>NC_081422.1:11936793-12274358 GCF_949786415.1 Peromyscus eremicus
GGTAAGTCCCAGATCTGGAGTGAAGATGTAGTAGATTGGGTAAAGATGATTCATTTGAAACAGAAATCAGGCTAGGTTTGAGGAGGGGCTGAATGCCTAGGGGAGTTAGGTGGGGAGGAGCCTGGCCCAGGACATCCTGCTGGAGGTGGCGCTCTCTCTGTCTCTGTCTCTGTCTCTGTCTCTGTCTCTCTCTCTCTCTCTGTGTGTATGTGTGATGGAACTAGTGCTCCAGTCCTCCCCACCTGTCCTCCCCACTAGTTGGGCTTAGTGGAAGAAATCTGAGTGATGCCCAGTATGCCTGGCTGGGAGGTGTGGGGGTATTTCACAGCTTGTGATGTGCTTAGTGTATAATTTACGCAAGAAAAAATTATGGAATAAAGGGCATTAGTTTTATTTAAACATCATAAAATTATTAAAAAATTACACTTTAATTTTCTAGTTCTTTTATCTACCCTTCTTCCTCTTTATTGTTATTTGAGACAGTGTTTCAGGTAGCCCAGGCTTGCCGGTAACTCACTCTGTAGTTGAGGGTGACTTGGATCTCTACTTCCATAGTGCTAGGATTCCTGGTGTGCACCAATGCACCTGGCCACCTTGATTCTTCTTTACTTTTTATTTGTTACGAAGAATGAAGCTTTATGGAAGTGAACCAGGTTCTAAGTTTAATTCATCAATCTATAGAAACTCCAGATCACAGCAGGCGATAGCAGAGGCCTGTAGCCATGTCCAAGGGTTAAATCCCAACTGTACCTTCTGCACCAGGTGCAGCCTCTCCACCAGAGTCTAAGGAAACAGCCTTGAACATGCAGTGTCTACTGCTGGTGGGTCAGGCACACTCTTTCTAAATATCCAGGGCAAAGATGATCAGAAGCAGTTGTTGTTACATAGGATGGACACTGTTAACACCAGGTTTGCCCCAGCTTGTGCTAATGATGTGTCGTAGTGAATTCCAATGGACTTTGCCCATTCGGACACCCAAAAGACCATGCCTGTGTACTAACACAAGTATCAAGTTAGAGAAGCTGAGGAACCCAAGGCTTGAAAATTTGCACACACTCCAGGAGTGGAAACAAAGCCCCACACAAGACTCAGGGGCTTGGCATGCTTTTAGGTTGTGTGGGGCAAGCAAAGATATCCATGTAGAGTGTAAGTTAATGTGTACTGAAGTTCTGTGCTTTCGGATAGAGCAACCTGGTGCCATTACCGGGCAGCACAGAAGGCTGGCAAGCCTAGAACAAAGGAAAGTTCCATAGTGGGTTCAGGATAGGTTAGAAATCCTGACTCTGGGGTCAGATGAATGGTAAACCCTGTTCTAGAAAAAATCTCCAGCAGGGAGAATGCCTTGTGCATTTCATAAGCCTCAGAGGGAAAGTCATGTTGCTGATGTTTAAGACCAGAGTGAGGCTGTGTCTCCTATAGCAGAGCCTGCATAAACCTTAGACGACGCCTTCCTGTGAGCCCAGGATGACACAGAGCAGCTAGCAGATGGACAACGTTACCTGTCCCATTTTCTGTCCTTGGCAACCCCAGAGGATATTATGTATGGACCCAGTGGCAGAGTGGCCCTCCCATTGAGAGCTACTTAGCTTGCTTCTGTTGACTCTTGGGCCAGCTGAATCCAGGAGGTGTGCCACCCCTCACTGACACTAGGCAGCCTCTTGGTTGCAGCGAGACCTCACTGGGTCCCTTGTACTTTGGAGAGGGCAGAGTTTTCTCCTCCCTGGAAGTGATCTGCATTCCTGGGCTGACCCTTTCTGCCTCAGGGCATTAGCACTTACATCAATGTTCTCTGGGATGACTCAGCACATGGCCATGTTCAGTTTATACATGCTACTCTATGTTAAAATCTATTTGGGTCTGGTGGTTCATGCCTGCAATTCCAGTACCTGAGGCGGGAGGATGGTTGTAAGTTCAAAGCCAGCCTGGGCTGCCTGGTGAATTCTAGGTTAGCCTGAGCCCAAGTGAGATCCTGTCTCTAAAGAATGAAAACAAAACAAACAGAAAACTAAAAAGTATAGCCAGGATTCTTGGTGGGGTGTTATCTTTTCCTTTTAGAGATAGGTGTGGTCAAATGGCCTGTAGAGAGCACCCTGCAGTCTTATTTCAGAGGTCTTTGCCACACACCTTTAATCTCAGCACTCTGGAAGCAGAGGCAAGTGGATTTCTGAGACCAGCCTGGTCTACAAAGTGAGCGCCTGGCTAGCCTGGGCTACACAGAGAAACCTTACCTCAAAACCACAAAACAAACAAAAGAGAAAGAAGTGACATTTTAAGCTCTTCTGCCCTTCCCTGTATTGGTCTCAATATTGAATAATCTACCCTTAAAGGAAAACTCAGCTTCCAGAAACTCACCAGAGGGAAGACTTCATCGTCACTAGCCAAGGGACTTATCATTTCTTTAGTCTGAAATGGCAAAGGTGGTATCGGTGGTGTTGGGCATCTGCTCAGCTCACAGTCTTGGCTAATTCTAAAAGAGAAGAAATGGATGTCAATGGTCTTCCTAAGTATCCTAGTTTGTTTGGTTTCCTATTGCTGTGATAAAACACCATGACCAAGGCAACTTATAAAAGAAAGTGTTTCATCTGGCTTATGGTTTCAAAGGGGTGGAGTCCATGATGGCAGCATGGCAGAAGAGCTGAGAGCTCACATCTTGATCTATGACCACAAAACGAAGAGCTAACTGGTAATGGCATAAGTCTTCTGAATCTCAAAGCTCTCTCCTCCCCATGGCACACCTCCTCCAGCAGGACTGTACCTCTGAACCCTTCCCAAACAGTCCCACCAACTGGGGACCAAGTATTCCAATTTATGAGGCCACTTTCATTCCAACAACCCACCAAAGGCCATGTGCATTATAGCAAGTTTTGATTTCCCTAATGTTCAGCTAAGGAGAGCCAGTTGAATGAATGAGTTTGTTGGCGTATTTCTTTGAAAAAAAAATTTTTTTTGAATAATCTCAACTCCCCTTTAAAAGCTTGGAATGCAGAATTATGAAGCAGAAAGCACAAAGATTGCTAGGACAGTCTACTGTCCTGTAGTCTCAGCCTTCCTAATTCTGTGTTGTGCTTTTGTATTCTAGGCCAAATAAATAACCGGAGCAAATCTGACAGAAATCTGAACACTGAACACTGCTGCCATGGGGGAGACATTTGAGTTCTCTGCTGCACTTCACAGGCTTTCGTAACAAGTCATGCTTTGGGGATGTGGTACCACGTCTCTGTACTAACCAGTTCCTTTGGATTCACTAACACAGTCTGCTTCCCAATGGCGCCCTCCCAGGCGTCTTGGTCACTTGTTTTCTGACTTTCTCTCTCACCTATGAGAAAGGGTTCTTAGGACAAGTGCAAGGTCAATGCATGCAGAACACGGAGAACACAATGCCTGCTGCATTCTCGACACCCAGTGAGGGTCAGGGTCATCTTGATGCTCATTTGATCTTCAGAAAAGCCCAACAAGGTGAACATCACCACAGATGAAGAAACTAAAATGTAAAGTTAAATTATTTACCCATTCATTTTCTTTTCCTTTTTTCCTTTCTGGTCCTGGGGAACTGAGCCCAGATTCTTGCAAAGACTTCTAGGTGAGTGCCCTACCACTGAGCTACATTTTAGTTCTGTTTATTTATTTATTTATTTTAAATCCTAGACAGGGTCTCCCCAGGCTCTCCGTGAACTAGAAGTCCTCTTGCCCCTGTGCCTCTCCTTCCCCTGATGCCCCAGCCCCACTAAATGTGGGATTATATCCTCTGAGTCACCAGTCCAACTTCAATCATTTATTTTAATTGTATGAAATTTTTTTCTTTTATTTTTGAGATTACAATATAACTACATCACAACCCTTCCCTTTTCTCCCCCAAACCCTCCTGTATACCCCTCCTTACTCTTTCAAATTCATGGTCTCTTTTTCCATTTTTACATGCATATATATGTATAAATATGTTTATATATTCCTAACTACAAACAGCTCAGTCTGTCTAATGTTACTTTAGATTTCAAAGAAGAGAAGCAATGGACAGTCCTGCACAGCCATGACACCTGTGAACCACATCAACAAGCAGAATGGCACTATAACCTTAAAGGTACGGCAGTGCCTTGGTGATAACTAACAGCTCTCTAACTGGACTTAAGATACACTCAACAAGTGGATAATCATGCCTGGTACTAGAAACCCAACCAACTACCCAAGGCTAATGAAGTCATGGATCTTGGAGAAGAACCCATAATTTTACTAAACCAGTGTAGTCTCAACTACATTGGAAATATTTGTCCCTGTACCCATATAAGCATAGTCCTCATCCCTCAGGAAGGAAACTTCTCTTTGCAGCAGAGAGAAGCCATTATAGAAAATTATAACTAATCAGTATAGAGTTGTGGAGCCCAGTCCCAGTAGATACATCTACAATACAGCTCCTGCACCTAAGGCTCAGAGAACATTGCAGAAGATGGAGCAGAAAGATTGTCCGAGCCAGAGGACCAAGTTTGCTGTGAGACTGTCCCTCCTAGGAATGTCAGAAAGTCTTACCATCGTGATTGCCCAAATGTGAACAGAACAAGGCCAACACCAATGGACACACCAAAGTGGATGGAGGAAATCCTATGGTGCCTCAGCTCTGCACAAAGAACTACAGGCAACTAAGGAAGGCTGAGAGGGAGAAATAGTCTTCCTTAGGGAAGAGTACACCAGTTGGTTATCTAGTACCAAATGGTCAACCCTGGCGTGGGAGCCCACAGAGGCTTCCTAGTGACAACTTACTCAGGGTCAGAAAATCTCAGCTTGCTTTACCCAGTAGGGCTGTGTAAGGAGATGATTTGGCCACAGGCGTGTTTACCAAGTGTTTGGAAGGATCTACACTTGGCTGTACAGCATGCTTTGATCTTTGCTTCTCCCCTTGGCATATTATAAAAAGCCCTTTTCAATAAAGGGCAAGGCTGTTGGGTATTGACCCAGGCCCTCCCGAAGCTATCCTGAGTCTCTGTCTTTCTTTTCTTTGTCTAGGTCTATCTTTCTATCTGATATTTCCTCATTCCTCTCTCCTCCATCTAAGAACCCTTCAAAAGGTGGGAGCGGACTCCCACAACCCTAAAAACAATAGTTTACTTTAAAAATGAGAATAAATTGCTAGGAACTGGTAACTTTGAACTCAAATCCAAGTTTTCCTGAAGTTGAACCCCACAACAAGAATGCAAAGCACACTATGGAATTTATTGTCTGTGCTAAAATATTGGGTGGAAGATGTAAGTAAAAAACAAACAAACAAACAAACAAACCACTGAACAGATAAGCAAATAATGGAACAACACAACATACCTTAAAATTGGACCAAAGACTATCCCACCTGGCCTGTTTGACTAAGTAAATGTCTTTCATGAAAATGGGGCTTAAGTTTAATCAAATCATCAAAGACCATGAAAACATAAAAACTCTTTAAATGAAAGCTACTTATCCTTATTAATAACCCAGATTTCCCACAGGTGTTGACTATTTTCAAAGCAATGTTTTGATGCAATTTAAAAACCCACACTGTATTTTTCTGTTCTCATCCCAAGCCCAGTCCATGTAGACTTGCTTCTTATGCAAACTTCTTCAAGTCTGTGCATATAAATGGCACAAAGCATCGTGCTAGGTGCCTGCAGATTGGTGTAGAGAAGCAAACAAATGTTTCCCAGTTTTAGTTATCTTGAGATAAATCTTTTCCCCCATTATCCCACACCATAATTACCATGAAAACAGAAGAGCAAATTAAATGGAAATAACATGGTTTATGATGTGAACAATAGATGAAACATCTCACAGTTCAAACTGAGCAGTAACAATCGTATAATGCACCCATGTATCATCTCTGGCCTGAGCCTAGTGTCTACACTTCCAGGTGGAAAAAACAAGACAATTATAGAGGTGATCTGAGAAGTGTGTGTGTGTGTGTGTGTGTGTGTGTGTGTGTGTGTGTGTGTGTAGAGATTTTATACAAAGTATTATTTTTTCTAAATTATCTAAGTAATTATCCCAATTATCCATTTTGCTATGAATGCATAGAGATGGCTTTATGGTGTTAATTACTAAGATTTATATAGGAATATTTTTTATATTATAAGATCGATAAAATATTGAGATTGAAGGAAAAAACTATATTATGAAGTAAAGTGCTTTGCCTTAAATCATCTTTATAGCTGAAAGCCCTTCTAGGACATAGCTATTCAAATACTTCATAAAACTACCTTACCAAAATGCTGCACATATCAATTTAAAGAGGGCTTAAAAGTTATTGCAGAAGGCTTTTGATATCCACTCACAAGTCCCACTGTGTAATTAGCTTTCCCATAGGCCCTGCTCCAGGCCTGCTAAGTATGGCAGGCTCTTCTACTTGGATGGAATGTGAGGTCCTGTCTGACATGTGCAGGCCTTTGACGTGTGGCCCATCCCACTTCTCCAGGTCCTCCTTCTGGACTATGGGATAATGTTCTAGCTGGGGACAAGAACCCATCACCTATTGCTCACCTCCCCAGCCTCACCTTCTCACCGTTCTGTGGCCTGCACTGTCCAGGCCTGGACCCTTTATTAGGCTGTGTTCCACTTCTTACTTAATACCACAGTACAGAATTTCTTAACCTATTTTTGGCTTCTAGATTCATCCCCTGACAAGGGACCTTGCAAGCAGCAATGACAGACCTGCTAACTGTGTGGCCTTTTCCTATTGGACACTAACTTTATTAGCTAGACATGAAGCCATCTTAATGATTAATGTTTCCAATTACTGATGTCTTCTTGGTTCATGATATAAGAATTTAAACCATGAATATCACATTTTAAAAGATTATTTATTTTCATGTGTATGTGCCTATGTGGGCTTACTTGTATGCAGGTGCTGGTGGAGGGCAGAGGGAGTCAAATCCCCTGAAACTGGAGTTGCAGGAGGTTGTGAGACACCTGATGTGGATGCTGGGAACCAAACTCAGGTCCTCGGAAGAGCAGTAAGTGCTCTTAACCACGGAACCATCTCTCCAGCTCCTGTGACTTCACTTTTAAGTGTGTATTCTCATATAAAGACAAGCTCCATTGATTACAAAATTGGTTTGTCGTTAAAATTGGTTATATATTAACAATTCTGGATCCCAGTACTTCAAATCAGCTTGTAAGTTCTCCCATAACTTCAAAACACTGTTTTTTAAAGAACACTACATAGAGCATCTTCACTAAATTCCATTAAATCTCATAAAAATTTTAAGTCATGAGTAGATTATTATTCTAGAAACTCGATGCTTTGGATCACCTGAAAATGCTTCAGATTTCAAGTGAGCTAACATTAGGGTATCACTTCAGACAGGGGTGAAAGACAAACGTTAGGAATGAACAACAGATTGTCTAACTCACAGACTGCCAGAATCTTCCTCACTTACAAGGGAGCATTTCCTTAGACTGCGACCTTGAGGTTTTATGAAGCAATTTTATTTTTCCTTCTCCAAATAGTTTAACCCATTGGTTTGTAAAGATGACTTGGGTATTTTCTGGCTAAGTTACACCAGAAACACACCCTACATGTACAGACCCACATACATACATATATACACATATAAACTATATATATAGAATACATACACATATGCATACATATATACACATAACACACATGCATATACATACAGATACATATATACCACACATACACATAACCACACACATTCACATACATATATACATATATATACATATACTACACATACTCACATGCACACATACACCACACATATTTATATACACACGTATGCATATGTATACACACACATCCATGTAAATGCACACATATGTGCATATGGATTTTGCTTCTTGACTCCCGGAGCTGGGCTGTGAGGAAAGGCTTCCTCTTCCACTGACAGCTTCAGCGGGGAGCTACCTGCTTTCTGGTTCTCCACTGCTGAGCTCACAGTGTCCCTGCATCTCAACAACTCTTCCCTATAGTGGGGTTTACATGGCAATAATTTATTCAGACTATTTGAAATGCTGTTTCTTTTCAAAACCAGGTCACTGAAGAACACTGAAATCAGACGAGGCATTAAAACAAATTTAATGAAACTTTCAGCAAATGGAGCTGGCAGGGCACGGCTCTGCAGTAGGAGCAGTTGTCCAGACAGCTTATTAAGATAATCTCCCGCGGAGCCTTTCACTCCCTCCTGCCTCTGTCTCCCACTGTCTTGTTTTTGTTGGGCACTTTCAATACATGCTGCACTGCCTGACAAAGTAAGATTAAGGGCCAAGAAAAACATTTTTAAAATCACAAACTGCAGAGTAATGGCACAATACCTCACCTGACGCTACCGGAGTTGCTCTAGTGACTGAGGTGAGGAGCTGGGAGCCCAGGGCCTCAGTGACTCACTGACATCAGCCATCAGTGGGCCAACCCTTCCCAGCATCTTGAGGGCTCTGTGGAGACTGAAAGTACTGACATGCTTTGTGAGGTTTCGATTCTAGATTAGAAAATGACCTCTTAGAACAGGTTTTCAGGTCTACCGGGTGATCAACATGTGTTCAGTCATCAGAGGACAGGTTTTGGGCTGTGGCTAGAGGCCTCTTCATTTTCCCACAATGCTTACACTGAAGCCCCCATCATTGTGCCATACCATGGCACTCCTTCCATGGCACCACCACCACCATGGCGCCTCCACCACAGCACCCCACCGTGACACCCACACCACAGTACCCCACCGTGACACCCACACCACAGTACCCCACCATGACACCCACACCACAGCACCCCCACTATGACACCCACACCACAGCACCCCCACCATGGCACCCTCATCATGGCATCCCCTCTAGGACACCTCCACTATAACACTCACACCATGGCACTCCCAGCTATGACATCACCACCACAGTACTCATATCCTGGCACCCTCACTATAGTGCCCCCACTGTAGGACCACCATAGTACCAACTGTTGTGGAATAATCTTTTTGTACACTGTGAAGAAATGTCACTAGGATTGGTTTAATAAGAAACTAAATGGCCAATAGCTAGGCAGGATTTTTGGGGCAGGGAGAATGCTGGGAAGAAGAAGGGTGGAGTTGCCAGACAGACAGAGAAGTAGTATGGACAGTACAGAGTAAAGGTCATAAACCCATGAGACAAAAAGTAGAATGATAAAAATGGGCTAATTTAAGTTGTAAGAATAGGTTAGTAACAAGCCTAAGCTATTGGCCAAGCTTTTATAATTAATCATAATAATTAATATTAATAATAATTTTATAATTAACAAATGGCACCCAACATTCAGCCACATATATCCACATAAGACCTGAGAAAACTTAAAAAAAATATTCTAAACACACAAAAAATGAGCCAAATGTGGCTTCCTAGTCTTGTGTCTCTCATGCTGGCCACAGTACAGAGACAGGTCTCCCGGCAGCTGCCTGAATGCTCGAGCTACCAGTGCACCACGATCTAAGCTGCATGGCAGGTTTAAGGTTTTGCTCATGCAGAGAGAAAAGGTTACCATATGCAGCAAAGTAGGTTCAGATGGACAAAAAACCTCTAAATAGGTTACAGTGTCTTTAACAATGTGTCTAGGCTTAAGAAAAAAAAAAGGTATAAACAGTCATAGAAAAAATAGTTTAGCCGGGCGGTGGTGGCGCACGCCTTTAATCCCAGCACTCGGGAGGCAGAGCCAGGCGGATCTCTGTGAGTTCGAGGCCAGCCTGGGCTACCAAGTGAGTTCCAGGAAAGGCGCAAAGCTACACAGAGAAACCCTGTCTCGAAAAACCAAAAAAAAAAAAAAAAAAAAAAAAAAAAAAGAAAAAATAGTTTAAAATAATAAAGTTTTGAGAGAGTAAAGCAATAAAAAAAATTAAGCCATGTAAGGATGGGAAACACACAGGGAGTCTTGATCCTATATGGTGTCATTAACTTTGAAATATTAAATGCTAATGTACAAAAAACAATAGCTGCTGAGAGACATTGGATTATGGAAACTGCTAAATTAAACCAACCTGTATATTTTAACAATGTCTTAACTTCAAAATGGAAATCTGTCAATGTGTTGTGTTGAGAGAGAGGTTATGCTTTTGTTTCCAGAGGAAATGAAAGGCTGTGGATTCCTTCTAGGTTAATAGAGATTAGATTTGACCAGGGGAGACCTCCTGAGTATCTTGGCTACAGACATGGGGGAAGAAGCCAAAAAGACTACAGGACAGGTGACATGTAAGCTGATCCCTTGACATGGGAACAGCTCTGAGATAAGATGAGACATGATAAATCTTGTTGGCTACAGAGTCCTCGTGACTTATTATATGCCATCCTTTCATATGGCATGGATAGAGATTTATATTACAGTTTGATTATATAGTCCAAACGGACTTAGAAAGTTGACAGATGTCTTTCACCTGCTCAAACATAAAACAAAAAATTATCTCTAGCTGACTTGTGGACATTGTACATTCTACACTTGTGTTAATGCTGATATGTATATTACCTTTGGAAGTTTAGATGTTTTCAGAGCAAGGGGGCCAGACACCAATGAAAATGGGTGGCACAGATGACCCAGCCTCTTAGAATGCCTCTGTTGCAGTTTCCTCAGAGTTCAGCATTCAAAACAGCTTCAAGACTGCTGACTGAGATAGTCCAGCTTTACAGACTACTCCAGGTAGGATTTAAAATAAGCTGTGCACTTTCCCATTGCACAGAGACTGGACAACAAATAATACAGCTAACTCTCCCAGGACTTGACCATTATCCCAATTTTCTCAGGGTCTTCTAAAGATTTCAGCACCCCCAGACAACAGAAAGCAGTCTAGAGAACGCCCATATTCGCAAGAGGTGGGCTTGATAGCTTTTGGTCATTCAATGGGTTACAGATATTTGTCATCATTTAGGAAGGATGGTTACAAGTTGTTATTTTTTATGGTCAAGAAAAAAGCTAAACAAAGGAGTTAGATTCAAGGATCCCTTTCTGAAGGAAAAAAGGGAGATATAGTATAAAAATGAGCTAAAAGGGTAGATTGGTGAGTCTAATTTTGAACAATCACTAGTCTCAATTATTTTACATTGGTATGGATTTTTGTATATCGATACAAATATAAGATTATTTTTGTTAGAATAGATATTTCTACTCTTGTTTAAGGTATTGTACCTATGCAGCTCATTGAACAATGCAATGTAAATTTCTAGTCCTTGAAAGTTATTATTACAAACTATTTAGGATAATAAAGAAATGAAGGTTAATAGTCACCTATAACAATGAAACTTGTAGTCATGTTAGGTATGTTTTCAAGATCAGAGATACATTTTAAATAGAAAGTCTTCAAACACTTCAAAGGCCTGCAGACTATGGCATTTAAAATGTTTTGTTAACATAGGGCTTTTCATGACAATGAAACATGTATGCTCCTGGCAGCACTAGAGCTTTTCATGACAATGAAACATGTATGCTCCTGGCTGCACCAATTTACTCCAGATTATGGACATCAAAGAAACTCCATGTGGAGTTTGCTTTCAATGTGGCAAAACTAGCCATTTGGGCAATAAACTGCTCTTGTCTTGACTGCTGACAATATGATGTACAAAGTGTACAAACAGGACACAAAGGAAAAAGACTGTAGAACTTTGCCAAGATGAGGTGGGGGTGTCTTTCAAAATTTCTGCTTCATAAAAATGTCTGCCAGACATTCTGCAGGACACATAGGAAAGTGACTGCTGAACTTTGCCAAAACAAGGTGGGACAGTCCTTCAAAATTCCTGCTTCATAAAAAAGTCTGTCAGATATTCTAGGCCTGTAGGCTGAAGATGGATGCTCCAACATTACAAAGGAACCTTGGGTGACTATCCAGGCAGCCAGATGATTGTCATTTCCATAGGTTTGGAAGTGGCTTACATTGCACTTCCTGTTTACTCAGGTAATATTATAACCATCTGGGGGTCTTTGATGGAGTTGAAGACTAGGTAGTTATAGTTACAGTTTTCCTTACTTATGATAGAAGGTAAATTAGGTACAGAGCTTTGGACTCACCAAGATAGAATAAGTAATAAAGTATTTTTCCCAAATATGCCAAATACAAATGGACTGAACATTGTAAATGAAATTCATACCTGATAGTTGTTCTTATATATAGTTTTACTATGTTAGAGTTAAAACCTTTACTTTTTATTTAGGCAGAAAGGGAGAAATGTGGACTAATTCTTTTGTACACTATGAAGAAATGTCACTTGGATTTGTTTAATAAGCTAAATGGCCAATTGCTAGGCAGGATTTTAGGGGCAGAGAGAATGCTGGAAAGAAGGGCAGAGTCGCCAGCCAGATGGAGAGGAAGCAGCATGGACAGTACAGAGTAAAGGAAACAAATCCACAAGACAAAAAGTAGGTTGATTAAAATGGTTACCTATGGGACTGAAGTAGTGAAGGGAGAGCACTGCTCTAGAGCTTGGGAGTGTTGAGCAGACTTTCCTCTCCCCCCTGTTTTGGTCTGTTCCATAGGTTTTGCTTAGCTATCAAGATGAGCCTGGCATCATCACCTTCTCCAAACCTCAGGGTCAGCTACTAGTCTAGTCGCCAAAATACACATTTTAGTCACCATGAATTATTATAGAAGTATTAATAATATAAATACAATTTATTAATAATATTAGTGATTAGTGACCACCATTAATGCGACTACACATATTACACAGATTCTCTCATACAATCTCCACTAACACCCCACACACAAGAAACCATGACATCCACGCTAAGTGTCTCAAGCTTCTGAGGACAGGTTGAGTTGCAGTGTGGTCTGGACTTTCTTAATCACCATGAAAGGCTTATGTCAGGGAAGTTTGGTGAAGGCAGCATGCCATAGCCCTTCTCAGAAACCCACACTGTAAACTAACATCTTCATGGCTCTGAGAAGTTCTGTGGAAAAAGAATCGCTTTGCTGCGCATTTTGTAAGATTGAAGAAACAGTGATCAGCCTCCAGAGACATTTCTGACTCCATAAATCCTTGGTTAAAATTGAATTAATTAGCATGTTTCATTGTTAACATTGACTTAGGATGTGAAATGGACAGTGGGTATTGATCTTCCATGCACTCTACTCTCTTACTGTCCCTAGGGCCCTTGTAAGGATGTGACCAGCAGTTGGTCACCATGGCAAGAATGACAGCACCAAGTGGCTGTACCATGGAAGGACAGACAGAAGTGACGCTTTGCCATCATACCTAACGGAGTAGATCTAGTTTTCTCTATTCTCAGAACATTAAAAAGACTACTAGTTTATTTGTACAGCATGTCTTCTTGCACAAGTGTTCTGAAGCAACTAGCAAACAAAAAACCCTGGGAACTCTCCGCCCAGCTCACCATTGTAGTTGGGCAGCTATTGCCAGTGGGTACTTCTTATGAAATAGTGTGCCCCGACTCCTGTGTTATCACTACCAGATAAATTAAACACCCGAAGAAGCCATCATTTGATATTACTTATGAATTTCCCCCAAGGCATTTTTAAATATCTGTTCCTGATGGTCAAGCCAGCATACCTGTCTCCACTGGTCTCCATCTTCAGCTGGCTCTGGTAGGCATATGCTCCTGCTTCATCATAGCTACTCTGATTAGACCATGCTGCTTTTCCATTGACATGGAGCTTTGCAAGATCGCTTCGGAGCCTTTCATTCTCGTATTCCAGTTTGTTAATCGATGTGTACCGTGAATGCGTCTTGTCAGTGCAGTCCACACTCTAGGGAGTAAAACAAACCCCCGCTGAATGACCTCACACACGACACGTGCTTTCCACATGTTTGAACTCATACTCTGGGAAGGCCTTTTCATTTGAGCTAGGTGACATGGTTTTTGTGAACTCTTTGTTTCCCCAGAACATTTTAGATTTAATAAATTAATCAAAATATATTTTAAAAGACTTTCAATGGCTGCATTAAAGAGGTGTAAAATTTATTTAATCACTCCTGTTCTTCAAAATTGAGTCTGTTTCAAAATCATCAATGGCACTGTGACTTGCTCACAGACTTTCACTGGCATCCCTTTAGAACGTGGGAATAAACTGAATGGGTGTCTTCGAGGACCTCCCTGGGAAGTGCTACTCCCTCTCATTACTCTCCAACATTCGACATGCGGGCTGGAGAGATGGATCAGAGGTTATGAGCACTTGCTGCTCATCCAAAGGACCAGCATTCAGTTCACAGCACCCACATTGGGCATCTCACAACCTCCTATAACTGCAACTCCAGGGGATCTGATGCCCTTTTCTGGTCTCCAAGGGCTGTGAACCGTGAGGCGCGCACACACACACACACACACAAATAAATAAACAAACAAATAAATAAATCCTTAAAAGAATCTCACAAATTCCCACCAATAGACTAATGGTCTTATTTATTACACTCCCAATTGAATATTAGTATTTGTTAGATTTGCTAATGGTAAATAAACACCCATCTTCATCACTGAAGTTGAATATGTTTTCCTTCTCTTTTGGCAATTTTCACTCTGTGTTCTCAGTTGCTTCTTGTATTCTTTGGTCATATTCCCACTGAGGAATTTCTGCTTACTAATATCGGCATATTTTTTAACAGTAGAGGCCGCAATCCAATGTTTCTCCCTTTGGTGAAAGTATGGTGTGTGTGGTTTTTAAAAAGATACTTTTAAAGTTTTAATTGTGGTATGTGGCATGTTTTATCTGGAAAGGGACTTTGAGTTTCGTTGTTTTAATTTAATGAAACGTCATCTTTTCCTTGTGCCTTCCTCTTTGCCTCACATCCAATTTTCTTTTTTTTTTTAAAGAGCTATTAAATATTTACTTCTACTTTCTTATGTTTGTTTTATGATTTCATTATTTCACATTCAATTCTTTAGCTTATTCTGAGTTAATTTTGCTATAAAAGTAGAAGAGACAGTAAAAATAATAAATTCTTCCAATTATTCCAATCGCATATTGATTAAAGTATCATGCCCCGCTGCTGGGTGATGTAACAAATCACATGATGACCCTATGTGGACTGGGCCTGGAATCTGGACTGTTTGCTGCATTGATCTTGCAGTTGAAGCAGAGTCAACCCTGCATATCTGGAGCCATGTCGTTTCATAGTAGAGATTTGCTACCTGGTACATTAATGCACCACCTCAGAATGTAAAATGAAACATATTTAAATTACAAAAATTAAAAAAAATACAAGCTTTAAAAAGAGGCTTAGAGATTTCTCAGGCTGTTTTAATTAAACACTGTAGGAAGTTTCCAGGGCAGGTGTGTGTGTGTGTGTGTGTGTGTGTGTGTGTGTGTGTGTGTATGCACTCTTCTTTCTCAAAGCTTTGTAGGATAGACTCTAATCTCACATAGCAAGTTGTGGGAAAGCTGTGTGTGACACTCTATTATCCACCTCGATCCTTCCAGTCCTGTGAGTTGACCATCCCAAGCTGCATTGTGGCTGACGGGACAACAGAAGGGTAGAAGGGCAATACCTTAGCACGAAATGCTTGGCTTGGGCAACCCCTCGCTTTTGAAGCTCCAAACATTTGGGATTCAAGGCCTAGAAAACTAAATGATTGGAGCTTAGGCATTTCTTTTTGAAATCCCTAGACTCCCAAGCTTTGAGAACCATTCACATAGAATAACACTCAACATTGCTCCCAGCTTTCTCACATTTTTTGAATAGCTTGCATAATGATAATCATTCATACCATCAGTTAATATCAACACTGAAAATAAGCTTATAAATACAACTATGCAATATGTACATATAAGCTATTAAAATGATTACTTGTTTTGTGTCAAAGGCTAGCTACATCTACTTACTGTTTTCTTGCATACTATGATAGTTTAGGAAATGCAGAGGAAGGTCTGAATTCTGGCTGAAGACTCAGGAGGGCATCCAGTCGGCTCACTGAGACCTGGAGAAACTTGGCCACTCTGTGGCTGACCCAGCCAATCCTTCTCCACAGCTAGAGGAAGCTGCCCACAGGGCAGTGGTACACAAAGCGCTTCCCCACCACTGCCCAGGCGTCTTAGATCAACTTTTTCTCCTCAATGGAAGGACGCAAGGAGCTTCAGAATTAGGCAACCAGGAGCATTCTCAACTCTGTATTTATTTAGATAGGACCAATCTCAGGATCAGAAATTTCCTGTCTAGAAAGGAAATTCCGGGGCTGGAGTTATAGCTCAGTGAGTGGTTAAGAGCACTTGCTCTTGCAGAGGATCCAGGTTTGGCCCCACTATGCACATGGCAACTCATAACTATCCCTAATCTTAACTCCAGTTCCAGGGTATCAGACACCCTCTGACTTCTGCAGGCAATGCATGCATGCGGTACGCAGATATACATGCAGGTAAAAAAAAGAAAAAGAAAAAACAACTACTATTTTAATATCACCCAAATATCACAAATATTAGGAGGCTGAAAATAATGATGTATATATTTTGTTTTTTTATACCTAGGGTGAAATTTCAGCTCTAATCATTCAATTTTATATTTGTATATTCTAGTAATTGCTGAAATAATTATCTGATTATGGGATTTTTTGTATTTACAGAATTTTAATACATAAAAGTAGAGTTTTCTTCATTTCATAAAATTTGAAAAGAGTAACAAAGTAAAATAAACAGGAATAAGAAATTGACAAACTCTAATAATAAATTAAATAGGGTGCTAAAGAGAGGGCCCTGGCTGGTCTTCCAGAGGACTCAAGTTCAATTCCCAGCAACCATATAGTGGCTCACAATCATTTGTAACACCAGTCGCAGGAGATCTGATGTTCTATTCAGGCCTCCACAGGCACAGCATACATGTGTTCCACAGGCACAGCACACATGTGTTCCACAGGCACAGCACACATGTGGTCCACAGTCACAGCACACACTTGTGGTCCACAATCACAGCACACACTTGTGGTCCACAATCACAGCACACACTTGTGGTCCACAGTCACAGCACACATGTGGTCCACAGGCACAGCACACATGTGGTCCACAGACATAGATGAAGGCAAAATAATCAGACACAAAATAAAAATAAAGTTTAAAATTTTAAAAAATAAATGAAGTAATAGTACCCTCAAAGCCATTCTTTATACATGTCAATAAAATAAACTTGTGAGTCATAATTAAAACAAATGGAAGAGAATGTGTTCAACCACCCAAGCCCAAGAGTAAGAAAGGAAACTAAAACCAGAACTGGGCACAACAGTTCACATCTGGAACTCTGACACACAGGAGGCTGATGTAGGAGCTCAAGGCCAGACTTGGATAAATAGTTCGACCCTGTCTCAAACAAGAAAACCTGACAATAACACTTGGCATATGGGAGATGAATAAAGCTGCTGGCTCTGAGTAACTTCAGTAATGAGGAAACAAATGGAAATGAGCATGTTTCCTAAAAAGATACAAATGACCTTAGAAAAAATAGAGGCTTGAATAAGCCAAGAGGAAGAGGCAAAGGGAGCTCCTTCGTGTCCAGGCTGACATGTCTCATTGTTTGCTTCACCTTTCCTAATTATGCTGTTCCTAACCCCTAGTCAGAACAGGGTCTCCACAGAGGCAGTGGGCCCAGAGTGAACACCCAGCAAAAGGAAAAGGAAAACCTGCCTCCTGAGGATCATGGGATGAGTCAGACCTGGGAACCACAGCACCCTGAGACAAAGCACTGGTGTGAGGCACTCTTCTGCCCAGGAACACCAAAGACTGTCTCAGACCAGCGGAGAAAGAAGAGGAGAGAGGGAGGGAAAGAGGGAGGGACCGGGGGTGGGGTGGGGTGGGTTATGTGTGTGCAGAAGCCTCCTGCACTGAGGTTAGAGGGAGCATGGCCCTGAGGACATGTTTGGGACTTCTAGCCTCCTCCCAGAGCCCTGCTGTTCTAAGCAAACACACTGTGACATCAAGCCAATTTAGAACTGGGAAGAATATCCCAGGAACCCAAATTTGGATGAAAACTGGGAAATACATCAACCACAGTCTCTACACATCACCAAATGCAAGGGGGAGACTCACTCAGTGTCGTCTCTGCTGCAAAGGCCCTGGCAAGCTCTAGCAGCTGCATTTCACAATGGGCAGAAAGGACGACACAGGATCATGAATTGAAAACAAATTTACATCCAGCAAACCTCCAAAAGTGAGACATTCATAGTCATAAACTAGAAAGTTTGCCAGCAAGTACTGCCATGCCTCTCCTGGAGGTCCTGGCAAGGGCGTTGTGACAATGATGAGATTGGGGTGAGCACAGGAAAAGAGGAGAGAGCCAGAGAGCTAAACTCCATTAGCAAAGTTCCTTCTAGAACGGGAGTTCCCAACCTGTGGATCGTGACCCCTTGGAAGGTCAAATGACCCTTTCACAGGGGTTGCCTTAGACCATTGGAAATGTCAGATATTTACATTACAATTCATAACAGTAGCAAAGTTACAGTTATGAAGTAGCAGTGAAATGATTTTAGGTTGGGGGTCACCACAACATGAGGAACTGTATTAAAGGGTCACGCATTAGGAAAGTTTTGAAACACTGCTCTAGAAGGAATAAAATAACCTTCTTCTATATTGGCAATTAGCTGCTTTATGTGGTAAAAAGCAAGCTATTCCATTTATAACAGTGACAAGAATTGTAAATAACTTGGGAAATAATTTTAAAGAAAGGAAACAGGAACTATTCAAAGAAAATTGTATTATTGGGAAATGTGTTATAAAGAAATGGGGAATCATGCTATATCTTATTATAATAAAGGCGTTGTCTTCAAAGTTAATACAAAACCAAATTCAATTCCAGATAGAATGCACAGGAAATTATAAGAACAAATCCGGTGTACTGAGCATGTCTACATGAAAATTTTAACTGAGATATTACACATTGCATTTCAAAGTACAATTTAAATGGATTGAACAATTGGATGGAAAATATAAAACTTCTGAAAAAATACAAAAGCATATTCATATGTGTGGAAAACCCTATTACCAAAAAAGGAAGCTCCAAATATATCCATAAAGAGAGGGTGATTTTTGGCAAGTCAAAGTTTAAAACTTCTTGTATCACAAAAATATAAAGTTACAGAAAATACTTTGAAAATGCTTCTATAAATTGACAAGTAAAAGAAAACTAACATCAGAGAAAATATGCATAAAGTGTGTCTAATTCATATTGTTACAAACTGTCAGCTACGGCAGGAAACTGATGCGTGTCTATTGGCAGGGAATGGAATCAAAGTGCTGTTGGAAAAGTTACTGTAGCAACAGTACTGGCAACAAGAAAGCACAGTGCTGCAAAAGAGGCAGGCTGTGATAATGATATTAACATTAAAACACACATGTCCCGTGAGCATGGCTCCTCCCCCAGAAAGCTGCTCCAAGATGGACGTGTTGGGAGTTTCATGATCTATTTATCCAGGTGAAAATACAAAAACAGAGTCAAATACACTAGGACTAAAATACTTATGAAAAACAGTCTAATACATTTTGATATATCAACACCATGGAATATTACACAACTATTATAAAGGGTAGACTATGTTTCAGCCAGTTGGTGTGGAAAGGCATTTTGGAGCAAACAAAAATAAGACTCATAGAAGTGTGGCATGTAGAGGTATGTGAACCTAGGTTTTAAAAAATAATTATATGTATCTCTGTGTACCTCTGTGTGTATATATGTGTGCCTTATATGTACAGGAGCCTGAGGGGATCAGAGGATGACATCATATACCCTGGAACCGAACTTGGCAGGTCATTGTGAGCTGCCATCTCGGGGTGGGGAACTGAATCAGATCTATACAAGAGCAGCAAATGCTCTGAAATTCTGAGCCATCCCCTCTATCCCTGTCACCCTTGATTGTTTTTTTTAAATGATAAAATCCCCAAATAAGCATATATGTGTGTATGGTATGTAAATATACAAAGTGGTAGATACAAACCGAGGAATCATTGTATCTGCCTGGCACACGGGACGAGATGTGGAAGAAGGGCATGGAGAGGCAGAAGCAAGGAAAACGTGTGCTCTGAAGTCACCTGAATGCACATTATGGTTAATTCATAGACAATTATGTGCAGTTTAGATGAGTGTAAAGTTTCCTAGGACTTGCTGACTTGTACTGCTGTCCACACACACACATGGCTGGAGGTCAGCTCTGGGCAACGCTTGAGTTTCACATCTATGTTGTAGGAGACTCCGTCTCCCACCTTATCTGTGGGAATGATCAGGAAAAAGCCATTGTTTGCTGCCACAGAGCCTTCTGCTGCCCAAGTGGGGCTAGAGAAAGGGGTGTGGGTAATTAGCAGCTGCTTTTATATATCTTTGTGCGTTTTAGTTCTTAAAAAACCAAATAATATAAGTGAACAAAGCTAAAAGCCTAAGGAGCAGAGTGAAGCCCCTCAGCAGGGCTCTGGTGACCTAGGAGGTGTGCAGACAAACACTTGGCAGCCGCTTCAGCTTGTGTCCCATGCTAGGGAAGGAAAAGGCGGAGATGACGGGCAGGTTTTTAATGTAGCAGGTAGGGAGACTTTTTTATCTTCCCTTTTTATCCATCTGTGCTGCAGTCACAGGGTCCACAACCACGCTCAGGGAAGACGGGAGAGTGCTTCCAGGTGCTTCTCCTGTCTTCGTGCTGGAATACGGACTCGTGTGAGAACAGGTGCACAACATGATAGAAATACAACATTGGCTTCAGAAGGGGCCCGGCCGAGGCCTCAGGCAGCTTAGATAACCATGATACCCAAATTTTCCTATCTTACCCTTTCTGTTCCTTGAACAGTTAAAAAAAAAAAGGTAGGATTTTCTCTGAGTGACTATAAGAAAAGATAACAAGTAATGCTAATATGTCAATATTTCAACCAACGAAAGTTCTTTAAAACCAACTGTTGACGGCCACGTTAGACAACGGGAATCGAGAGGCTTGGAGCCGTTTCACTTGTTTGCGAGACTAGGTCGAGCCAGGGGCTAATTCTTTATTCAGTCAACAGTATTGAACGCTTGCTTTGTACGGGATGTCCTGAGCTGATGGCTATGCCAACTTCCTGCTTGTCATCCAGTTGAAAGGGACAAGTCACAAAACAAGTCAGAGCCAAATACGAACCAAGTAAGGACGGGCCAAATCGTTCTGATTCGGGTTTGCGGACTGAGCATAAGGTTGGCACTGAAGTTGGGCCGTCTAGGATATAGGGTTTGGGGATTAAAAGTCACGAAACTGCATGTTTTGCATGTCTGGGAAGTGATTAGAACTGAGCCCTAAACAAGTGTCCCAGCCTGGGCAAGCCACCCCGGGAAGGCAGCACCCAGCTCTGGCGCGCATGCTCAGTGACCACACAGAGGGTCAGCCCTGGCCAGACAACCCCCTCCTAGGAGTTCAGTTCGGGGAATGAATTCAGCGCATTACCAAGTACCGTGCAGGGTCCAAGTCTCCCATCATCCCTTTCAGGTGTGTGTTTTCTGTTCGGACTGCTTTGTATCTCATATCCGAGACCTGAAAGATTAGTAGATAAGAGGCACGCGTGAAATTCACGGCGGAACTCGTCATTTTGTTCATTAGCTCTGTCCCGTGGGTGCAAAGCCCTTTCTGTGGTGGCGAAAGGGAACCATTCATCAGGTTCCCTCTCCTGGCCTCTCTTCCTGTGTGAGCAGTGCTGGATTTAAACACTTAAATAACGATTTACCTTTTCCCAACAAGTCCGAAATTCCATTTCTCATGTATAGGAACTACAGCCAGAAGAGCCACAATTTTAAAGCCCTTCTTGAGGAGACTGCTCATTACGCTTCTTAACGCCCGATTAACTTTTACAGTAAGCAGTATATGGCTTAATTTGTTCCTTCTGGTGTTTTGGCTGCGTTTCCTTGCCTGCCTATGACTTCATTTTGTACCTTTCTTTTTTCTTTCCCTGATTTCTACCTGAAGGTTGGGAGACCAGATGTGTGCCTCTATTCCTGGCCTGCTCCTTTGTATAGCTAAGGCTCATTTTTTTGTTTTTATAAAACTCTCGCTTTATAAAGATTTACTTTTGTAAGTTATAGAATATATGTTCATTGACAAAATCTAGGAAACATGGCCATATGAAAATGAAAATGAGTCTCAATCGCGTGCAGCTGCCCACTCTGCCAGCTGCGTATCCTCTGCCCGTGCAGCGCCCTGTCGCCATTTTCCTGGGTATGGTACAAACTGGTCAGTCTAAAGCCTGTGACTGGATGGAGGCCTACTCTTTCCAGTTTTTGTAAATACACATGATTTAACTGCTCTTGTGCAGATTGTCTTGGTTCATGTTTTGTGCGCCTAGATTTAGAATGAAAAGGCCATAAAGTCCATGCTGTCAAAGCAGGCTACAAATTTGATTATTCATAAGAGAGCGGGGAAAGACTAAATAGGGAGGGAGGGTGTGCATGAGCATCCCTTAACGGATGAACCTCACAATCTCTGCTCGTCTCTGAGGACAAGCTGTGTGCTGGATGGATGTTTAGTCTGCAGCCTCCATGTTTAAAACACTAATGGCAGTCTATTAAATGTGTGTGGGGGGGGGTGTGGGGGAAGTGTTAGTGGAAAGGGCCTATTGAAAACACCGGCAAAGGAAGCAGGGTACATGTGATCTGAGAAGACAGCTGCAGGAGAATGCCGGCGTGGGACTGATCACCCTAGCATGCCCTGTCTTTAGTTTCTTTGATGATGCTTTGTGGTACGGCACAGGATTTTATGAGGCACCGCAAAGCATCTCTGACACCAAGTCTCAGACACTGACCCGAGCACCCAAGGCTCTTGACAGAGGAGGAGGAGGGTTAGGACTGAGCCTGAGTCAGCCCTGGAGAGTGCTTTCCTGCATGCATACCTGTTGCTTTGTTAACATTTTTTCTTTTATTTCTAATTCTATCTTTAGCTGTCTTTCCAGAAGGGCAGCTTTCTTCATGACAGTTGCTATAGTGATCTCCTTCTGCTGAAGCTCCTGGGTGAGGTTGGAGATCTCATTCCTCATGCGTTCCTGTTCGGAGCATCGGTCTTCCTCCTGGTAGAGCTGGCTTCTCATCTGCAGTGAGAGTGACCCAGAGACATGAACCCCCTCACTCACGGAGCAGCTGCAGCTTGTGCTGGACTCCCTCAGTCCTCCTGCCCTAAGAGGTCTGCGGTCCATGGCACCCCCTTTCTGACCTGTGCTGACGGACAAGCACCTCACTAAGTTCACAGTTTCCTCCCAACCCCCAAAGTCCACTGCTTTCTTGTCATGTGTAAAGTGTCACTAAGGACTCAGCTTTGCTACAGACTTGACAGAAATTGTTACTTTGTTTTGTTTTTGAGGCAGGGTCTACCTCCACAGCCCAGACTGTCCATTATCTTTGGATCCTCATGCCTTGGCCTCTGAAGTTCTGGGATTATGGGTGTACACCACCAAGTCTGGCCATCAGGACCTTCTTATGGAGGAAAAAAAAAGGACCTATGAAGGGTGAGCACCTTGCTCAAATCATACAAGAGTAAGTGTCAGATTTGAGAGTAGAACTCACAGTTCTCGGCTTTAAAGTTTTAAAAAAGGAAACAAAGTGTACATCCCACTGTGCCAGCTGTGACTCCACACTGCATCTGAGAACCACTGAGTAACTAAGCACATGGTGTCGGTTAGAATGTCTTCCTGGCTTCTCATGACCCCTCGGAGTCATCTTCACTCACCTTCTCCAAACAGGACCTGTGGGACCTGGACGCCTCACCACCCGCAACTTTCCAAATCTAGCCCAGTTCACCCTCTGGGATCTTCGGTTCTCTATTCCTGTTACTCCCACCTTGGTCACACTCCCCAGCATCATTTTAAAGAGTACCCCCAGCTTCTCACTCTTGGGAGTCACAGATAAAGTACACAGGGAGCCCTCTTGTGGAACACACACATGTGGGGCAGGTGGAGAAAAAGAAACATAGTCACAGCACAGGGTAGAAACTGAAGTTTGAGGAATGCCCTGGAGGGTGCCTAGCCCAGCTGAGAGGTGGGGGAGGGGGGCTTGTATCAGGATAGTCTTCCCCAAATCCTGAAGGGTAGATGGAAGCCAGAAAGCCAGGAGGAAACTCCCAGGCAAACAATGCAGCAGGGTGGGCCAGAGAGCTGTGTTCACTGAGGGAGCCTGGAGTGTTTTGATCATCTGTGTGCCAAGAAATAAGGCCAGAGAGGGAAACCAAGAAAATCCACGGAGACATACATGAATATACTCAGACACTTGGAAGGTGAGAAGTGACTTTTCTATACTTCCTCTTTGAAAACCCAGTGTATATCTCTAAAGGAGTAAGGGCTCTTTTTCTGTCCTCTCTCCCCCCAGAACACCTTTACAATGTCTTCACGATCACTTCTTCCACATCACCAAATAGTCAGGCAGAATTCCAATGTCAAATTGTCCCTATCTCCAATGCTCTTCAAGTTTGTGAAACTGAGTTAGGAGCTCACCACACCCATCTGGCCCTCTCTTTCCACTCTGCTCTCTCTTCGTGCATGTCTGGTCTCTTCATCCAATCCCATGATCTCATGTTCCAGTTCCAGTCCTCATGAAAGGCAGTCACTTCCAAACCTGTGCCCCATTCAGAGTGGGTTGCACACTGGGATGGCCAGGATTTAGGACAGACACCCAGGGAAAGATGACCTAAAGCAGGGGGTAGCTGTGTCCAGAGGCCAATGTGCAGCAGCCTAGGCTAGGCACCACCCACTCCTTATCTGGTCCTGCTCTGATTACTAAGACTAGAAATGTGACTTAGAAATAACATGGTCTCAACTTTGCCATTCAGCAAATAGGAACCAGGGGTGTGTTATCCAGCTCGCCAAAACAAGAGCCTCGGTGGCGAGACCTAACCCCAGAATACGTGATGGATCTCTTTAAATTACATTTGTTTGTGTGTTCATGTGCATGCTACAGCACCCATGTGGAGGTCCAGAGAGCTCCTAGGTGTTGGTTCATTCCTACCAAGACTCTTGGGGATGAAACTCAGGTCATCAGGCTTAGCAGCAAGCCTCTCTATCTACTGGGCTGCCTTGCTCACCCCCTCTCAATCTCTTTGATTCCCATCTCTCTATTTTCCCTCCTTATAGTTTGTTTGGTGAACCAACCATATTATTCTGCAGTGTGACAGTCTAGATTTTACTGTTTATGTCCCTGTGGTATACTTTAGCATGGTCCTCTTAAAAATGAAAGTCAGAAAATTAAGAAAATGAATATGCTATTCTGAAAGAGGATTAAGATTTTTTTATTAGTTTAGTTAGATAGTAAAACAACACACTCTTCCACAGAGCGTGTTTCTAAATGAGATGAATTTATCGTTGCTTCCAATGACATGGCTTTTTTTAAAATGTGAATGTTATCAAAAAATAAGGGACTAAAAACAGCTCTGTACCCACAAAAGAAAAACCACTCACAAGATTCATAGTGCATGGCACTTGTTGGTGTCTTTACAATGGAATGGAAATGCTCTTTGCTGATACTTCTGGAAGCTGCAGCTAGTTACCCTGACTATCCACTATCACCCTGCACAGCGCTGCTGCCTGGGCCTCTAGGGGCCTGGGAGATCTGTGCCTTGATCTCTCCCTCCACCTCAGAGGCTGATTCAGAGGATTCTTTACTCTGTATTTCTGACTCTGTTGGAAGCCTCTGAACTCCAGGAGAGTCCAACTCCACACAGTGTTAGTCACTCCTTTTACCATGGCACAATCTCTGGAATTATCAATTAAGAGCAGTTTTTGAAAGTTGTATTTTTAAAATCAGTAAAATCAGTTTTATGGGATTATGTGGGATCAGTGTTCAAAACAGGAGAGCAACAACAATTGATCTCTCACACATTTTCTGTGCTGGACCTCCATTAGTTCTCAGCCAGCTCTGCCGGATCTGTCTTTTAAGGGGCTGAAGGGTAGAGACAGAGTCTTGATATATAGCCTAGGTTGGCCTCAGACTTCTTGCAATCCTCCTGCCTCAGCATCCACAAGTGTTAGGATTATTGGTATGAATTGCCACACCCAGTCAGGATCTATCATTCCAATGTATTTCCTATTGCAACTGGGGAATAATTACAAGGAGGATGTATTGGTTGTAGGAGAATGAAGAACCGCAGGCTCCATAGGAACCATGCCCACACCCTCCTCATCTAAGGTGTTTAGCTCTTGGCAGGTCTATGCTGGGCCCTCAGAAATGTGGGTGTGGCCCAAACCACCGTAGGCCACATCTGTCATGTGTTCCTCTGAGCCAGGCCCTGTTCTAAGCATGTGACTTGCATTAGCTCCTGGATTTTAACAGAGGTAGGTATGTAGTCTCTGGGGTAAGATAGCCTACATTCAAAACATGTGTCTACCACTTACTGTGTAATGTGGGAGAATCTGTTCAACTTCTTTGTGTCTTAGTTTCCTCTAAAGCAAAAAGAGGATGACATAGATTCCATTTTTAAAGATGGTTGTGAGGACTGAGTGACGTTAGGCTGTTAAATCTTTGGGACAGTTTGTTCCTGGCACACGCTAAGAGCCACAGGAGTATCGACAGATACCAGTTCATTTCACCCCCATCATAACCTCAGGGTGTTGGAAGGTGTGTTTCTAGTTCCTCTGAGTTGAGACAATCCCTCTGGAACTGAAAACAGAGCTTATAAGACTCAGGAAACTAATAACCCCCTGCAAGGTAAGCCCAGGGGCCCAGAAAGTTGTAAGGTACCCCAAGTCTAGCCACTGTTCTCAGCAGTTAACAGTTGATGGGACGAGGAGACTGCAGCAGAGCTGCCAGCCAAGAGCTCCAGGGATGCAGCGTCTGTGATGCATCCTCCTCCTGCAGGTCTCTGCAGTGATGGAGCTGCCTCTGAATCACACATGGTCCTGTAACTATGCCCCCTTCTGAGGGTAATCAATAAACTCATTGGTTTACCAAGTGAGCCTTGAGTGGAATCCTTCCCCCATCTATAGTCAGTGCCCTCTCTGGGGTGACAGACGTTTGTTCACTCTGTCTACAGTACTAACCGCCCCGTCCTAGATGAGGTGTGCAGGCAGGTCCCCCAAGGTCCCCCACATGCTGAGCACCTGCCTGCAATCGCTCACAAAGGCACACCTCCACATTTCATCTGCAGTCTCCCGCTAGCAGAATAACCCAAGATTTGTGTTCACACAGAATATCGGAATTATCCGCTTGGTGGATTATTTCTTTTGGAGACAGTACATCAGGAAAAAGAAGGGAGCGTGAAGGAAGATTTTAAAGCCAATTTTATGCAGAGACTTTAGAGCTGAAAGAATGGATCTCATCATATTCCATACCTTGTTTAATTCTTTTTCATGATTTGGTTGATCTGAGACCATTGAAAACAACTCTTTTCTTTTTCTTTCTGGTTCTTTAGTAGAGGGGGAACATGATGATTCAAGTCTACAAATTAAGAATAAAGCAGGCAACACTTAAGCTTAACTTGGCGAATTCTTAATTAGATTGTTAGTGTAGTCATTGGAAGCTGTAGAAATAGATCATTATATTGTTAACACTAGTGGCTACAAAAATCACAAATTCTAATAATTCTAAGTCCTGAGAATATTTCTGGTTTTGAGTGAGAGTGGTTTAAATGGGAGAAAAGGAAGCCGTTAATAGCCATCTCAGTTATACATTAAAATAGGCAGGATACTGGGGTTGCATATGTAGATAAGATTTTTTAAGCGTATTTATTTATATATTTTATGCACACAAGTGCTTTGATTGCATGTATCCCTGCACACCAGAAGAGGGCGCCAGACATCATTACAGATGGCTGTGAGCTACCATGTGGTTGCTGGGAATTGAACTCAGGACCTCTGGAAAAGCAGTCAGTGCTCTTAACCACTGAGCTAGCTCTCCATTCCTTGGAGATAAGATTTTTTAATAAGAGGAAAAGACTTCTTGTAATAGCATAGCTTGGGAACCTAACTGGAACTATACCCAGCTGCTGGGGTGTCAGGTGCTGATGCACTGAGGTGAAGAACTGTTAGAAGTCCAGGGAGCGAGCACACAGTCTGCAGAATACTGAAAATGACACCTGACACTGTGGCCAGGGAGGGAACTCAAAGGGGCCTGGTTTTTGCTATTTGCATATAAAATGGAACAGAAGCCACTTCTCAATATGGGGAGGGGGGAGCAGTGAGGGAGGACAACCCCACTTGATGCTCAGAGAAGCACAGCTAGTGAGGGCCACTTCCCTGTGTGGTAAACTGGAACCAGGCATTAAACTATAAAGGGGTGGGCAGCAGCTCCAGGACGATGGGCGAGCTCACCACTCTAGAATCAGCTGTGACTCAGTAGGAGTCACCTGTGAGGATAACTGACTTTCCAGAGACATCCCGAGGGTGTTCCAAACATCAGAAACACAAAGCACACAAAATGAAACCACAACTCCAAATCTGAGCAATGGTGGAGAGATAATTACTTTAAAGGTTAGAAATAAAGGATCTCTCAAAAGGTACAAATTCAAGCGGTCTCCCTAAGGTACGCATGTCTAAGCTGGGTCAATCTTTCTGACCACCACAGTTATCACACACCCCTCCCCCACCACAGTTATCACACACCCCTCCCCCACCACAGTTATCACACACCCCTCCCCCACCACAGTTATCATACACCCCTCCCCCACCACAGTTATCATACACTCCTCCCCCACCACAGTTATCATACACCCCTCCCCCATCACAGTTATCATACACCCCTCCCCCACCACAGTTATCATATACCCCTCCCCCACCACAGTTATCATACACCCCTCCCCCACCACAGTTATCATACACTCCTCCCCCACCACAGTTATCATACACCCCTCCCCCACCACAGTTATCATACACCCCTCCCCCACCACAGTTATCACACACCCCTCCCCCACCACAGTTATCACACATCCCTCCCCCACCACAGTTATCATACACCCCTCCCCCACCACAGTTATCACACACCCCTCCCCCACCACAGTTATCATATACCCCTCCCCACAGCACAGTTATCATACACCCCTCCCCACAGTGCAGTTATCATACACCCCTCCCCACAGTGCAGTTATCACACACCCCTCCCCCACCACAGTTATCATACACCCCTCCCCCCCACAGTTATCATACACCCCTCCCCACAGCACAGTTATCACACACCCCTCCCCCACCACAGTAATCACACACCCCTCCCCCACAGCACAGTTATCATACACCCCTCCTCCACAGCACAGTTATCACACACCCCTCCCCACCGCAGTTATCACACACCACCCCCCCATATTCCCCACGCCCGAGTTTATGTAGGCCAACAGAGTGTGTGAGTGTAACTACCACCGTTGTGTAATGACCCTGGAAGGACCGCTGTCAGCCTTTCTGTGAATGTTGTCCTCTCCTCCGTATATACAAGTGAACATGTTTCTCCTAAGCCTGGAGTACACACTACATGTTATTATCTAGTGTCCTTGTGTTTCTCACCAACTAATGTGTTGTGAGTACTTCCATTTTATTTAATATCCTATTTCAAATGTAGTCTTCAAATTTCTCACTTGCTATGATTTGGAAAGGAAAAAAGAATGTTCTCATTTCTAGATTCTTCCCAAGCACTCTCAAGGGTGCAATGCTGAATGACCACTAAGCCTTTGTGGTGAGCTTGCCAGGTTCAGTGAGTGAATGGAAAAACATGCAATTCTGGTATGGATATGTGTTTGGAAAACATGACCATGCTAGTGCAAACAGATAAAGGAGGTATGGTTTTTCACTTAGGAAAAGGATCGTGGAATTGTTTTTTAATAATGCAAAACAGGTCAGCTCATGGTGCTTGTGCCCTGAAGAAGGAAATGGAAAAGCTAACAAAATTTAATATCATCAAGAAAGGTTCTGGGAATGAATGGAGACATCACTAACCACTGTGCCCGTGCTCTGGGCTGCTTCACTTTAATAAAGCACAAAGAGGAGGCAGGGCCCAAGTTCAAGAAACCCAGACAACAGAGCAGACAGGCAGCAGCCATGGAAACCAGACCGGAAGGATTTGAAAAGTGCAGCGGGAAAGATGAGGGCTGAAGACTCTACCATGGCGGGAAGCTGCCGTGCTCAACATGGCATCTCATGACATCTCAGAATGAGACGTCTGAGGGGTCCCTTCAAGGGAGAAAGACATAGTGTTTTTTTTTTTGTTTTTTTTTTTTTCGAGACAGGGTTTCTCTGTGTAGCTTTGCGCCTTTTCCTGGAACTCACTCTGCAGCCCAGGCTGGCCTCGAACTCACAGAGATCCACCTGGCTCTGCCTCCCAAGTGCTGGGATTAAAGGCGTGCGACACCACCGCCCGGCGAGAAAGACATAGTATGGAGACCAAAATGATCATACAGCTTGACAGAGACTAGAGAAGAGTTTGTAGTGAACAAATACGTAGGAACTGTGTATTGAAAGAAAGCTGGCTATGTTTGGACTGAACATCACTAGTTTTGTTCTTTGGTAGCACTAGCTAGACTGAAACTCACTCTGTAGACCAGGCTGGGCTAGAACTCACAGAGATCTGCCTGCCTCTGCCTCCCTAGTATTGAGAGTGAAGGCCTGTGCCATCATGACTAGCCATTGTTTTTTGTTTTTTTTTGTTTTTTTTAGGATTTATTTTATGTGTACGGGTATTCTGTCTGCATGCATGTCTGTGTACCATGTTTGTGTGTGTAGTGCCAGCAGAGCCTGACAATGATGTTGGATCCTCTGGAACTAGAGCTACAGATGGTTATGAGCTGCCATGTATAGGGATGAGTTTAGAAAGTTGAACCCAGGATTTCTGAAAGAGCAACCATTGCTCCTAACCACTGAACAATCTTTCCATGTTATCATGTCCTACAACTCTGAAGAAATTATTACTGTCTGAAAAGCAATCATCTTTCAGTAAAATACCCTTGATCATTTAGCTATTCAGATTTTTAAAAATCCTATCATTCGTTTCATTAGCTTGCTGATTCTGAGAAGAAAGTTCCACACCAGTGAATTGTTGAAGAAATCAGATCATCTCTTCAGAACTTCAAACACCAAGAATTCTCAGAAGACCTACTTGTTAGTGGTTGTGAAAAACTTAATATATGTCTGCTCTTAAGGGTGGGGGGAATCTGTGTTAGTAACAACTTCTTAAAAAGAGATTTATCTTATTTTAAATTATGTGTATGTATGTGTGTCTGTGCACATAGTGCAGGTGCCCTCAGAGGACAGAGGCATCAGGTCTCCTGGAACTGCAGTTATGTGTTTGTGAGCCGATTGCCATGGATGCTGGGAACTGAGTTAGGGTCCTCTGGAAGAGTAGCAAGCTCTCTCAAGCACTGAGCCATCCCTCCAGAACAAGTAATAACTCCGAATATAGAGCTGCAGGTCATGAATGCAGAGGCAAAGTTACCACACCACCCTCAACCAAAGCAGAAACAATTATAATAAAGAATAAATCTCATTTTTCTGCAAATCTATAATTAAACACCAGCTCCACACTGTTGTTTATATTGATATCCTAAAGAATATGGTAATTCAAATAAACATTAATCTAGTTCAAATGTGAAGCCCTTGAATACGTATACACATCCTGCTTTGAGAAGTTTCTCTCCAGGGTGAGAACTGTACCTTCTCCTGTTGTCTTGAGCAGTCTGGCATTCTCCCATTTTCAACAGTTCCCTATGCAAGTGCAATCTTTCCATTTCTATGATCCTCAGGAGGTCATCACGTGACTGTAACTCATTCTTTACCTCTGACAGTCCTGCTTCCATGGCCTGCAGTAAAAATTTTTTTGACGTTCACTTTAGAATTATTGTGCACAGTAGATTAAAAAACCATCTAGCCCTCAAAACAGTACAGGATATTGCCATTGCTCTCGGTTGCCCACCAGACCCTACTGTTGAAATATTGATTGCAAGACATGGGAAAATCAAGCTGGTAGCTTCCTCCCTGAAGGACAGCACTGACAGTGCCAGAATGTGCTAGCCAGGCTGATGTGGGAGAAAATTCATCAGTGGCATTACCCAGTGGAAGACCCTGCGTACCACCAACATGCCAAGCAGCACGTGCCTGCCGGTCCAGTAGTAAAACCAATGCTGTGGAGCTAACCAGTCACATGCCGACTGGATTTAAGGCTTGCTCCACAGGAAGGAGTCCATACCTGGGACTGGATGACGGAGAGATCCTAAGTCCGAGGAAGAAGCTGCTACTGTTACTTTGCTAAACAAACATGTTAAAGTGCCTTCTAAATATTTGTTTGTATCCATAAGTTAGTGCTGTTCTCAACCTTGGTCAGAGAAGCTTCTTCTTGCCACAGGCAGTGGTTACCTCAGAGACTCATCACTGGTCAAAATGCTGAGAATAAGCCCCTGTGGGTGCTCAGCCCTAAATGGGACATTATATCACCCGACCCCTCGAGGCTCGGGAAATACTGTGCAAGGGAAGAATGCAAGAGCCAGAGGATGAGGAGTTCTCTGGCATGATGTCTAGTGGACATAGCCTGGCTGTTGTACTCGAACTCACAGCAGCTGTGGTTACCTGTGCAAGATAGAGCCTGTCAACATTCCATCACGGATGAGAGAGGGCTCTTGAGGACCCACTCCTCCTTGAGAAGCTACTGGTAGTTCATGGAACTTGGAAGAGAGAAATTGTTTTCTTCCATGATGTAGTCACAGGCAAGTTGCCCATGCTCCAATAAATAAGTCCACACCCATGGAAGCAATCCTAATGAAACCCACAAGGTCTCTCTCCCTCCCTCCCTCTCTCTCTCTCTCTTACACACACACACACACACACATACACACACTCACACTCATACCCAGACACTATCACACACACACACACTCTCATATACACATACTCATACACACTCACATACATACATACACACTCTCCCATACACACACTCTCACTCTCTTGTGCACACACACTCAGTCACTCACACACACACTTTACACACAAGCTCACATACACTCAGTCTCACAACACACTCAGAGTCACAACACACACACTCACATATCACACAACACTCATACACACACACAGTCACACACACACACTCAAACACTCTCTCACACACATGAAAGTAGGAAGAGGGCTTGTTAGGAAGAAGGAGGGATACGGTGGGGGAGGAGGGGACTGAGAGAGGATGATGATGGGTGAAAATGACCAAAATCCACCATATACATGGATGAAACCATCAAACAAATTAAAAATTAAAAATTAACACCTCTAAGTCAATGTACTCAGTTTTAAGTAAAGCATGTTTCCTCTTTTGCCCCCTCTTTCTTACAGAATTCCTTTCACTCAATGGACAGATCCTAACTGAGCTCCTAGTAGGTGCTCTGGGGCATAGATGCTAATCGCCCTCAGAGAGTTCGCCATCCTGGATAAAGACAAAGAACGTACGACCAAACCACACCTACGTGGTTACACTGTGTGTGAACCTGAAGCAGAGAAGTTTGAATAAAGTACGAGGGTGAACTCTAATCAATGCTGGTACTTCTGATTAATAAAATAGTAAGCAAATGACAGATAATCTCATGACCAAAGCCATCAGTCAGCTTTCCCCACAACGCTGGCAACACAATGGGCTATGAGCCTTGCTCCTCTCCTGCCCCATGGCAGCCAAGCTCTGCTGAAGGATCTAGGAACACCAGTGACCCTGTGCGTCTACAAGAGGCCTGGACAGCTGGAGTGAAGCAGAGGATCTGGACAGGAGAGAAAGGGCAAGAGCAGTGGGCGAGGCTCCTCAGAAGGTGGTTGGGAGAAGCAAAGCCAGGACAGAGAACCTGCAGTGAGACCAGTCTCCTCCAGCAGCAGGAAGGAAGGACGGATGGGCTGGAGGTAAGTTTCTGTGAGACCAGTCTCCTCCAGCAGCAGGAAGGAAGGACAGATGGGCTGGAGGTAAGTTTCTGTGAGACCAGTCTCCTCCAGCAGCAGGAAGGAAGGATGGATGGGCTGGAGGTAAGTTTCTGCATTTGGATACGAGGAGCTTCAGAGCCCGGCTGTCTGTTGGTGGAAGGGAGGAGGTGTCAGGAGTGGGGTTACAGACAAGCATGCTGGCCACTTCAGTGCTGGGTACCATTTCAGGCCTGACCACGGCCTGTTGGATGATCTCCTGCAGCAGTGTGGCAGCGCTCTAGGAATCAAAGGGTCCCACGCAGGAAGTGGCTCCTGAAGCTGGTTTCTTTCCCTCGGCAAGTTTCCAAGGTTCATCCATGCCGAACTACATCTGTTCCTGTTTATGGCTGAATTATAGCCCGTTACATGGATATACCACATTCTGTTTCTGTTCATCATTTGGCACACATTGGGGGCTAGCTCTACTTTGTGGCAGTCATGAGCAATGATTCCACTTTAATGATGGGAGTCCTCAGGAAGTTTTCTTAAAGAAAACCTTTCATTCCATGTCTTTCCCAAGGGCCTGGGTTTGGGAAGAACTGATTAATATACTTGGCCACACACATTCCAGGTGACTCAGAAATAAGTTTAAAAACAGATTCAAAATGATGTCTTATGAGATTAGTTTAGCTATTCTCTGTTTTGAAGAGTGGGGATTTTCTCAGGTAGAGTTAAAATTTCAAAAACTAAAGAGATGTGAAACAATTAATTATACAGTAGAAAAGCGATTTACCTTAATGCGAAAGCCACCTGTTACGTTATGCAGGTGAAGAAGGGACATGCTGGGCTCTCTGCTTGGTGGGATTTCCACCGTGGAACATGAAAACCAGGCAGACAGTGGCTGTGTCTTTCTTGGGGGAAAGAAGAGGGAAAGCCTCAACTCCAGGCTGGTGACCTGTGGTGTTAGGGTGATGGGAGTGGTCTGTTCCGTTTCTAGAAAAAATTCTCTGTGGTGATGAGTATCCAGGAGAAACACACTGTGTAATGATCCACAGGTGTGAGAATGTAAATTAAGATGTACATTGTACAAGTTGGAGATAATGATTTGACAGATAAATAGGCAAAATAGATTGTAGTTGACAGAGTAATGTAAATTGGCTGCAAAAGTATAAGAACAATTGGAAGGATTTGTTGATATTGATAAATCTAGAATCATCTTCTTGCTTTGGATTCAATAAGCTCAAGTTGACATGAGAATTAATGGATTTTTAAACTAGAACGTAGTTTTGAAACTGGTACAATTTTGCATCAAAGTCAGATCAATTATTTGTCAATGTGTCAACCATCTGGGAAATGATTCGTTTTGGGGACTTTTCAAGCGTGTCTGGAACAGTGTAAGCACTGCAGGCTCCCTTTAGTGTTGATCTTTTATGAAATCTAAACACAAATCAGGCATTTAGGAGTGAAATGTAGGTATGTTTGTAGGTTTAACATATATACAAAGTTTTAATGACTTAGTATGAAAACTGTAAGATATCTCATTAATCAGTTTTACATTTTGATTACATTTTAAGTGACAATGTTTTGATATACACATATATTGGTTTGAATAAACATACTACTTACAGTAAATTTACCCATTTCTCTGTAGTTCTTTAATGTGGCTACAAGAAGATTTTAAACCAAGGTTGAGGATGGAGCTCAGTTAGTACAGCGCTTTATCTAGTGTGCATGAAGGCCTGAGTGCTGTCCTTAGTGCTGCAAAAACATAATGTGATGGTGTGCAACTAAACTCCCAGTTCAGGAAGTGGAGGATGAAAAGTTCAAGGTCACCTTAGGCTATATAGGGAATTTGAGGGCAGCTTGGCCTACATGAGACCCTGTCTCAAAAAAAAAAAAAACCAAAAAAACCAAACAACAACAACAACAACAAAAAACAATGAAACAAAACAAAAACCAATAACAAACACTCCAGAATTTAAATTAGATCTGTGGTTGGGGCAAACTTTTCTCGGACAGTGCTGCTCTAGTTTTTAACGCTGTATCAGCAAGCACATGAGAAGTTAACTTGCCCAGCATAGATGTTTGAAAGCCGCAGAACCATTTTTTTTTTTGTCATTAATCTCTAGTGGAGAATGCTGCACATTTAAAAACATGAGGGGTGTGTAGGGTAGTAAATAAACATGAGCCGTGGGCTGTGTGTGCTGACACATTTCAAGGTTGTGGAGAGACAGATGATGAGAAGACGCAGACACAACCGCTGTCAGAAGGTGCCGCCGCATGTTAAATGACAGCGATTTAGACAGGAATTCCTGTCTTTTTACATTACGCCCGCGATGTGGAGCACTGTCAGGTGACTGAAGAGAGGACACTTTTTTTTTTTTTGTAAATGCATATTATGGTTGCAGTATTATTTACCTCTACTTATCCTTATGTGGTAAAATGCAGATTTTGTAGAACAAACCTAAGGCCCATCTGTTTCATTAGGAATTTGTTTAATTCTGAGAGGAGCAACAGTTTTAAACCTTCAAATTAGCTGACAAGCTTAATCAATGGATTCTCAGCCTTTACCAGAAGGCACAAGGACAGGCCATAAGTGACACCTGGAAATGAAATACAGGGTGGAGGAGAAAGAAAAAAAAAAGAAAAGAAAAGAAAAAGCTGGGGTCTTGGTGCTTTTTCCAAAGAGAAATTGTGAAACTTTGAGTCAAGTTACTTTTCAATTTTCAAAAATAATTTTTTTTAGGACAATAGATATTTTTCCTCTTGAACATGTTCCACAATCATTAGATTTTCTTTTTAATACATGTAATTTGTGTGTATGTGTGTGTGTGCTCGTGTGGTGTGTGTGTGTGTGTGTGTGTGTGTGTGTGTGTGTGTGTGTGTGTGTGTGTGGAGGACAGAGGTGCACCCTGGCTATCTCCTATGGCTCTCCACCTTGTTTTATTTTATTGCGAAAGGGAGACATGGTCTTTTGCTGAACCAGGAGCTCACTCTTCAGCCAGACAGTCTGGCTAGCAAAGCTCTGTGGATCCTCACATCTGTCCCCACCTACTCAGCAAACACTGCGGGGGACAGACTCGCAGGGACCAGAGGCAAAAAGACCCCAAGAAGAGACAAAACACAAAGGTCTTCAGTCCATGCAGTGTGAACTGAGGCCCAGGGCAGAATATTTTGGGAGGACCTAGGAAACTAATCTGCTTATTCCTTGAGTCTGATCCTGGCTCAGGCTCCACCTGTGAAGACAGCAGTGAAATGAATGCTCATGTTGTCTTTAAACAGAAGGTAGGGCCAGTGTCCCACCCCAGGGGAGAGACTCCTGCTGGACCCGGAGCTGTGCAAATAGCTCTCGGGCAGGTGGGTAACTAGCAAGCTCAATACCCGGAGATCCTGGCAGACTTCCCGGAGGAGGATTAATCTTAGACGATGGCGGAACCAGGGCAGATACCACCACACCTGTCCCCTATGTCTGGAGGATGCCTGACTTCTTCAGGGTCCAGTGTTTTCAGTTCAATCTGGTTTGTCTGTTTACATCTGTACTCAAAGTTTATGTTAGAATAACGTCTTTCTCCAGACAAAGTTGGAGTTCAAGATGGGGGAGATGCGGATCTCTTAGAAATACCACTAGAGGAGAGCATGTGGGAGCCTTGTGGTCTGACCCCTGCAAACACAGGGGGAGGGCAGATGTTGATGCAGAGGTTTCAGGTCAGCCCTGCAGGTCACACTGCAGGGCGGGGAAGGAGGGGCTGGCCCAGGACTAGGAAATGATCCTGAGAGGTGAAGAGCAGAAGCTATGGGGCAGACTCTCTCAGAGAACAGGGGTCTGCCCGGGCAGTGAGCCTTAGGATGGCGACCGATGAGAGGAGCTCAGAGATGGGTGGACCGAAGGAAGAAAATGGTAGAAACAACATCTGGAGGTGGGAAAGGAGGACCAGGGGCAGAGAAAGGCCGGTAAGGATGTCTCAAGTGTCTGAATTCGCACAGGTAAGAAATGAGTGTGGGACAGCAGGAGCTGGTTTTGAAGGGTGCCGTTACCAAACCTCCCTGCTAATTAAATACAAAGTACTACAAACATTACAAAGAAAAATAGCTGGGCTTAAGGAAGACAAAGCTGGGTACACACCTGTCAGCCTGTCGGTCTGATGGTGTCACTGAGAACTTCAGTTCCACAAGACTGTTCCGCAGAGCCCCGTGACCAAGTGTGAGGACCAGACACTGACAGGCCTGAAGGCCTGTGCGCTACAGGCCTACTCTCCAGAGTTTCTATGGGCCAGGCGGTCGGACCTTTGGGAGATGGGGGCCCGTGGACACCCCACTTTGTTCCCCTTCTCCTTGGCTGTGGGTCATGAGGTTTTAGTTTACCCTGCTCTCCTACCAAGATGTTCTACCCCACCACAGGCCTGAAGTAACCATGAGCCTAAAGGAACCTTTAGTCTTCACTGTTTACCTAGTGCTTTGCAAAATGGTGGAAAGTGGGCTGATGTGGGCTCCCAGCCGTAAATCAAAGAGTAGCTCCGTGCCTCCCGCCAAAGTCTAACCCTGCAAATAAGACCAGAGGGGAAGGTGGTGGGTAGCCACTGGGGTACGGTTTTTAGGCACCAAGGTTTGCGGCTGCTGTCCCGATGCACTGGTAATAATACACACTGTCACTGTGCTACAAGACTCCGGACACTAACACACCCACGGGATTACTGAATTTACTCAGGTGAGAATTCCAGAGGGGAGCGCTGACTTCAGCTGAAGTGCAACAGAAAGCTGTCCTGTGACTGTCCCTATCCCTATCAGGCCAGCGTCTGTGCAGCAGCTCATCAACAACAGCTGGAAATGGAGCCGAAAGCACAGATCCTCACCTGGAACCACCTCTGCTGCAGACCCTCACCTGGAACCACCTCTGCTGCAGACCCTCACCTGGAACCGACTCTGGTGCAGACCCTCACCTGGAACCACCTCTGCTACAGACCCTCACCTGGTACTGACTCTGCTGCAGACCCTCACCTGGAACCACCTCTGCTGCAGACCCTCACCTGGTACCGACTCTGGTGCAGACCCTCACCTGGTACCGACTCTGGTGCAGACCCTCACCTGGAACCGACTCTGCTGCAGACCCTCACCTGGAACCGACTCTGGTGCAGACCCTCATCTGGAACCACCTCTGGTGCAGACCCTCATCTGGAACCACCTCTGCTGCAGACCCTCACCTGGAACCACCTCTGCTGCAGACCCTCACCTGGTACCGACTCTGGTGCAGACCCTCACCTGGAACCGACTCTGCTGCAGACCCTCACCTGGAACCGACTCTGGTGCAGACCCTCATCTGGAACCACCTCTGGTGCAGACCCTCACCTGGAACCAACTCTGGTGCAGAACCTCACCTGGAACCGACTCTGCTGCAGACCCTCACCTGGAACCGACTCTGCTGCAGACCCTCACCTGGAACCACCTCTGCTGCAGACCCTCACCTGGAACCACCTCTGCTGCAGACCCTCACCTGGAACCACCTCTGCTGCAGACCCTCACCTGGTACCGACTCTGGTGCAGATCCTCACCTGGCACTGCCTTTGGTACATCTTTAGTTCTTGCAGAAGCTTCTGGTTCTCATCCTGTAACTTGTTCCTGCTCAGTGCTATTTCACTCACGGCCGACTTTAACTTTTCAATAATGAACTCATCTCTTTGGCTGGCTTCACAGCCAGGATCTGATTCACACACCAGGCGAGGGATCTCAGGGCTGCTGTCCTCCGGGCATTGCTTCTTACCGTTTAGCTGAGTTTGGTAATTCTGTGCCTGTTTCTGAAAAATATGATAATCAGGTAAATTGGGAGAATAATATCATACTTAAGCTTCCAAACAGGCAAAGAAGTAAAAGAATTGGTAAAGATATCTTTTAGTATTAAACTTGGCTTGTACAGTACAGTGTTATGCTTGTTTATAATCTTAATTTCAATCATATGAAGAGAAAATGTATTTGCTTTGGAGTAGGGAAGGAATCTGGAGGAGGAGAGGTCCTATTAACCAATAAAGAAAATCTAGAAGTTATAAAAGGAGAAAAAATATTAATTCAATCACATAATAGTTGAAAAATGTCTCTGTGATAAAGAAATAAAAACCAGAAACAGACTGAGGAAAAAACAGTTGCCAACACATAACTGGTTTTAGTAATTCCTGATGTGTGCAACCTCTACATCTCAAAGGAAAAGCAAGTTACGCAAGGCAGGATGCACAAAGTGTGGGGTGTAATGCCGAAGCGTGGGGTGTAATGCCGAAGCGTGGGGTGTAATGCCGAAGCGTGGGGTGTAATGCCGAAGTGTGGGGTGTAATGCCGAAGCGTGGGGTGTAATGCCGAAGCGTGGGGTGTAATGCCGAAGCGTGGGGTGTAATGCCGAAGTGTGGGGTGTAATGCCGAAGCGTGGGGTGTAATGCCGAGAGGAGGGAGTGAAAGGTGCTAACAAGGGCATGAGGCCATGTTCGGCCTCACAGGTGGTACGGACACGTAAAACAAACCATACAGACATCTATTTTGTTTTTTCCTTTTTTTTTTTTTTTTTTTTTTCGGTGAGTCAGAGTCCTGTTAAGCAGTGCGGGCTTGCCTCACACTCATGCCCTTCCTACATTTGGCAGCCAAGTGCAGGAATTACAGGGGTTTCCCCAAACTGCCTGAGAGCATATGTTGTTTAAAGGTATAACAGTACCAGACTTTCAGACACAGAGGCTAAAATACCGGTGACAAAGGGCTGTGTATGTGGTCATGCTGTCGCCAGACCCCCAATGGCTGTCCCCCAGTCCACATTTCCATGAGTAAGTAGATGCCATACTGAATGCAAGGATGGCAGTAGTTAACCTCTACTTATGTTTTCCAATTCAGACAATAATAATAGTTTACCTGAAATTGATTACATTTTTCAGATAGTAATTTTTGTTGAGCATCCAAAGACACCAGGTGGGTCTGGTAGAGGATCTCTTGTTTGTCCCATTCCCTTGACTTTGCTCTAAACTCCTTTTGGAATAGGGAAGGGGGAGAGAAACAAATCGAAAATTATTATTCACTGAAAGTACAGTGCACAGGGCTTCCTCCCTTTGTGTGTCTTCATTGGGAGAAGAAAAGGTCTGTTCTTTACCTATTAGGAAAGCAAACAGGAAAAAGATGTAATTATACATTGATTGATTACTACGACTCTGTGTTCTGCATCTGAACCACTTGGACCGGGGAGCTGCATTTCAGATTTTGGATTATTTACATATTCATACTCAGATGCCTCGCTGACGCCATCTAAGTCTAAACCCACACTCATGTGTTCCACACACCCTGTGTGTACTCTGCCAAGAGGGGACATTGTGTGCTGTGTTTAATATACCCCTGCTGTGGCCACCCATATGATTTGTGGCATTGTGTCAGTGCTCAAAAAGCCTGAGATTCTGGAGCTTTGGGGATTTGGGGATTTTAAGTTTTCAGAAGAGGTGTGCTTAACCTGTGTATTCCATTTTTTTGAGGAAATTATACAATTTTTAACATACACAGAAACCAGAAACACACCGAAAGCCCTGATCTCCTGTCAAAGGACGAGTGCTAACAACGGGGAGTCGGACAGCCTTTGGCAACAGCTGGCACCTCCTATCCACTCCTCGGATGCGCCTCTTTTTTTCATTCCCCACACTTTGTCACTGGACATTTTCTTTCATTACTTAAGAGGCGGGTCTAGGCTGAGCTGGAGAGATGCTCAGCGATCAAGAGCCTGTACTGCTCTGCGGAGGACTCCGCAGCTGCAGGGGATCTGCCACCTCTGGCCTCAGCAGGCATCCGCATTCACATGTATATACCCCCATAATTAAACATAATTCCTTAAAAAGATGCCTATTTATCAAGTTCCATGAACTCAGTGTTTGAGCCTCTTTTAACTACATATGTTGAAACCGAATGCTCACTGTAATGAAACTGAAAGTTGAGCCTCTGGGAGGCTATTGAGTTATGATTCTGGAGCCAGTGTGGGTTGGATTAGTGTTCCTGTGATATAAGATTAAGAAATACTGGGGTCAGGCTGGGCACGGTGGTGCACACCTTTAATCCCGGCACAGAGGCAGGCAGATCTCTTAGTTTGAGGTCAGTCTAGTCTAGAGAGTGAGTTCCAGGACAGCCAAGGATACAGAGAGAAACTCTGTCTCAAAAAAATCACACACACACACACACACACACACACACACACACACACACGTGTGAGCGTACACGCACAAAGAAGAAGAAGAAGGAGAAGGAGAAGGAGGAGGAGGAGGAGGAGGAGGAGGAGGAGGAGGAGGAGGAGAAGGAGAAGAAGAAGAAGAAGAAGAAGAAGAAGAAGAAGAAGAAGAAGAAGAAGAAGAAGAAGAAGAAGAAGAAGAAGAAGAAGAAAAAGAAAAGGAAGGAAGAAAGAAAGAAAGAAGGGAAGGAAGGAGGAAGGAAGAGAGAAAGGCAGGAGTCTGGGAGATGTTCAGCTGGTAAAGCATTCACTGTGCAAGTACAAGGACCTGAGTTCAATCCCCACCCACTGTATAAAAATTCTGGATGGGCCAGGCAGTGGTGTCACACGCCTTTAATCCCAGCACTCAGGAGGCAGAGCCAGGTGGATCTTTGTGAGTTCGAGGCCCGCCAAGGCTACAGAGTGAGTTCCAGGAAAGGTGCAAAGCTACACAGAGAAACCCTGTCTTGAAAAACCAAAACCAAAATCAAAAAAAAAAAAAAAAATCTGGATGGTATATCGGTGGCCATCTATAATCTCGGTGCTGGGGAGGCAGAGGCAGGAGGACCCTGGCCTAGCCATTCTAGCCAAATAGGGTCTCAGTGAGAGATCCTATCTCAGAAAAGTAAAGTAGAAAGAGATGAGGAAGATACCTGATAATGATTTGCAGCTTCCACACACGCACAGATTCTCATGAACACACACACCTATCCCCAACAAAGGTAAGAATCACGCCCCCCCATTCCTCCTATTTCCTGCTGTACAACCAGCAGACAGCTGTTGAACCAAGAGGAGGCCCCCATCAGCATCTCGCTCTGTTGGCCCTTTGTGTAAGCTACCCAGCCTCTGCATTCTGCTAAAGTAGCCTGAGCTAACGCTGGTTTTACTGTCCTCCTGTGGCTTTCAAAGCCATTGTGTATAGGGTGAAGCTAACATCGTTTGGGGAACAGAGAACACATCTTGGCCTTCATTCCCACGTGTCAGTTGGGGAAGAAAATGTGGGACTAGCTGGATCCTGCATGCTTAGCTGCACAGCACCGACTCAGGTAACGCAGTGTGGAGCACAACGGCACAATGCAACCCTGTGAGCCACGGACATGACTTCGGGGGTGCCAGAGAAGACCTCCCTGCATCTCACTCTGGCTGGGCTGGCCACTGCAGTGTGCCTTTCTACCCAGGCTTCAGAAAACTAACCTGGAAGACTGCCTGCTCCGAGCTCTGCTTACAGGACCTTGTTTGGAACTATTTCATAACTAAGTCCCTGCCCCACTTTTAAAGGAAAATATAGTAAAGGAGCAGCATGCACATATAAACAAGCCATTTACAGTACACAAGTATGATAAAGGTGTCACATAAAAGCCACGGGGATATTTTTCCTACTCTGTCAAGTTGGAACATGGCGTGTTTGGCTGGAGTATTTTTAAATGGCTGCAGGGACTGGCTGGGCTATGCTTGAAAGGAAACCCGTTGATTCTGAGAATGCAAACTGTATCTTGCTTAGAATGAGAAAAACAGCGCTTTTCAGATTCCTTGCACAGAAATGATTTTGAAGAATATTTGGGAAAATTTAAGTGTCTATGTTTTTTTTTTTAATACACAAGTCCTAATCAGTGAAGGAGGTCTGTGAGTGAGGAAGACTTTATGTAATTAAAGGCAATCTGAAATCAAGTAGAGGGAATTTGCCTGGGGAAATGCAGGCACATACCTCGCCATCTACATGCGTAAAGATACCTTATGACAAACTCTATTTATTAGGATAATGGGGACAGTCCATTTATGGACTGATTTTGCCACTCAATGATGTAAAAATTAAGAATGAGTCTTCAGTAGCAGTTACATATTTGAAAAATTAGGTTACAAATAGAGGATAAGAAACATTTAAAAATCAATGCAAGTTTAGATTTCAAGAATTTGATTTTAATATTTATGATGATACCATGAGGAAACCCATTATTTTGTATGCTAACTTTAGGAATTAATTATTTTTTTTTAATTTAAAAAGAACTCTTTGGGGAAAAATAGCAAAAATTGGAATAAGATTGGCTTAAACAGTAAATGTGTTTTCCTCTTTTGAATGTTTCAGATAGCATCTCAATGTTCAGCCCAAGATGGCCTTGAACTCAAGATCCTTCTGCCTTCGCCTCGAAAGTGCTGAGATTAGAGGTATGACCCATATGCCCAGTTTAGAAAATATCTTTTAGATAATAAATATGCTTATCATCACCTACTTAACATCCACAAATAATCTTAAATATTCCCCCAGAATGCTTTATGGGGAGGCAGTACCATTAACTTAGCTCATAAGGGCTAAAACAGGCATCGATGAGGTCTAGGATGGCTAGACGGTGTTACTGACCTATCAGTGGGTACTGATACAGTCCAGGTTCCTTCATTAATCAGAGGTATGGCTTTCAAGGTTAGGAGAGTCACCCAGCCCTCCAGGGGGAGTTCTTAAGACTACAAAGCCATCTCTGAGCCACTTAGGTTGAGAGTGGGTCATGATCATAAAAATGCGTATTTCTGGTGATACCTGGGTGTTACTTTTTGGTTGTTGTTTAAAAGAGCCCTTCTTCTGAACCCTGAGTAACAGTGCCACGTGATGTATCAGTGAGACTACAAATCACAAAATGACCTTAACTTCTTATTAGGAATTTTTTCATACTTACATAAAAGTGGAGAATAACCAAAACCATGTGATCTTTACCCACATTAACGTTCTGTCTCATTTCTTGCTCATATCTGTTGAAGTATTCTAAGGGGACTTTCTGAACTCATGCATTTGGAGGTCAAAGGGCAGCCTCAGGTGTCATCCCTCAAAGCTGTCCACTTTGTTTTTTGACTGTGTGTCTCACTTGGCCTGGAACTTAGTGACTAGGCTAAGCTGGCTGGCCAGTGTGCCCAGGGATCTGTTTCAGGCTCCTTAGTGCTGGGTTACAGGTATGCACCTCCATGCCCAGCTTCCAGACATAGAGTCCGGCACTTGAACTCAGGTCCTTGTGTGTGTGAGACAAGCACTTTATTGACTGAACTGTCCCCCAGCCCCACCGGCCTAATTTACTGATCAAAGATGGAACGTCTGAGGCTAACATGGGTTAAATGTCATAGAGTGAATCCATGAGCAACATAGGGGATGCTCTGGGTAATAAACCATGATGCTCTCCGACTGCACACACACACTGTCCCTAGGGACACTACTATAGCGTTGAATGTGCTTGTCCTAATGGAGAACATGCTACATGCTTGAAAACAAGAACAGCCATCCTCCTGCATGCTATTTCCAGATGGCTGAAGAAAAACAGCTATGTTGCATGCTTATAATCATTCAAGTTATACTGTGTTTACTTAAAACTCTTGCATAAGTATAAACATATTCACGAGGATGCGTGTTGTCAGAAACAAGTGTATGAATGTGGTTCCCCTCCATCAGCCCACAAAGAACCAACTAGATGGACAGTGGGTGTTCTGACCTTCATGTCAAGAGGGGCGAGTTCTCCAGAGCCTGTGTCTGACGCCTCGAGAGGCCAGTCACACCATTTGAGAGGCAGGGAGCAGGTGTCAGGATTTCCTGAGTGCCCTTCACTGGGTGACAGTGGCTTTATATCTGAAGAACTCTATCTTATCCAGCAAGGTGGGGAATCTGTGGAGCCTTGAAGGTAAGCCCCGGGCCTTCTACCACACCGGCTAGTTCCGTGGCTGTGATCTCCAACTGCGATTCTCTCTGCTTTTTACAGAGATTTTGGAGCAGGAGTTAGAAAAAAAGAGCAGAGTAAGGTGGTGATGTCTGAAGACAAGGAGACAGGAAGAAGGTCAAAGGCAGATCCAGCTGGAGCATGACAAGGACGAGAGAGGCCGAAGATCCCTAAACTGTCTCTGACCTTGGTCCCTCGGAGATGCAGGATGGTCCTGAGCTCATGAGTAGGAGAAAATGAGACTGTTGGCTAGGGATGGGTTGCTCGGCTTAGGACCTGAGGAAAATGAAAGAAACTGAATAGGGTAACACAGGGGTTAAGGAGAAAGTGACCCCTAAGTTGTGCTGGAGCCCCAGCAAGCCAGATGTCAGGGGCTCACGGAGACACCATCCCTTCCGGATTTTCCACAAGGGTTCTCAAGAGCACAGGAAGAAAGAGCTGGTTCGTGTTTTCTAAAGCTGTGGTGTTAAAAGGATGGGAATAAAGGTCCTGGCAGCATACGGAACCTTTTCAGAGATGGATTTTAGAAGTTCTCAGTGACATGGCACAATTTAAAAGGACTGGAATTAGGCCTTTACAGAAGAGAAAACAAAACAGAAATCCCTGGGCCTTCAGGCCCTGTTCTGAAAACAGGCTTGAGGTTCACTGAGATTTAGTACACTAATAGTTAAATGGTCATTAAAAGATTTAGTAGGTATTCGATTTAACTGACCCCAGGGTGCCCTTCAGTTTCACTCAACAGCTGCAGCCTTTGTACTTGTATTCTTCTTAGCTTTCCCAGTGTGTGTGTGTGTGTGTGTGTGTGTGTGTGTGTGTGTGTGTGTGTGTGTCTTATAAATCATAGTCATTTTTGAATTCACCAAGTTCCTGAAGAGGAAGGTGCACTGAGAGACCATACTGAGTGCCACGTGCCTGGACACCGAGCCCACGCCTCCAGTAAACCACCTTCAGAACACAAATGGCGATGTGTGCTCACCTCTAACTTCTGGTTCAAACTGCTCAGCTCAAAGGGTATTTCTTCTTTGCTGGGGGCTTCCTTTCGGTGAACTTGGTTTTGCTTCATCTGGTGTAATCTCAGTTTCTCAAAGTTATTGGTTAGCTTAGAAAACTGCAAATGATACGAAATAGTACCAGTTACTTACAGCTGGCCTTCATAACATTTCTTTGTCGCGCAGCTCTTTGAAAACGTTAAGTCATGATTAGAAAGTGCAGTCAAACTTAAATGTTCCAATTAGTGAGGATGGAACCTGCTATTAACACTCAGTTACTGAGGCCGAGTGTGATTCTACTCTGTGCACATGAATCTGGGCCTTCATTAACTGTGCGGTGAGCCCATGACTCACTTGATAAATGTTTTGTTCAGTTTTGTGTTAAGTGTTCGTAGGCAGCAAAGCTGACAGTCTAAAAAAAAAAAAAAAAAACCCACAATTTTCCTTACTTTTACTTAATGCCATCTTGTGTTGACAACTTTAATCTCAACAACTCAGTTGGTCTAACAGCCGGCTCATACTTTCACGTACGTCTATAGCATCATATCATAGCATCTGAGGAGATTTCAGAGTCTGTTCATTGTACCCACTGACTATCTTTGTGTTGAACTAGCTCCGGAGGTAGCTAAGCCGTTGCTGACAGACTCAGGGGCCGTGTTCTTGAGCAGTCCCTGTGTTTGTTGAAGGGCTAATCTCCTCCGCTGAATCATGGCGGCACACCCGCTTTCACTTCTTAAACACTGCATGCTGTAGTTTTGTCTTTTCTTTTTACTTTCAACCTCCCTGTATAATCATATTTGAAGGGAATTCTCTGAACAGCTCGTTGAGCTGGGTCCTGTTTTTACATATCTGGCACTCTTTAATTTGTGTGGTTAGGTCATTTTTGTTTAATATAATTATGGATATGCTCAACTTAAGCTTGGCTTCTTGTGTTTTGTTTTCTGGCTTCCTCTAGCTTATAGTTTGGTTTTACTTTCTTGTCTTCCCATGGCTCACGGGGGTATTTTTAAGGCTGCACTGTGAGTTGTAGATAGTTTTGAGTGTGTCTTTTCACATCTTTTTCAGCCATTCCTCCGAGCATCAGGTTAAATACACACAGCTTGCTGCGGTCTGCAGGTATCTGATATTTCTCTAGTTCAAATGTAGGATCCTTATTTTCTTTTCATCCTGACTCGATTATAAACAAAAAAATTACATATTTTTGCTACATACACTGGAAACTACATTAGACATTTACAAATTTTTAAATCAAACAATTAGCAAAACTCGAGAGCAGAAGGAAAGCCTGTGGCCAGGGACCCAGGATTTTACACCAGATGTCTTCCTGGTGCCTGTAAAGAACTTCCGGTAGCCATTGTGTTAAGGTAACGTGACCACTAACAGAGGCTTGAGTGTTTCCCCCTCTGACTGTGCCTTGGTTTCCCCATCACTCCTGAAGGATATTTTCTTTGGACGGAATCCCAGACAGTTCTGCTCTCTCGGCACTTGTGACCCTTCTGCCCCTGCCATGAGAGGTCGCTGCTACCCGAGCTGCTTTTCCCCTCTTTAAGACTTGTTTCTTTCAAATGCTTCTGAGGTTGTTCACTGTTTCTTTCTTTGGGTTTATCCTGTTTGAGGTTCCACTCAGCTTGGTGACACTTTGGTCAAATTTGGGGGCATTTTGTCCACCCTTATCCTCTTTTTCTTCTCTCCTGGGATTTTAATGGTTTGTTGTGAAGCTCCATGTCCCTCAGGTCTGTGCCCCTTTAGTGTTCCTTACCTCTTGTATTCTCCATTCTGCTTCTGAGACCCTCCATTGAAAATTTCAGTTTGATTATTCTAGTTTTCAATTATAAAGTTTATAATTATTTTCAATATTTTAACTTCTTTGCTAGAATGGTGTGTGTGTGTGTGAGTGTGTGTGTGTGTGTGTGTGTGTGTGTGTGTGTGTGTGTGTGTTTTGAGACAGTGTTTCTTTGTGCAGCATTGTCTGTCCTGGAACTCGCTCTGTAGACCAGGCTGGCTTTGAACTCACAGAGATCTGACTGCCTCTGCCTCCAGAGTGCTGGGATTAAAGGCATGTGCCACCACTACCTGGCTAGAATGTTATAATTTTTATCAATTTCAAGCATGTTTGCAAATATTCATTGCATCATGTGCATGACCATCGCTTCAAAGTCCTAGTCAGATTATTCTAATGGTGTCATCGGCATCTGCTGATCCTGTATTCTCCTTTACACTGAAATCTGGTTTTGTTACTGTGAGTGATTCTCTGTAGGAACCTGGAAATTTGGGGACACTATGTCTCAACACTGTCTTCTGACTATGTTGGAGCAGGGAAGATGGAAGGCCATGGCTCCTGCTGGGCGCCAGTGGAAGTCCAGGTACCAGGGCAAATGCTCCTCCTTGCAGCTGGGAGGAAGGGGAGTTCTGAGGATGCTGCCTGCACTTGACTGGGGGCATGGGTACCGATTACTGCATACAGACTTCAGCGATGCCGTGTGGGATGCGATGAGGTGAATCTTCACCTTGCTGCTGCTTTAAGAGGCTTCCTCTGACACTACTCTCCGCAGCGGGGGTGGAGTGTCTTATGACCTGCTACAAGGCAGCTGTAGAAATCCAGGCTCCACATTTGGTCTTCTTGACACCACTCAGGCAGGCAGCCTGGGCAGGGGTTCTGTCTGGGAGAGGGTGGAAATCTAGGTTTCCTACTCAGTGTTGTTGCTGGGCCAGGGTCATAGTTATATTTCTGTGGTACTTGGCTATTTTTGAGAGTTTTTGTGTTGGTAGTTTTTCTACTTTCTTGGTCTTTCTGCTATAGACGACAGGATTTCCTTTGGGCTCTGCCACTGTTTGTCTGTCTGCACCCATTACTATGTCTGAGCTGTGTGATGATGCTAAAACAAATCCCAGTGAGCTCACCAATGCACTGTGTTGGCTCTCAAGGCCCCTAAGCAACTGGCCTGTTCTCCCTACTTTCCAACAAGTTCACAGGCTGTCTTACAACGTCCAGGGCTTTCAACTGTGCTTAGGAGGATAGAGAAACACACAGCTGGTCTAGCTCTCCAGAAGTATCAGACATACCCACACTGGACTGTAAGAGTGAATTCAGATTTGTGTTACTATTTTTGTAGGAGGAAAAAAAAGCCAAGACTGATTGCATCAAGTTTTAGATACTTCTGGTCTCAGCTCAGAAAACTGTATGCAGCTTCATAGTACAAGCTGCCTTCTAGTGGCAGACGCCTGAATTGCAGGCAAAATGTAGACTTAGCTAGTCTGAAATATTTTGTAATAGCAGTTAAGTAATGGCTTCAAATGTTTCCCATTCCATTTTTAATAGTTGAATCCCCTTTCTAGAAAAGGCACTTAAGGAGGAACACTGAATACTCCAGGCCCCCTTAACTAGGTTATTACATATGAAATCTTTGCTTTCCAAGAAACGTTGGTGGTTGGAGTTCACAATCCCACCACATTCCCTACTGACTCCTTTACTAGGTTAAGGACCTCAGCAGCTGCTGGGCCTGTGATGCCGACACCTGCCCTAAGAGGTATCTATGGTAGGAGACAAGACTTTGAGGCAAGCCTAGTGGGGAGCTGCAGTGATGGGGGACAAAGAAACTGGCACCCCTCTATGGCATATGCAGAGGCACTGCCATTTATGAACAGCCCATCAGTAGCAAGCCCAACTTGGTTCTTTCAGCTGCTCACTTCATAGTAGCAAGCACCCATATTTTAGGCTGCTGTGGAAAAAACCCTATCCCCAGAAACAGGAGAGAATTTTGTTTTTTGTTGTTCTCATAACTAATAACCATTAAAAAACTGCCCCTGGAGAGACAGAAAGTTATCTGTCTAGCGTCCTGTCACAACGAAGGCAGTGCAGATGGTATCCGAGGTGACAGCCTCGTCAGGGAGACAAATCAGGACACAGAAGATAACGAAAGCCAGAGACAAACATGCAATTAAGACGCAAGAACATTTGCTTATATACAAAACATTTTCTTTTTAAAGTTAACACTTTTATCAGTCAAAACATGTATCAAAGTATGTAACATTACACTTAACAGGTTCTCTTACTTGAGCTTTTAGGGTCTGTAGCTGTCCTTCATAGTTCTGAGTCATTACTAAATTACATTTTTCTAGACTATCCAGCTTCTGTCGAAGTAACCCCACCTGCATTAAGAACAAACTTTAAATTAGCTTTTTCTGAATTTTACCTTAGAAGATCAGAAAATGTGCAAAGGAGAAGTGCAATCCAAGTTAAGCTGCTGCACTGAGCCAGGAGTAAACATTTGTCCTGCAGTTCTTAAAATAGCTGCTAATAACTGAATTCACAGACACCAAATGTCTCTAGCCGGTCCACCGGCCATGTATTAGGACAGCATGGAAGTGTGTTTATCAAGAGATCCTTGGCACTGCTGCAATTTAAATTAAAATTTAGAATTCACTCTGTATGATCTGTTTTGGGAGGCCGTTATCATGTAAAACTTCTGCTAATGTAACCAAAGGATTTTCTTTTGGTTAGGTTCCACTTCTTACCAGTCTGGTTGGTGGTCTATGGATGATTGTCACATTTTATAAGAACTAACATATTAATGAGAAAATAAACACGTCTAAGAGCACTTGTTAAGGATTTGAATGATTCTCTTTCAATGCAGACGAGACACGTACTTATTACACACCTGTGTCACTGCAGGTCCTTGCCTATGCCAGGACCAATGGACCTGCCAATGGAAACCAGAGCCACGCCCACCTGTGAAACACCAACGCCCTTGGCTTTGCAAACACCAAGTGCCATGTAGAAGTCCACAGAGGCAGAGAGTGGCTCGTGAAAACTTCTGTGATGACGTGTGATTCCTGACTGGAGAGCTTTCCCATGTACATAGGAGAACATACCCCCACACACCCATACACACCCACCCATACCCACAAACACATGAGAACACACATGCACGTGCACACATACACTTTCACCAAATGCACTCTCCTTTGGCAATTAACTCTTTTGATATGCTTGTTCACAAAACATTTTCTCGCAGATCAGAAGCAGTCAACGCTCATGACCTCTCCTGAACAAAGACAGCTTTGGTCTCTATGGCAGAGCTCCTAGAGGAGCCAACGCATTTTTACCTTTGTTTCCAAACACTCTTACTTCACATGTACCTTAAATGTCTGCTTACATTTATTGGCAGCACTGACGTAGTGAGTGTCTCCATCAGTAAATACCTGATTTAGTCTCTGCATCGATTCGATAGCATACATTTAACACCAAATGTGCTGACAGGATTGTAAGTGACAAGCGAGTTGGACGCGTGAACACTTTGGTGACATGTGTGCTCAGTACCTCCTGTCCTTTCTGGTCCAAGCAAGTCTGTGCATTGGCCAACTCTTGATCCCGAAGGTCTAACCGCGTCTCTAGAGCCCGCATCTTTCTTTCCCAGTCCAACTTCTTGTTGCTCACCAGGATGTCAATTTGTTCCATCAGTTCTTGAAGCTCCGCTTCACAAGGAGAAGCCCTGGTGAATGCGGAAAAGTGAGATAGTTTCAGAAGACTAAGATGGGGCAGGAGGGATTCCTGCCTCACTCTCTGCAGCTGCATGGCTTCCTCAAATGGGTCAAGTAGGAAGAAGCCTCAAAGCTGCACGTTAATCCCTTAAATAAAAAGGTAACTTCAGAGATGATAGCTCCTGTCTTAGTCAGGATTTCTATAGCTTCGATGAAACACCATGACCAAAACGCAAGCTGGGGAGGAAAGGGGTTATTTGGCTTACACTTCCACATTGTAGTCCATCAGTGAAGGAAGTTGGGACAGGAACTCAAGCAGGGCAGGAACCTGGAGGTGGGAGCTGATGCAGAGGCCATGGGGGGGGGGGGCTGCTGCTTACCAGCTTGCTCAGCCTGCTTTCTTATAGAACCCAGGACCACCAGCCCAGGGGTGGCCCCACCCTCAATGGCCTAGGCCCACCCTATCAATCTCTAACTAAGAAAATGCCCTACAGCCAGATCTTACGGAGGATCTCAGTTCAGGTTCCTTCCTTTCAGATGACTCTAGCTTGTGTCAAGGTGATGTAAGACTAGCCAGCACAGTACATTTATACTTAGCTAAAAAGAAAAAAATCTTGTTACCCACTTGTAATCCTAGCACTCAGGAAGCAGAGTAAAAGGATTCCCAGGCAGTCAGTCGGGCTATATAAGAGTTTCAGACACTTATCTTAAAAACAAAAACAAACAAACAAACAAACAAACAAACAAAAACTGAAAAACAAAAAGCCAACAAACCAAACAACACACACACAAAACCCCCACAAAACCCAAACTGAAGCCAAACCAAATTTAACAAGCACAGTCTTTTTAGAATATGCTAATTCTAGGGGATATGGTAATTCTGAACAAATGCTAAGTGCTTAGGGATCCAACAATTGAAAATGACACACACAGATGTCTGTCATAACTCAAGGAGGTTTGACAGAGACATCCTGGGACATCAGTCAGGTCCACGGTCACACAGTTCATCTGCGGAAGGGTCAGACACAGGCCTCAGCTTCCCACTGTGAAGTCCTTGTACTATGAAATGAAAACAGGTCCTTTCGATAAGAACTGACTTAAAATCTATGGTACTAACCATGGTAACCTCCCAAATCCTGTGTTTCCCCAATTGCCCAGCACAGTCTGCACAGTGCTGTGTCTCTAGTTTATCCAGGACATTCACCAGCCTTGACGTTAGAGAGGGGCCAAGTACAAAGTGTTGTTCTGAAGCCTTCTCATGTTAGTACCAGACTAAGGCCCAAAGGCTTTTTCAATTTTTATTTAAAACTTAAACCTAAGGAAAGGAAGTATGCCAATTCTTCTGTAGAGAGCCTGAGTAACTGAACTGGAGTCACGATGTGGAGAAGAACAGAACCATAGTGTTTCCTTTTCACACTGTCTTTTCATAACTACTTATATTACTCCTTAGTGTAAATAAGATTCTTTTCTTTCTGTTAGTATAGGCTCTGAGAAAGAAAGAGCTGTTAGTCTTGCTCATCACTGTCTCACCACAAGCCAGAGCAACACGCCAGCACAGAGGGAACGCTCCAGCATATGGTGAGTACTCTAGCATGTAGATAGTATTCCACCATGTGGTAAGTGCTCCCTCATGTGGGAAGTGCTCCCTCATGTGGAAAGTGCTCCCTCATGTGGAAAGTGCTCCAGGACATGGTGAGTTGCAAGTGCTCAATACACCTCTGTGGTGATAAAAGAGCTTTTTCATTGACATTTCTTTGGCATATAGGAATACAACAAGCCAGTGGAATTCACATACTGGCCCAACATTGACTCTGGAATAAAAGAATCTACCCCATTGATATTGTTAAATAAACAAATGAATGGCTTGTTTCCTGGCTATGACTACAGTATAATAAGCTAGAATACATGACTCACAGAGCAGAAGAAATCACACACAGAGGTCATCTAACTCACCTATTGGTCCAGCATGCACACTCCTTCCACAAATATTTTTTAAAAGAGTCGTCTATCATACACAGCAACGCTCAGATTTAGTGGGCCTTTGATATGATTCTGTGTCAGTAACAAAAGTATCTAGTGATTCCTACAGTTTGTGATCTATTTTGAAAAACCACTGCAAAGAAGTCACCCAGCATAGGTCTGAGGTCTCCTCTAAACAAGTAACTGCCACTCTCTGAGATGATATCGTGTTAGCAAGAAGTGTTCTGTTTTCACAGTGACTTCTCTCCCACTCCCTAGTCCTGACTTGATCCTGAAGTCATTCAGGACTCTCAACACTTATGACCACACAGTACTGAGTCGGTCATGTGGGGGGTACAGTTCTGGTTGTACCCTGTCTTCTCAACATTTCACATCAGCTATCTGGATATTCAAGTGAATGGTGGCCAGACCACATGACAGCAGACTCTGACCTGCATCTGCTGTACCAGCCAGCTCAGAAAGCCAAACTACCAAGGTTGCAGGTGTCACCAGATGACAGAACATGGTTACTGAGCGTCCTTGATTTTTGTTCCCCTTTCCACCTCAGAAACAACTAGAGAAGGATAAATATGTTATCCAAACCAATCCCCTAGGATGCCTCACATCTAGTTATCCTCTCTCTAACCTCTCCGTGCCAAGAGCCCTCAACCACAGCAAACCCAAAGTCTTTCCTCTCCTACAGGCTTTTCCACAGTCTGCTCTTCCTTGAATCTGCAGATGCTCATGTGATGTTCAGCCTTCATTGTCAACTTGACTAGACTTTAGAATCACCTAGAAAACCTAGCTCTGCATGACTCTGTGAGGGTATCATCAGAGAAGTTCAGCTGAGGAGGGAAGAGCTACCTTTAAAGACAAGGCGGTTGACCAGGTGGAGTGAAAGGGGGGAGGCGACCAAGGAAGCCCACTGAGCCCTGGCGTTCATCTCTCTGCTTCCCGCTACAGAGAGACGCAAGATACCCAGCCACACTGTCTCCCCATTATGGTGGACTGAATCCCTTCAAACCATGAGGCCAAAGAAATGTCCTTCCTTCGGTGGCTTGATGGCGAATGGCTTCCATAGACTCGTGGCTGGAGGAGGTGTATCATGACGGGGAGCTTTGAGGATTCCCAAACTTCCCCTCATCCCTGGTGGCGTGGCTATGGCTTGCTGCTGACAGAGGAGGGAGGGAGTGTGCATGTGCTGCATGTGAAGCAGAAAGGTAGGAAAATGCATTTGGTGAGAAAAGCAGCGTGGTTTTTAAAACTGCAGTTTCGGTAAACTTTAAAACAAAAGTGAGCCGGGCGGTGGTGGTGCACGCCTTTAATCCCAGCACTCGGGAGGCAGAGCCAGGCAGATCTCTGTGAGTTCGAGGTCAGCCTGGGCTACCAAGTGAGTTCCAGGAAAGGCGCAAAGCTACACAGAGAAACCCTGTCTCGAAAAACCAAAAAAAAAAAAAAAAAAACCAGAAGTGAAGGTGGTGGTCTGGTCTCCTCCATGCAGTCTGGCATGAGTGTTCCTCACACCCTCATTTCTCCCTTCAGTCACACCCCAGCTACGCTGTGTTAAGGGTCTTTCTCCACTTCCTCTCCTGGTCCTTCCAATGTCCCCTAAGTAGGTATTATATCTCAATTTTAGAAGAGTTGATTGAGGAGCCAAAATGGAATAAAAAGAAGCTCTTAGGGTCATCGGATTTGGAGACTGGGTGGGATGTGTCTGCGTAAGGCGCAAACTCAGTCTTGACCTTTGGGTTTACCTGTGGGCACAACTCACTAGAGAGGGCTCTGCGCTCAGGCCAGACCCTTCAGCCTTGACATGAGGAGCCAGAAGGGAGAGGGCACGAGGCCTTCATGATGATGGAATAGTCTGGGATTAAACGTCAGGATATGACATCGGGAGGAGAGAGAAGAGGACAGTTATGAAATCATGGTAGCAGGGTCAGCAGGGGTCAGCTGCGGGCCTGGGGCAGGGGTGAAGAGGAAGTTGTGTTTACAGTGAAGGTATGGGCCTAAGCCAATTTTCCAGCCATCTTGTCTGAGTTCTGACACTACATTGTCTGAGTTTCTTGTGTATTCTGGATATTAACCTCTTGTCAGATAAGTAATTTGCAGATACATTTGCATGTTCTGTTGGCTGTCATCTGTGGTCTACTGGCTGCCTGCACTCTGTCACTCGGATCTGTGTTCTTCCGCTGATTGCTTCATTTGCTAGGAAGAAACTATTTAGTTGGATGGAATGTAATCTGTTAACTTTTGTTTTGGTTTTCTATGTTTCTAGGGTTATCTCTATCTATCTATTTATCTGTCTATCTATCTATCTATCTATCTATCTATCTATCTATCTATCTATCTATATCTGCCAAAGTCAAGGTCCCCCAGATTTTTTTCCTATGCCTTTTTCTAGTAGTTTCCTAGTTTTGGGTCTCACATTTCAGACTTTAATCCTTTTAGAGCTTGTTTGTATCTGGTAAGAGTGTAGATTCTTTCTTCTATATAGATATCCAGTTTTCCCAGCAGTTTATTGAAAAGATTATCCTTTCTCTGTGTTCTAGCAACTAGTGGAAACACATGAACTGTGAACCAATAGCTGAGGAGCCCCCACGGAACTGGATCAGGCCCTCTGGATAAGTGAGACAGTTGATTAGCCTGAACTGTTTAGGAGGCCTCCATGAGGTGGGACCAGGACCTGTCCTTAGTGCATGAGCTGGCTTTTTGGAACCTAGGGCCTATGCTGAGACACTTTGCTCAGCCTTGGTATAGGGAGGAGGGGACTGGACCTGCCTCAACTGAGTGTACCAGGCTGAGCTGAATCCCCAGGGAAGACCTTGCCTTGGAGGAGGTGGGAATGGGGGGCAGATTGGGGGGTGGGAGGCTGGGGGGTGGGAGGAGGAAGGACAGGGGAATCCGTGGCTGATATGTAAAATTAAATTAATTATAAAATAAAATAATAATTTAAAAAATTCAATTGGCTGTAAATTCATGGGGTCATTTCTGGGCTTTGTGATGCTTCATTGGTCTCTGTGTGTTTCTTTTCTTTTTCTTTTTCTTTTTTTAAAAATTCTTCTCTCATACTTTACATCCTGACCGCAGCCTCCCTCCCCCACTCCTTTCTCCCCCAGATCTACTCCTCTTCCATTTTCCTTCAAAAAAAAAAAAAAAAAGAGCAGACCTCCCAGCGATATCAAATAAACATGGCATAACAAGTTACAATAAGGTAGGTACAAACCCTCCCATCAAGGCTGGGTGAGGGTGTATCCGTCTTTATGTTGATGCCATGCTGCATCGGAGACTGGGTTTTAGTGTGTTCTGAGGTACAATGACTCCTCTCTTATTCTTTCTGCTCAAGGTTGCTTTGTATATGCGTAGGTTTCACCACAGTGAGAATGTCTACTTGGGGTCTTATCACAGTGAGAATGTCTACTTGGGGGTCTCACCACAGTGAGAATGTCTACTTGGGGTCTCACCACAGTGAGAATGTCTACTTGGGGGTCTCACCACAGTGAGAATGTCTACTTGGGGTCTTATCACAGTGAGAATGTCTACTTGGGTCTCACCACAATAGGAATAGCTATTATCAAAAGGAAAAGAACAAGTGATAGGCTGTGACAAGAGGAACCTTCATGCAGTGTTGGTGGGAATGTCATTAATGTGGCCATCACGGATTTCTAAAAATCAGAGTAGAACTACAATATGATCCAGCAATCCCACTGCAGGTTTTATACCTGAAGCAGATTCAATCTGCATATTGAAAAGGGACCCACAACTCAACTTTATTACTATCTACAAGAGCCAAAACACAGACCCAAACCTAACGTCTACCAGCCCAGCAGATGGCAAAGAGAATGTGGCACAAAGACACAGTGGAATACTATTCAGACCTAAAACCTGTGCAGTCCTGACATCTAGACAGCATGGATGGAGATAGAGGACATTTATGAAGTGAAGTGCATCCTCACAGACAGACAGACAGATACCCACCCACTCATGTAGACTTGGAACAGCTGATCTCATAGATCTTGACAGCATGACCATTACCAGACGGGGTGGAGGGAGAGGGGATGAGAAAGAGACAGGGAACTGTTGGCAGGAGTAAGTTCTGGTGCTGTGTGGAGCAGCACAGTGAATATGATCAATGGTAAACACCACACATCTCAACGTGTTTAGGACAGACTAATCAATGTGTGTGTCAATAAGAAACAATAGAGTTTTAAAGTGACAGCACTAATCACCTGGCCTTGCTCACTCTACCGTGTATGTACATGACTCAAACCTTCACATTGTACCTTCTGAATATATGAAAATGTCATTTGTGAATACAGAACTGAGAAATAAAAATGGAGTCCATAGAAGACACATGGAATTATCCTCAAGTGACCAGGGTGATGCAGCAGCTGGTGGATTCTCCCCTCACAGGGCTTTGAAATGCAGGCTTCTGTTTCGGTTCCTTTGTGTTGTTATTTGTTTGACTGTATCTCACTCTGTTTCTCAGGCTGGCCCAGAACTCAGGACATAGCTCAGGCTGGCCTCAAATGACAGAAACCATTTTGTCTCAGCCTCCTGAATCCTGGGACTACAGGCTTGAGCCACCATGTCTATCTATGTTCTTAAAAAGACAGCCGGGCAGCGTCGGCCCAGCTGTGCTGGCCTTGTGACATCATCTAAACCAAGGCAGCTGTGAAAGTGAAGAGAGCACATCAGTAATAATTGCATCAGTGCGGTACTGCGGAGGCAGCGAAGTATTGCACCAAACACGGGTCTGGAGCTTGGGAGAAAGAAAAGGGAGCTCATCATAGGAAAAGGGAGGTCATCAGGGAGGATGGAGACAGGGAAAGAGCATGTTCCTTTAGGAGACATAGAATCATCTGAAAATGAGTTTCCAACGAGAGCAAGGTCTCTCAGGAGACCTTACCTTTGTCACAATCTCTTAAGAAAACTCATTCTGAATTACGTACTCATTTCCCTGAGCTGACAGGCGACTGCATGCATTCGACCTTTCCACGGTGGCTCACAGCAGACACTGCAGCACATGGAGACACAGATGTAGGCAAAGGGGCTCTGGAGGTGACCAGGACCTGCCTGACCCAGTCCCATGCTCACAGTGGTCAGCGTGGCTCCCCTTCAGCAGGACGATGGAAGTGCTGTTCTTTGCAGTCCTACAGGTCAGAGCTTCGTGGTTCCCTTCCTCAATATTAATTACTGATTCACGGACATGCTTTTCCTCAGGCACTCTCCCTGCCATCTAAACACATATTTACCATCGTCCTGGGAGTGTGCTGAGTTAGCAGTAGTCAATGTCTATTTTCCCTGCCTGCGTGTGATGGAGCCTCATGTCCTACCCAGTCCTCCTCTTCACTTGCAAGAAGCTTAATGGATGTGGAGGTGTTACAAACCCCTCGTTCTAAAGAAGGGGCACATGAATAAGGGCTGTTCTAAAGACTTTGACCTGAGGGACAGGGAGCCCCTAACAGATGAAAAGCTCTACAGTACCCCAGCCCCGCCACTGACATGGAAATCTAAAATATCCTCTTTTCTTTCCTCTGAAAGTGGGATGTTAGGTTAAAATGGACACATCACAGATAGGCTCTGTAATAACTTTTCACATTGTGAGAAACCTCTCAGTGAACAGACAGGGAGGAGAGCAGATGGGGGGTGGGGGGAGCACACAGGGAGGGAGGGGAGCACACAGGGAGGGGAGCACACAGGGAGGGAGGGGAGCAGATGGGGAGTGGGGGGAGCACACAGGGAGGGAGGGGAGCACACAGGGAGGGAGGGGAGCACACAGGGAGGGGAGCAGATGGGGGGTGGGGGGAGCACACAGGGAGGGAGGGGAGCACACAGGGAGGGGAGCAGATGGGGAGTGGGGGGAGCACACAGGGAGGGAGGGGAGCACACAGGGAGGGAGGGGAGCACACAGGGAGGGGAGCACACAGGGAGGGAGGGGAGCAGACAGGGAGGGAAGGGAGCAGATGGAGGGTGGGGGGAGCACACAGGGAGGGAGGGGAGCACACAGGGAGGGGAGCAGATGGGGGGTGGGGGGAGCACACAGGGATGGAGGGGAGCACACAGGGAGGGAGGGGAGCACACAGGGAGGGAGGGGAGCAGATGGGGAGTGGGGAGAGCAGACAGGGAGGGAGGGGAGCACACAGGGAAGGGAGCACACAGGGAGGGAGGGGAGCACACAGGGAGGGAGGGGAGCACACAGAGAGGGAGGGGAGCACACAGGGAGAGAGGGGAGCACACAGGGAGGGAGGGAGCACACAGGGAGGGAGGGGAGCACACAGGGAGGGGAGCACACAGGGAGGGGAGCACACAGGGAGGGGAGCACACAGGGAGAGGAGCACACAGGGAGGGGAGCACACAGGGAGGGGAGCACACAGGGAGGGGAGCACACAGGGAGGGGAGCACACAGGGAGGGGAACACACAGGGAGGGAGGGGAGCACACAGGGAGGAGGGGAGCAGAGAGTGAATGTAAGTTGGAAGGTGCTGGCCTCTTCTCCAGGGGAAACCCTGTGGTTTTGAGGGAGCACACACACTTCCCTGCCCTCGCAAACGGATGCATGTAAGCGTTGAGGAAACTGATAATGTTTGTCCTCATATTGGGTTCATGTGCTCCTGGACAATCCCCATCCCCATCTGATGAGACCTGAGGACATTGTTAGTGACCCGAGGACAGGTATTCTGCCTTTCCTACCTGACAGCAGGGCCGGGTGTCTCACTAGGCCTCAACAGACTTACAGAAATAAAACTTTAGAGGGATACTCTGCTTTCAGAATGCTGGAAATTTCCCATGAACCTTTCTTGCTAGCATGTGCTAACTTCTAGGCATTTCTGCAGCCTCAAGCCCTGAACTCCAGGTATCCAGTCCAATCCTGTTCACTACTGGCAATTCCACAGGACGCTGGGGGACTCTGAAAACATCGTATGTGCAAACAGACTCCGATCCTTGTTGCTCAAACCCGCCCCCATTCCAGTCTGCTCCGTATCTTTACACCGGCATAACTGCTCCCAGCTGCCAGCTTTAAACTCTCCTTTTGATAAGTGAGTGCTACTGGTGCCACCTCCGGTCCGTACCCTGAATTCTGCCCTCTCATCGTATCCAGTGATAAAATCTAACCAAGAATCATGATCCCTTCTTGTCAGCGTGTGGCTGGAGTGCATCTCCCAAAGGTTGACAGTGTGGTTTCTAGCATGCGGAAGCAGAGAGGTGGCCCCTTAAGGTCTGGTCTTGTGGGAGACAGTGCGGTGATTTAGTTCTAAGGAATCTGCTTAGGTCTGTGGGGCTGAGTCTTGAAGAGAGGAACCCTGGCCCCTGGGTCCCCCCCCTTCCTTTCTTCTGCACACCTCTGTCAGATGCCGTGAGCAGAGACAGCGGCGAGGCTCCAAAACTGAGCTAACTATACCTCTGTTTATTAAAAACCATCCAGCTTTGAGCATGTTGTTATAGCAACAGAAAAGGGGCAGTAACCTCCTCAATATCCATCATTCCATTCTCACATATTAGCAGAGTTTTCACGGGATTTACTGTGTTGTAGCGAAGGTTTGGACGGCATCTGCATGGACGGGGCTCACTGGCTCTATTCTGTCTCCCATGTGTTGTCATCTGTACACGCTGTTGTCACTCCTCATACGACAGCTTAGCAAGGAGAGCCCAAAGACAGCTGTACTGTGCGTTTGTGGGAACAATGGCAAAAATCCTGTTATCTTCAAGGCAGAGCCTAGTTTAAGCAGCGTTAGAAGGTGTGTCTCAGGTGTGACCCTCAGAGGATCCCTGAGCAGACTATGGTCAGGAACTGCTGCCACATGGCTGCGTGTCCTAAACACCCTGGTTCTCCTGGACCCCATCATTTTTCAGATCGTTCTGCTTCTACCCGATCTTGAACTCAGCTCTCTCTTCTCTGGTCCCCTGCGTGTGGTGTTTACGCTGCTCTTCCTGTCTTAGACATCACTCCCGACTGAGAACACTCCCCATGTGAGATGCTCTTCCAGTCACGGAGGTGTAAGGAGAAGATGTTGCTGTCGCTGGGTTCCATTCAGGCCCTGTGGGTCCTTGGTCACCATTGCCTGAGCTCATTTCCTGGCTCTGTTTCTAGCTTTCCTTTTTCTTTCTGCTTCTTGACTTTGGTGGAGGAGGACATGATTTGTCATTAGCTGCCGTCCAAGGAGATCACTCCTTTCTTCAGAGGCGAGAACCCTGGGGGCTGCTCACATCACTAACTCTCCTGTGCCAGCCACACTGACTAGTAGCTCTCAGCTGTTCTAGGTGGTTCCAACATGTTGAAAAACTATGCCCCAAAGAACACCAGGTCAGGCTAGGTGGTGCCAGTGTGCACTGTTAGGTCTGTACACTCAGGCCCCTTTCCCCTTAATGTAACCAGTGGCTAATACACCCAACAGAGTCCTATAAAAAGTGAAGGCATACGTGTTTTGTGTAGAGACGCTTCTTAATCTTTCTCTAACATTGTTAGTAACTCAATCTGTCTTTTGAAGGAATCTCCACTTCTTTCTTCCCTCCCTCCTGAGTTTTTTCTTTCACAGTCACTAAACCTGTCCCTAATCAGCCCCAAGCTAACACTTCAGAGTCCACCTTCATGCCACACGCCATGATGTCCCACCCCCATCTCTTTCTCATTATTTCTTCATCCAAGACACAGGAATTTAGAGGAACTTGGTATGTGTGCCTATTCTGATGAGGATCAGGCATGGGGGATGGTGAAGAGTCATGTGTGGAGGCACGAAGGTGTGGGCTGGGCTAGCTAGAAGTCACAAAAAGTCACAGAAGTCAGCCAAAAGGCATTCTCAATGTACAGAAAGAATGTGCTGTTACTGTTCATTATTGTCCTGCTTTAGGGGCTTAGATCAGAAAAACCAGAATTTCTTTTTACAACTATAAATAAAACCATACTTAACTCATCACAAAACGAGCAAGTGAAGCTGTGATTGTGTCTCTCAGGGGAAGGACCCTTGAGGGTTAAGCAGACACACACAGATGATGCAGTGTCAGGAAGGGCTTTTGGGAATTCAGGTGGGAAGCTTCTCTTTAAGAGTCAATCTTTCTCCGTCCTCCGAGAGATGAGAAGAGTTTACTGGCGTGTGCAGTGGCATCCTGATTATGAGAACCCTTTGACAAGACTCTGAAAGGGACCAATGGCTCAGGAGTTCGTCAAACAATGCAGGGAATGTAGGAGACTCAGCAGATGAAAAGGAGGCTTTGGGTAAAGAGGGGTGAACCCACAAAATTTGTTTTTTTTCCCAAGTCCTACTAAATGAAGCAAGCATATATTTTTAACCTGTGAAGTTAAACCTACAAAGGCGGGGACTGTGGGAGTCAAGTAGCCACTTGTAATAGTTAATATTGACTGTGAACTTGACAGGATCTGGACTCACCTAGGAGGCAAGCTTCTGGGCATGTCTGTGAGGGGCTTTCTGGAGGGAAGACCCACCCCAAGTGGGGATGGCACCATATCATGGGTGGGTCCTGGACTGAATAAGAAGTGAGTTCAGGGGCCCAAGGAAAGCAGCTCACAGGACTGAGAAGATGGGTAGGTCCAAAGAGAAAGACTTTTTTGGGGGGAAATAGTTTAAAAGAGGTTTATTTTAAAATAAAGTTTACATCTTTTTTTTTTACAGATGAAATCCCACCCCCACCCCTTCTAAAGAAGGAAAGAGTGGAGAAAGAAGAAAACTTCAGAAGTTTGTGATATCAGGATTCCTAACTCTAGGGGGCAAAAATGTTGAGCAGGAAGGAAAAATGATCACAGTCAGACTCCAAGATGGATGTGACTTACGAAGTCATAAGAAGACTATTATAAAGACACGTGGAGACTATGGAGGTTACCAAAATCACGGCATATTAGGCGGTTTGGGGAGTGAAAAGTGTGTGTGTGTGTGTGTGTGTGTGTGTGTGTGTGTGAGAGAGAGAGAGAGAGAGAGAGAGAGAGAGAGAGAGGTGTAAAAGTCAATAGACAATGCCTAAAACTGAAAAATCAGATAAAGCACATTATTTAAAGATACTGAGTTAGACATCAAAGGCCTTGGGAGAGAGCCCCTGCCAAGAGAATTGGAAGTGGATGTCTTTTAGAATAGAAAACTGGGTGGGCACCAACACAACTAGATTTTATTTTGGTTTGGTTTTGGTAAGGCATAGAACCAAATGAATTTTTGTATTGCACACATACCTTCCTCTTCTTATCAGTGTTTGATATATATATATATATCAATATATATATAGATATACATATATTTGCATGTTTATACAGTTTTAGAGCTACATAAGCTCACAGTAGGTGCTAAGTATTTGTTGAAAACAGGTTGCTTCAAAAAATGCTGGAGGAATATGTTTATGAACTTGCTAACAAGTCTCTGGAGAACGATCCACATTTACTGGTTCCTTAACAGCATTAGAGTCTGTGGTCTCTGTGCTATGGAGACCATGGTACAGAGTGTCTGGCCGCATGTCTACCATGATGAGTGATAGTCTTTCAGGACAACTGTGGTGTGCTCATTAACTTCTGCTCTGTAACTATCTGGACCCAAACAAATCTAACTCTCTCCAATAAATTCTAAGTTCCTTAAGGACCAGGTCTATTTTGAAATAACCTTTGCATTTCAGGGCTTAACACTCAGTAGAGCTTACCTTGAATGAACGCAGAGAACCAGCCATGCCTTTAGATTTGCAGAGCTGAGGTCATCTGCTGTCCTCAGGCTTGAGGCCTCCAGTCTGTCTTACTGTACCCTAGTGTCACAGTCACACCAGGGACCCCACATATGTTCATTTTGACTTGACTGAGATGTGGACTCTAGGCAGGCCACCCTCGCCCATTTCCAGGGTAGAAAGAATTCAGGAATTGGAGTCAGATGTATTTCCATTCAAACCCTGCCTCCCTCACTGACCAGTATTCTATCCTGGGGGTAAATCCATGTTCCCTTCTCTCCATCTCTCTGAGGTTCAGTAGGGCAGAGTCTGCTGGGGACGCAGCAATGGTCATTCTTCACCCTTTAGATGCCCCTCAACTTACAGTGGAGTTGGCTACGGCTGGACAGGGCCATTATATACTGAAAATACCATAGGTTGAAAATGCACCAAATATGCCTACCCGCTGAGCATCACCAGCTCAGCCACCTAGTGTTTTGTGGTGTGGTGATGGTCGATCCTCACCATTGCACGGCTAACTGAGAGTGTGAGCTCACTAGCATTGTCAGAGTGAATCCACAGATCACTAGTCTGCAAAAAAGATCCAGATTAGCAATCTGAGGATGGTTCCTACCAAATGTCTACAGCTTCACACAGGCATACACGTGGTTATAAGCTGAGCGATCCTAAGTCCAGCACCAACTATGTGTGGAATTTCTAAACTGTAGCTGAACATATACTGGCCAGGTGGAGACCACATTTCTGAGCCTTTTTTACAACTAACTGAGACTGAGTTCTGGCCAATGTTAATGAACACAGTAGAGGGCTGACATCTCTAGGCAGACTCCTAGAAGGGAAGTCTTTCCTGCCCTCCCTTCGTTAAGAGCACTGCCATGCTGGAAGGTAAACAGTCACAATGAGGGGAGCTGAAGCAATCACTTTGGGTCTAGAGATAAACCCACCCAGTCTGACATAGAGATGAGCTTTCATGTTATTCAAGGCTCTGTACTGTGTGTGTGTGTGTGTGTGTGTGTGTGTGTGTGTGTGTGTGTGTGTTTCAGGAGCTTCAGCTATACTGTAATATATTCTATTTTCTTGTTGAGAATAAGGACTATAGTAAGGGGGCGGGGCTCAAAATACAGTCATCATTGTTCACACTTCTTTGCTTCCCTTTACCTGATGTCAGAGTCACAGCCTGAGCAGGTCACTGGAAGTGAGACATCTAGAGTTGTGACTAGAGTAAAAAAGTCACAACCAAGACTGGGCTCTAAAGTACCGCTGTCTGCCCCCAGCCAGTGGCCGGGGGGCTAGTGAAATCTTCATGGTGCTGATGCCAGATGCGAGGTAGGACAGACAGTTGTGAGAAGGAATTTGGTCCATTTTCTACCACAATGAATGTTTTCCAAACCCCATTCTTTGTCTAAAATATCCCATTCTTGCTGTTCTGTGGAAACATGTGTATTGTGGAGCTGTGTTTAAATGCTGAGAAAACATGATAAATCTTAAGAACAGGAGCAGAGAAACACTCATTACAGCAAGAAAGGAGCAAGCTGGCCAGGACGTGTGTGGTGGACATGTAAGCGCTGAGAAGGCCAGCCTGGGTCTGTACCTATGATGCCCACAGCATCACTGAAAGTGCTGTCTTCAAGGGCAGAGCCAAGGTCTCAGCATCAGGAAGATTCACGCAAATAGATTCTTCAGAAGTTATTTGAAATTTCCCTCAGTCCACTTACCAAAAGTGATCAGCAGATCCTTCTTGTAACAATTCATTTCAAAACTCATACTCCATTAAGGAGTTTCGGACATAAAGATCAACTAAGTAAATATTAGCTTTAAACCACTTACCCTGGGGTAGTATGGGATTGGTTCTCCATGCCAAGAAATGTCTACATTTGGCTTGTTCTTCTTGAGTTTTAATCTGTGAGGGGAAATTATTTAGATTTATAAAATGCTTACATATATTAATATAAGATGATTTTCTTGCTGTTGGTAAGTCATTATATAGTATGGGTTTTCTGTGTACGGAGGCTCTTGCTTCTACAAGCACAGAAGTGGGTGGGCCTTCATTGGCTTGAAGTCCCCACACAGACAGGAATACCGGCTCAGCCCTTGGTTGAAATATGAGGTACTGGCTGAAACCAGCATGCATTCATCTTTAAGTAAGTGGCAGCTCAGTGTCAGTTGCCTTGTGAAGTGGTCAGTTCATAATCCCTGCTTAGAGGAATGCTGTCTAGAAGCCCTCAAAATTCCCGTCTCAGTGGAGTTCCTATGCTTTGCTTTTGAGAGCACATGTTCTTTCACTGGCCTTTCTTGACTTTTTAAAAGAGTGAATAAAGCAGGAAATTTAGGACAGAAAGTCTAAGAACAGGGGCTGGAGAGATGGCCCAGCAGTTGGAGTGCATAGTGCTTAGAGCAGAGAGGACCCCTGCACTGGTCAGGTGGCTCAAAACCACCTACAGCTCTAACCCTAGGGCAATCTGGTGCCCTCTCCTGCCCTGTGAGAGCACACACACACACACACACACACACACACACACACACACATTATCCCAGCTGTGGACTAATCTGCAAGGTAAATTAACAAAGTGTTAAAATGAATTTAAACCCTCTTAAGAACTATATGAATCAATTAAATGCCTGAGAAGGGAGGAGGAGGGCCGAGAGAGAGAGGAGGAGAGGAAAAGGAGAAGGAAGAGGAGAGGAGGAAGGAAGAGAAGGGGAAAGAAAGAAAGAGAGAAAGAGAGAAAGAAAGAAAGAGAGAAAGAAAGAAAGAAAGAAAGAAAGAAAGAAAGAAAGAAAGAAAGAAAGAAAGAAAGAGGGGGGAAGAGGAGGAGGAAGAAGGGAGGGAAGGAAGAGGGAGGGAAGGAGGGAGAAAGAATCTCCATTCACACCGTTTTCACACCACTGGAACTGCAGCATGGGAGGCAATAGGAGGCAAAATCAGATCAGAAAGTACAGACAAATAAAAGAGGGAAATTGAGGCACATGCCATGGTTCTGATGGAAGCTTGTCTCCTGAGTTTGCCCAGCACATGTCCCTGCTGTCCCCGTGCCAGCTGCGGCCGAGGGGAGCGTCCCGGGTCCCGGATCCCCGGTCCCCGGAGCCAGCCGGTTACCTGCGCTGCTTTCTGGAGAGGTCTGAGCTGTCCTGTCCAGCCCGCTGCGTCCGCCCAGCGCCTTTGGCCTCTGGTGCCCCTCGGGTTGCCATGGAGACGCGACCCGACTCTCACCCATCAGTTTCTCTACAGCGGGAACTCCCCAGCACTAGCGCGGGCAGTCCGCAGTCCAATGCCTCCCGGACCCGCCTCCTGAGACCCGCCTATCCCGGCTGCTGCAGCCCCCAGGCACCCGGCACCAGGAGGCGCGAGAGGAGCGCGGGAGGACGCTGCCCGCCCAACCAGAAAGCCCGCGGCCCTGGGAACACAGCACAGACTGGAGCTCCTAACCCTGGACTGTGACCCCCTCCCAGGCTAGACCAGGCGCGGGAAAGAAAGAACTCCAGGCAAAGACCCTTTCAATTCACCGTAGTGACTTCCAGCTGGGAATCTGCGAGGTTCACTCCACTGTCACTGGGTTCGAAGCATTTGAACCTCTCTCTTTACACAGTGCTTCGCGTCCTTGGAAAACTTCTAGTCAGGTGGATCAGAATGTATTGGGGACAAGGGAGTAAGTAGCTAGCTTCTAACGAGGGGAACCAACCTGGACCCACGGTAACTGATTCCAAATTCTTTCCCTTTTCAGCCACATTCCAACAATAATTGATGACAGAATCTCAGTCGGACCCTGTTGATTTCACCGAGGAAGTGATGGTATGTACCGGGTATACATATGACAGAACACACACACACACACACACACACACACACACACACGCATACATTGATACACGTACTGTTATACAAAAAACACACCTACATACACGGGTGTGACAGCAAGTAAATTTTCTAAGCACTTGAATTGGGGAATGTTGCTGAACTTACTTTAGAAACATAATTGTTTCTGAACACCGTCTAGTAGATAGATCGCTAGGTCTTAAAATCTTGTGTTTGCATTTTCCTTTTGATATTTCATGTCACTTTGTTACTTTGACATGGCTGTCAATTTTAATCCAACCCACAGTCCTCCATCCAGGTCTGTCTGATTCTTAGATGACTTGTATGGAGTAACTCAGGATGCTAGTTCTGATTAGTGTTACACTGTTCTGACAGGGACTGAGTGAAGTATGGTTATTTCATCTTTCCCTGAAACATCTCTATTCTGAGAATGCTAATCATAGCCTTCATTCTTGCCTATGTTGAAATTTTTCCCCACAAGAAACACAATCACCATTATTGCATTATTTATTTATTTTTATTGTTTTGAGACAGGGTTTCTCTGCGTAGCCCTGATTGTCCTGGAACCAGCTTCTGTAGAACAGACTAGCCTCAAAGTCAGAGATCTGCTTGCCTCTGCCTCCTGAGTGCTGGGATTAAAGGAATGTGCCACCACGCCCTGCTATTTATTTATTTTTATTGTTGGTGTCAGGGAAGGTGACACATGAATGGCTCACTGGTGGAACTCTGCTCTTCCCTTCTACCTTTTGGTTCCTGGGTATCGAACTGATATCCTCAGGCTTCGGTAGCAGGTGCCTTCACCAGCTGAGCCGCCAGATGAAAGTGAGCAGAAAGAGCAGAAAGGAAAGAGATATGAACCAAGGCCATCTTGACTTCAGATTTGGTGCTCTTCAAAATCTTCCCAGAAATTAGGTTTATGGTTTTGAATATCCAGAAGTCCATTATATGTAGGAGTCTAGGTCTTGTAGAGGTGATGGTTGATTTCCTATTTTCAGAAGAATGGATGTGGGAAGGATTTTCAAAACCTGAGAGGACATATACTCTAATGGACTTTAGGAAGACTAGACCTGTCCCCCCCCCCCCCTCCGCCATTCAATTCAACAATAGGAACAAAGTCTTTCTTTTCAGAGTGGTTGTTAAGACCCAAATGAAATGAAGACTCAGCTCCACTCCTCAACAGGAAACACCTGCAAAGGCTCAAGTATGCCTTAAGATGCACTGGTTACTAGATCTTTTAGGGCGATGTTTTGAAAGATATGTTTTTAGGAAGGCTCCAGGTTCAAAGAAGAGTACAAGTGGGGGCATGTGGTCCTAACAGGAGCTGCTGAGAGGTACTTCAAGAACTTAGTCCTGAAAGAGTATCATATGACAAAGTGAGTCAGGACAGGTCCCACCCTGTAGCTAAAGAGCTATTGGCAATTGATGACTTGCTGGGTGAGTCAGTTTTCTTCAGGGATACAGAACATGAGAGGCTTCTCATGGTCCAGCAGATGGTCCTACACCCATACACAGACAGCACTAAGTAGATTCAGTGAGTTTTAAAACACAGAACATGTGCATTTGAGAGGCAAGAGTGGCGAGGGGGGTAGAGGAGGAACTGGAAGTTACCAAAGGTCAATGTGGGATAGCATGGCGTGGATAAGGACACTACGCCATCCAGTCCTTCACAATCCATTCTCCATGAGCCATCTGGCCCCTCATTTGGGGTTGTCATTGGATCATGTTCCCACCCCTGACAGTTTCTAAAAGTGAGGCCAGTATGTACTGCTCACCCTAGATCAGACTTGAAGGGGATCAGGGCTGCACTCTTGAACTTTACATCCTCTTACCTCCAACTGCGATTACATGTACACACTGCTATCTAGTTGTTGTTGTTGTTGTTTTTTAAAAAACTCATTTACTTGAAGCATTAGTCTAATTAATCTTTATCAATAAAAAATTGGGAATCATTTAGTAAGATACAAGATTAAACTCAAAAAAATCAGTAGCCCTCCTATATACAAATGAAAAGGGGGCTGAGAAAGAAATCAGAGAAACATCACCCTTCACAATAGCCACAAATAATATAAAATACCTTGGGGTAACTCTAACTAAGCAAGTGAAAGACCTGTATGATAAGAACTTTAAGTCTCTGAAGAAATAAATTGAAGAAGATATCAGAAAATGGAAAGATCTCCCATGCTCATGGATAGGTAGAATCAACATAGTAAAACTGGCAATCTTAACAAAAGCAATATACAGATTCAATGCAATACTCATCAAAATACCAACACAATTCTTCACAGACTTGGAAAGAACAATACTTACCTTTATATGGAAAAACAAAAAACCTAGGATAGCTAAAAGAATCCTGTATATTAAAGCAACCTCTGGAGGCATCATGATCCCTGATCTCAAGCTCTACTATAGAGCTATGGTAATAAAAACAGCTTGGTACTGGCATAAAAACCAACATGTGGACCAATGGAATCAAATTGAAGACCCTGACATTAATCCACACACCTATGAACATATGATTTTCAACAAAGAAGCCAAAATTGTGTCATGGAAAAAAAAGAAAGCATCTTCAACAAATGGTTCTGGCATAACTGGATGTCAACATGCAGAAGATTGCAAATAAATCCATATCTGTTGCCATGCACAAAACTCAAGTCCAAGTGGATCAAAGACTTCAACATAAATCCAGTTACACTGAACTTGATAGAAGAGAAAGTAGGAAGTAGTCTGGAACGAATTGGCACAGGAGACCACTTCCTAAATATAACACCAGTAGCACAGACTGAGAGAAACAATTAATAAAGGGGACCTCTTGAAACTGAGAAGCTTTTGTAGAGCAAAGGACACGGTCAATAAGACCAAACGACAGCCTACAGAATGGGAAAAGATTTTTAACAACCCCACATCTGACAGAGGGCTGATCTCCAAAATATATAAAGAACTCAAAAAGCTAGACATCAAAATACAGAACAATCCAATTAAAAAGTGGGCTACAGAGCTTAACAGAGAATTCTCAACAGAAGAAGTTCAAATGGCTGAAAGGCATTTAAGGAATTGCTCAACATCCTTAGTCATCAGGGAAATACAAATCAAAACAACTCTGAGATACCATCTTATACCTGTCAGAATGGCTAAGATCAAAAACACTGAAGACAGCTTATGTTGAAGAGGATGTGGAGCAAGGGGAACACTCCTACACTGTTGGTGGGAATGCAAACTGGTACAGCCACTCTGGAAATCAGTATGGCGGTTTCTCAGAAAATTGGCAATAAGTCTTCCTCAAGACCCAGTTATACCACTATTGGACATATACCCAAGGAATGCTCAAACTTACCACAAGGACACATGCTCAACTATGTTCATAGCAGCATTATTTGTAATAGCAAGAACCTGGAAACAACCTAGATGCCCTTCAACTGAAGAATGGATAAAGAAAATATGGCGCATATACACAATGGAGTACTATTCAGCAGTAAAAAACAATGATATCATGAATTTTCAGGCAAATGGATGGATCTAGAAAATATCATCTTGAGTGAGGTAACCTAGACTCAGAAGGACAAACATAGTATGTACTCACTCATAAGTGGATACTAAATGGGAGGGAAGGGCTGGCCAGACTGCAACCCACAACTCCAGAGAGGCTAGCTAACAGGAAAAGACCCTAGGAGGGACACATGGATGATCCTGTGAAGGAGAAGTGAATGAGATCTATATGAGTGAACTGGGTGGGTGGGTGGGGTGGCAGAGGGTGAGGAGTGGGGGAAGAGAACATAGGGAAATGGGAGGGTCAAGCTGGAACAGGGACAGAGTGGGAGGGCAGTGAGGAAGATACCATGATAGATGAGGACATTATGGGAATAGGAAGAGGCAGGGTGCTGGGGAGGCTGTCAGGAATCCACAAGGTTGACCCCACCTTGGTCTGCTGGCAGTGGTCCAGAGGGTGCCTGGACCAGTCTACCTTGGTGACCAGCCTAGCAAATAACCTAGCTGTCATCATAGAGCCTTTGTCCAGTGACAGATGGAGGCAGATACAGAGATCCATGGCCAGGCACCAGACTGAGCTCCTGGAATCCAATTGATGAGAGAGAGGAGAGGTACTGCGGGTGAGGGACATCGAGATTATGATGGGAGGATGAGATCATGATGGAGGTCGTGCAGACTTGACCAGCCACACTAGTGGAAGCCCATGAACTGTGGACTGGTGGCTGTGGAGCCCCCATGGGACTGGACTAGGCCCTCTGGATACGGAAGACGGTTGTTTGGCTCAAACTGTTTGGGGGGCACCAAGGCAGGGGGATCGGGATCTGTCCCTGGTGAATGGGCAGGCTTCTGGAATCCGGTGCCTGTGGTGTGAAACCTTGCACAGCCTTGGTGCAGTGGGAAGGGGTTTGGACCTGCCTAGGCTCAGTGTGTTGGGCTCTGCTGACTCCCCATGGGAGACCTCGATTTGGGAGATGTGGGGTTGTGGGGTGGCTTGGGAAAAAGGGCTGGGGGTGGGAGGAGGGAGGAATTGGGGGTCTGTGGATAGCATGTGGAGTGAGTAGAAAATTTCTTAATAAAGAAAAAATGAAAAAAAAGGGAAAAATGGGAGTCAGATATGGGGGTAAGAACCTGAAAGGTCAGAGAAGCAAGGGAGCAGCCACATTCACTTCCTACCTCTCCCATTCCTCTGTCCAAAAGGGGCCAAGATCATCTCTCCTCTCTGCCTTACTACTTCCTATCTCCTCTCTGTCTACAGTCCTCCAAACCTCTATGGCTAATTTAGGTCAGCTAGTGGCTAGATCTGCTCTCTGACTCCAAGCAAACTTTGTCAGAACACAATCAAAATATCACACAACATTTTCTCCTTACTCTTTGAGGGCCCATCACTCAGCCCCCAAGTAAATACATGGAGACTTATTCTTACTTATGAATGCCCGGCCATAGCTTGGCTTGTTTCTAGTCAGCTTTTCTTAACTTAAATTGTCCCATCTACCTTTGCCTCTGGGCTTTTGCCTTCCCCTGTTTTATATGCCTCTCTTTCCTTCTTACTCCATGGCTGGCTGGGTGCTGAGTGGCTGCCTCCTGGTATCCTCCTCTCCGTCCCCTTTTCTCATTCCTCCTTCTCTCTGCTTTCTTCTCCCTCCTATTTCTTCTCTCTGCATGCCAGCCCCGCCTATCCCTTCTCCTGCCTAGCTATTGGCTGTTCAGCTCTTTATTAGACATATCAGGTGTTTTAAGCAGGCAAAGTAACATAGCTTCACAGAGTTAACAAATGCAACATAAAAGAACGCAACACATCTTTGCATCATTAAACAAATATTCTACAACATAAAAGAATACAACACATCTTTAATTAATATTCTACAACATACATACATACAAAAAAATTGCTGTTTTAAAGAAATTAACTTCCTCAGAGTAGTTTTGTATTTATAAAATAAATCTGTGAACAGAAAGTTACTATGTTCTCATATCCAGTAGCCCCTAGTGTTGACACCTTACACCGGCATAATCTATTTGTTCTAGTTAACAAATCCAAACTGATTTTTAAAAACCAGTTAAGCCTACTCTTTACTCATAGTTTTTTTTTTCAGCTTATACCTAATATACTTGTTGCAGTCCACACAGGACACCATACTATGCATAATCACCTCACCTCTTTAAGTGCCTCTTGGCTGTCAGTTTCCAGAATTTTTGGTTTTGATGAGCTCAACTGTCTTGACAGTTTTGAAGCATGCTGTGGTTCTTGCAGAATTCCCCTTCATAGAGGTTGTTTTCTGATTCTACTGGGGGAAGGTCATGGAAGGCATCTGCCCCGTGAATCATATTGTACCAAGGCATATGACACCATGCCCTGGGTTGCTATGTCTGCCCACTGTGATGTTACCCTCCCCTTTTCCACACCGTGCTCTTAGATGGCAGTCACACGTGAGGCCCAACCTTGAGGGGTACAGAATCATGCTCCATCTGAACCATACAGCTTCTGTCTAGGTTATTTGAAATTCTTTTACATGGAAACCGTGTCTCCCATTTGTTTTGTTTTTTTTAAAAATCAGTTTAGAATTATGAGTATTTGCTGTGTACTTTGTCTTTTAACCTGGAGCTACCACATTTTGTCCCATGATTTTACCAGCTTTCACCACTGAGAGCACTGTCACACAGGTCTCACTGTGCAAATTTTGATTTTGGTTGGGGCTTCATTGCTCATTTTGGTTAACTTCAGTACTTCCTACAGGGTAAGCCATTCCAAGCTCCTCTTGTCTATTATGTATCATCTCATCCCCAGTTCTGCAGAGGGCTGTTTCCCTAGGGACATGGTATCTTCAGTTAAGAATGCAATTAGAAACTGATATCTTGGCACTGAGTACTAGTTGGGTCTCATTGTTTCTAGGCCATCTTGGCTGACAGAAGAAGGAAATATGTGTCTTGTATTAACCTCCTAGGCATATATATATATATATATATATATATATATATATATATATATACAGATTTCCATATATAATCATCCATATCTCTTTATAAAAGATTTATTTATGGGCCATGGTGACATCTGTGCCTGAGCTGCTGCCCAGGGCCATGTCTGGGTATGTGGCCCCACTGTAGCTGGGGTCTGTGATGATGTCCATGGCCTGTGTTAGCCCAGGGGGTCACTGGAGCCATGCTGTGCTGAGCCAGCCCCGCCCTTCACTGGTCCTGGGATGGCTAGCCCTGTTCCTGGATGGATACTACAACAGGAGAGCTGGATCCACCCCTCAGGGGAGAACTCCCCTCCTACACACACACACACACACACACACACACACACACACACACACACACACACACACACGGGAAAGATGGCCCCACCCCTCACCTCAGGCATGTATCCTGTCTGGGCAGCACAATAGAGCTGACCTTGTTGTTGGGGGATGCAGGTGAGCTGACCCTGAGGGCATGAGCAACAGAGCTGACCCTGCCCCCTCGTCTGCCATGCAGAGGCATGGGTGAGGGAAAGATGCCCTCCCCACTCTGCCCCTTGCAAGAGAGCTGGTCCCAGGGTCACAAAAATGAGAGAACTAGCCCTGCCCCTCACCAGCTGCCGCACACAGGAGAGTGGGCCTCGAACCATGCCTGGGCAGCGCTCTAGAGCTGACCGTGTGGTTGGGGGTGGAGGGCACAGGTGAGCCAGCCCTGAGGGCATGAGAGCAGGAGAGCTGACCCCACCCCTCCCTCGTCTGTCCCCTGTGGCAATCAGGAGAGAGGGCCCTGCACCTGGGCCAAACAGTAGAGCTGGCCCTGGCGGTGTGAGTGTGGCTGAGCGGGATCTGGGGACCTGAGAGCAGGAGAACTGGCCCTGCTCCTTGCTGCAGGCTGCATTGGGTGAGCTAGCCCAGGCAGTGCTGGAGAGCTCACCCAGGTAGTGACAATGAGGAAAAGCTGGTCGGCTGACCAACCCAGCTACCACCCAGGCCCAGATCCATGGCTGTGAGGTGACCAACTCTAACATCCCCCCCACCTGTGAACTGTTAGAACTTGTGAAGGGGACGAACCTACAGACCCAAAACAGCAGGATCTCCATGACACAGGACAACAACAGGATATCCAAGAGGAGCCCCAGTAAGAGCCCCTTTTTGGTGGTGTGGCAGAAACCAGAGGCCTCCTGCCAGACCAATGACTTCTGGCAATGAACACTTGCAGGTAAAGATGAATGGACTGAAGGATAAACTGTGTGACTCAACAGGCCACACTACAGCTTCCATGACGAGATTCCCCCCCCGCCCCGCCCCTGTTCCTCTTTTATTTGTTTGTTATATTTGGTCTTCGGTTTTTCTTTTAAATTTTGTTTTGTTTGTGGGGGGAGGTTGCAAGGGCAGAGGGAGAATGCGAGGGGACAGGGAGATGAGTGGGATTGGAATGCACGATGTGAAATCCACAAAGAATCAATAAAAGTTAAAAGAATTAAAAAAAAAGATTTATTTATTTGTGTGTCAGTGAGAGTGTATGTGTATATATGGGTGCACATGATGCACATGCGTGGGGCCAGAAGAATGCATCAGACATCTTCCTCTGTTTATTACCTTGAGGAGAATCTCTCCCTGAACATGGAGCTCATGTTTTCTTGGCTCGGCTGGAAGCCATCAAACCCCAGCTATCCTTTTGTCCCTGTCTCAGTGCTGAGGTTACAAGCATGCATGGGATTCCTGGCTTGTTTTGTGTGTGCTGGGGTCTGAACTCGGGTCCTAATGGTTGTGGTAAGTGCTCCTATCCAGTGAGCCATCTCATTGTGTCTTTATTAACTAAGCATGTGCTTATACAGATATTCCCAATTCTGTTATACACTGTGTTCTCAGTCAGTGTTCTCAGTGAGGACCGTGGAACTCTTATAAAGGAAAGCATTTAACTGGGGGTCTTGCTTACAGTTTCAGAGGTTTAGCCTCTTATCAGCACTGTGGGAAGCATGGTGGCAGGCAGGCAGACATAGTGCAGGAGACAGAGCTGAGAGTTCTACATCTGGATCCAAAAGCAAACAGGGAGAGAGAGAGAGAACCCTCAGGGACATACTTCTTCCAACAAAGGCCACACCTACTCCAACAAGTTACACCATCTAATCCCTGTCAAGTAGCGCCACTCCCTAATGACCAAGTATTCAAATATATGAGCCTATGGGGGCTATTTCTAGTCAAACTACACAGACATACTCATAGGCAATTCTGGTTTCCCTTTGTTGTTCTGTGAATCCTGATTCTACCAGTGGAAAAACAAGCTCTGGCCATTGTATTTAGTTGGGCATCTGTAGTAGTATATATAAAAATGCTAATTTAATACAATAATAATGGAATTATTAACTTGTACCTGGGGGGACAACTTTGTCAATCAGAGCTCAGCAGTTAATCTGACCTTCAGCTTTTATGTTGGTTAGCTTTGTCAACTTGAAACCTAGAATCACCCGAGAGTCTCAGTGGTGGACTTGTCTACACAATGTATTGGGTTGGTCTGTGTGCATGTCTGTAGGAGATTGTCCTATGTGACTTAAACTGATGTGGGAAGACATGGTCTACTGTAGGTGGCACCATTCCCTAGGCAGGGACTCCTGAATTATGTAAGAGTAGAGAACCATGCCCTTTGCACTACAAAAGCTTTCCTGAGACACTCTTTTGCCATCTTGGCTTTGAGGAGAATCTTCTACTGGGATCAGCACAGAGCAGAAACTCCAGGCATGAGCTACCACCAGGATTTGCCCCCTTGTTGGCGTTCCTGCCTTTACCTGGGGGTTGACGTTTTTGCATTCCCTTCTTTCATTCCAACCCACAATATATTAATATTTTAAGAATATTTTCTTTGTTTTAATTTGAACACTTATTGAGAAGTATCTACTTAAGTCTGCTACTAGAAATAGAAGTCCTTTCTACATTAATCTAACTTTTTTTCAAATTATGTTTGAAAAAACATATAAATATCTTTTAAGTTTTCTTAGGTTCCTGTTTTTAGAACCGGGGAGAAAAATGTAAATAGATTAAATAAGAAATGAGTGAAGACCATTTGTTACGAATAATGTTAGGGAAAGACTAAAGAATACAATACAATAGTTTATACAAAAGAGCTGTGTCTTTAAGATGTATTTAGAGAGCAGGGTGTAGGAGCACACATCTGAACTCAGCACCTGGATGGTGGAAGCAGAAGATCAGGGGTTGTGGGGTATTTTGATCACACTGTGACACTTCAGACTGTCAATAAAGTTTACCTTGAATAGGGGGGGGCAGAGCCAGTGACTAGCTGACCAGAATTAGCTATAGAGAAGCCAGCAATTTGGATAGAGAAGACACATAGGAAGGAAAGGGTGGGGACTAGAGTTTGAGCTTCCTTTTAGTTCTGGGATGAGGGAAGAGATGCATCTCTTGCTGGGTCTCTGGCCAAATATAAGTCAGCTGGTTGCTTCCTGGCTTCTCTGATCTAGTAAGTTTTCACCCCCACATCTGACTTCCAAGTCTTTGTTGGTAAATAGAATGATAGAGACTTAATTTAAACCTATATATGGTTGCTGGTGGCAGAGCCAGGGCCACAGGACTGGAAGCCCTGCCAGGCTATGGCCTGAGTAGCCTGCAGGGTACTGACTGTGGGGTCATGGGGCCACAGATGATAATTAAAATATCAGTAGATTCATGTGCAGCCACTAAGCCAACAGAAAAACATCATTTGGCACCCCACTTCAGACTTTTCTTTGGGGTCACCAGCTCACAAATAATGACATGGAGACTTATTAATTATGAAAGCTTGGCCTTTAGCTTAGGCTTTTCCACAACTATCTTTTATAACTTAAATTAACCCATATTTTTTAATCTATGTTCTGCCACATGGCTTGTTACCTCATCTCAGTACTGCACGTCTTGTGGCCCCTGCAACAGTGAATCCACCTTTCTTCTTCCCAGAATCCTCTCTGCCTGGAAGTCCCTCCTATTCTCTCTTGCTAACTATTGGCCATTCAGCTATTTATTATACCAATCACAACAATACATCTTCATACAGTGTAAACAAATATTCTGAAACAATCAGGAATTTAAGATTATTTATTCTCAGCAACATAGCAAGTTCAAGGATAGCCTGAGTTACATTTTTTCAGCCATCCAATCTTAGAAATAAAAACAACAACCAATATGTGATTGCATAATGAATAATTTTACAGTAGCAAGCAGTTTTTATTTTCATAAGTTACTATTTAATTTTACTGAGAAATCCTCCATGAGTTGAGAATCTCTCTGTGTATCTCTGAGTCCCAAGGCTTTTGCTAGCCTACCCCAGTGGTTAACTGAGTAGAGCTGAGACACTTGACAAGTACTGAAAACAAGCATGGATGAATAAACAGGCTGTACCAGGAAGCAAGGTGGCGTACGCTCTAGAGAGATACCAGTGTTTTGTTCATTCGAGAGTCACCTTCAAGTCTCATGTGGTTGAAGAGAAATGAAGCTTGTCACTCACATCGCTTGGGCTTGTACTATTACATGGTTCTCTGTTCCTTGTTTTGCCCCTGGTTCACTCAGCACAGCTGCTGCTGCAGCATATAGGCTGTTTCAGAAATAAGAAAACATTATTCTAGAATAATGCACCTGAGTTTAGCACTGAGGGACCACAGATTTGCCACATGAAGCAGGAAAACAGAAGATAGAATTTTTCTTTTTCTTTTTGTCTGGACGGAATTCATGAAAACTCATGGACAGATCTCGGGAAAAAAAAAAAGAAGTAAGGAAATGCTTGTGCATGGAATGTAACTTGAGGTGCCCTCACACAGTGTCAGCTGCTCCCCACGTCTGAGTTCCATCATGCTATGGTTCTGTTCAGAAATAATTTTTGACGGTAAGAGGAGTTGTCTCTAAAAAAAAAGTCATTTTACATCATTCTGATGGAACATGTAAGGTGTCCATGGTGACCTCAACTTCCTGAAGCACATATTATCTCTGAAAGTTTGCAAATTGCTTTTTGAAGAAGCCATCCATCCTTGTCTATATGGTGTTGTGTTCAGATTCATTATTCAGCTTTATTTCTGACTCGACTGAAAGAATTTTCATAGCTTGACATAAATCCTCCAACAGCAAAGACTGATCACAGGGAGATTTTCTGCATTTTATTTTTTCCCTTTATAGTTAAATGTTTCAATTGCACTTTCTGATTTTGAGCTATAGGTCAAGTTGCAATTTGTATATTTTGTAAAGGGCTGGAAGCTTTTTCACAGTGTGACTGCAGAGAGATGTGATGGGCCTACAGGAAGTCAGTGTGTCACAGGGTACCATCTGTCTTAGTCAGGATTTTTTATTGCTGTGAAGAGACACCATGACCATGGCAACTCTTATAGAAAAAAAAAAACCATTTAATTGGTGTGGCTTGCTTACAGTTTCAGAGGTTTAGTCCATTATCATCATGATGGGGAGCATGGCGGTGTGCAGGCAGACGTGGTGCTGGAGCTGAGATTGCTACATCTAATTACAGGAAGTCAACTGAGTCAACTTCACACTGAAGGAAGCTGGGAGCAAAAGAGACCTCAAAGCCCACCCCCACAGTGACACACTTCATCCAACAAGGCCACACCTCCTAACAGTGCCACTCTCTTTGGGGACCATTTTCTTTTAAACCACACCATCCATGGAAGGATTTATGTTTGTCTCGTGGGACTGTAGTCCAGGACTGCAGCAGGTTGTTTTAAAGTTTGACCTGCCATACTGGTGGCTGCTCTCTCACATTCCTACTAAGTAGTACCGTCTGCCATGATGTGATACAGTATAAGACCCCCAAGGACCAGGTGGTCACCCAAGCTTGGACTTCTCAATCTCTTATACCATTAATCAAAAGAAAACTAATTTCTTTATAAAGTTTCCAGCCTTCAGGATTTTGTTGTAGTAACCAAAAATGAACTGAGACAGGACATTAAACCCATCGATGGCTGTGTTGAGATTGTAAACCATAAAGGAAATGAAAATATCATTTCTTCTCACTAAAGGTTTTTTTCTTCTTTCTAGAAGTTACTGAAAACATAAGCAATAGGGGCTGCCCTCTTTTTTTTTTTTAAGTGTTTGAGTTATTTAAATTGGGGAATTTATTTACAGAAAGCCCTTACTTTTCAGTGTGAGAAAACAATGAAGTAAGCAGTTTATGTCTAAGAAAGTCAGCTGAGGACTGTGGAGAGAATATGAACTTTGAATTTATGCAGACAGGAGCCTGGATCCAAGCTAAGCACTCCTTCTTCTCATTTCCACGGTGGGGACAGTATTTACAGGGCTGCAGCAAAGATTACATTGGGTCAGTTACGTACACAGTGCACTGTCTATGCTATAGATCCCCAATATTTAATATTAGCATCATTAATCATGTCCTTATTGCCTTATGATTATTCTAGTCCATGGCTGCTTTTAGAAGCAGATTAATATGAACTATTTTTTTAAGATAAAGATCTTAGAGAATATTCAAGTGGTAATTGAATAGTGAAAAGTGGGAAGGGAAAGGATAATTAAATTAATTAAAGGCTTTCCTCAATTAAAGTTAGTGGCACAGGGTTCAGTAGAAACTCTGCATATCTGAACATCACTTATTCAATCACTCATCCATTTTGAACTGCTAATTTGTGTAATATGAACTGTTTGGGATAAGAGATAAGAACACACAAAGAGAAATTAATCTGAAATAAAGAAAACACTTTGCCATTCCACAAACATACGAAAAAGGGTTCTCAGTGTTTCCCCTCACCAGGAGTTAAAGATTAAAACCCAAAGTGGAGGGGTGCTTTCTTTCACAGGGTTGGGGAAATTGGAGACGAATATAAGACTTAAAGTTAGTATGGGCAGATGTGTTGGTTTATGCTTGGAATGCCAGCACTGGAGAAAGAGAAGTGGGATGCTTGTGAGCTTTAGGCCAGCCTGAGACACCTAATAAGACCGAGCCTTAGAAAATACAGGAGCTGGAGAGATGGCTTACGATGAAGAACACTTGCTTCTCTTTCAGAGACCAGAGTTCAGTTCCTAGCACCCATGTTGGGCAGCTCAGAACTACCCATAACTCCTCCTCCAGAGGACCCGATGTCCTCTTCTGGCCTCCACAGCACCGCCTCCATGAAATGTTCTGATTTTTAAACCTATTTTTATCTTGTGAGTATGAATGTTTGTCTGTCTGTATGTATATATGTGCATGCTTGCACGCCTGGTTTCTGAAGAAGCTAGAGAGGGACAAATCCCTGTCACTGGTTATAGATGGTTGTGAGCCACCATGTGGGTGCTGGAAATGAAACACAGGTCCTCTGCAAGAGCAGCAAGTGCGCCTAACCACTGAGCTAACTCTCTAACTCCCACTCTATTGCTATACATTAAAAATGCAGAAGACCCACAATTCTAGTTTTAGGAATGGATTCTCCAGAAATGAGTCATAAGAACATGATGATGTTCATATATAGAAATTTATTATCACACCGTTCACAGTTTTATAAAATAGAGAGGAGAAAGTAACAGAGTAGCACATGTTTATAATACTTAGGACTGGCTGGATGGCAAATTACTCCAACAGTTAACAGTCCAAACAGCAGACATTTGTGATCCCAGAGCTTAAAAAATGTTATATCATTATGTATGTATGCATTACTGTATAATTTGTGTGTGTGCATACATTAGTGTGGAAGGGCACATGTGTGTCATGGCAAGCCTTTGGGGGTCTGGGGACAGCTTTCAGGAGTAGTTTCATTTCTTCTGTTATGTAGGTCTTAGGGGTTACACTCAGGTCATTAGGCAAGCACTTTGGCCACTGATCTGTCTCTGCTGCCCTGTCCCTACAGTTTTCATAAGTCAGGACTTGGAGTGTGTGTTAGCCAGACAGTCCCGGCTTAGGATGTTAAGATGTCAGCTGGAACAGTGGTTATCTTGACAGAGGGACAGACAGAGGTCTGAAATGTGAGGAAATGGACAGATGGCATCATCAGCAAGGGCAGAAGAAATGGCCAGGGCACTTTTACCAGCTCTGACTCTGTTTGCCTCCACAGGCAACAATGGCAGGAGGAGAGAAGGGTTGTTTCTCTCTTGTCTAAAATAATCTGAACACAAGAAGCTTGAGGCTGGTAAGGGTCCCAGTTTCAGAGCACAAGTCTCCTAGCTCACTGTGTGGATTTCACTTGATATTTGTAGGACATGGCTGTGATGGACGGGTCAGACTCCATCTTAAGATTAGAATCCATCTTATTACAAGGCCAAAATAAATTCATTCCTATTTTCTGTAAAACTTAAAATTTGAGCAGGTCATGACGCATTTTCTGGAATTTGACGTGTTCAGCACCCTATATCCTAACCTCCACCATGATAAGATATTCTGCCAAATAATTTTGAAATGTTCAGCCAAATTGCTACGTAACCAAAATTCCCTTGGAAACGCCCAACCCTTGGAAACCCCCTAGCCTTGCAGTTTGGGGGCTATATAAACCCCACCTTCTCCTTGTTCCATGTTACTTTCTCAAACCCTGCTTTAGGGAGATAGCCCTGTCTGACATAAAATAAAGCTTGCATAACTTGACCAAAGAGTTTGGGTAACGGTTTTTACTCCCGTTTGGTGGGATTAACAGCGGCTGCAGGCTGTGCCATTGAGTTTGTGCTTCAGGCAGTGGGCTGGTGGAAGGAGACAAGGAAAGACATGGTGCGTGCCACAGAAGCCTGTCCCTCTCTTCCTGTCTGAAAGAGGTCATTGGGCCGCATGCAGCTGCAAAGGGCAGAACACAGATCACTTGTGTGGACAACGAAGTATTTATCTGAAATTCAGTGTTTTATTGCTTTAGAGAGGCTAAAATATATAGTAGAATACACGTGGTTTCCCTGAGACAGTAGGGCAGGGAGAAGCAGCGAGGCCGGGATGAGGTTGCAGACAAAGCTGTTGTTGCCTGAAGAAAGGATGCAAGGACTGGAGATGCGCATCTGTTAGCACAGTGCTCGCCTAGCCTGCATGAAGCCCTGGCTTCCAAGCAAATGGGTGTCGTGGTGCCTGCCTGTAACCTTAGCACCGGGAGGGCGAGGCAGGGGGATTAGAAGTTCAGGGTCATCACTGGCTACATACAGAGTTTGAGGCCAGCCTGGACTACCTGAGTCCCGAGAGAGAGGGAGTGGGGGGGTCAGGCACACTCACATATCCTTAAATGCTTACACTACACAGTGGGTGGAAGTAGTTGGGTCATGGATCACTAACAAACACGAATAGCCTGTTGGTCCCCAGAAGTCCATGCATCCTTTTTCTCTGAAACACATTTAGCCCTGTCAATGTTTTCAGCACAGGCTCCTATGCAGTGTTCCTTACAACAGTTTCTGCGCTCAGGGGCCCTCTGAATATTCTATGATATCCAAACATCTCCTGCACATTTGGGGATTCTTTTTAAAGAGTGAAGATGTAAATATTTGAAGTAAGAGACCAATACATTTGGCCATTAAATTCCTGTTTTGGACAGTGTGCATCTGCCAATTAGAGAGCCTGGTGTTTGGATTCCCAAGAGAGGAGATGACTAAAATGATACTATTCCAGAGGACTCAGCATCAGCAGAGAATCAACTTATGAAATCTTCAACATGGTTAGATTTCCATCTGTTTCAGAAGCTGTTGATAGTCCATGTGGGGTTATCCAGGCACTGTTTCAAAATGATGTGAGTGGCAGGGACAGTTAATCACCTGCTGACTCACTGTGGGAGGGAGACGTGGTGCCAGGTGCAGTGTGGCAGATGCTGTCCCCAAATTACTAAGATCATGTCACAATTCATTCACACTATGGCAGTCTGGTGTTCAAAGTCTGCTGCAGAGCAGACAGACATATGCTGCACACCTGCTGGGTAAGCATGTTTCTCGAGGTAATATATTATACCTAGCAGGTGGATGGAGTAATTGATTTATTTCTGATCTGCTAGAAATGTCTGGGAGCATCTCTGGACACCCACGTCAAAACCTTCAAGTTCTAGATAACAGGCAAAGATGAAGCTCAGAAGCTTGCTGGGACCAGGACAATCAATTCCTCGTTTGATACTAATGCGTTGTAAAGTGAGTACTAATGAATTACAAATGATGTCACACCATCTTTGCACATTTTCATATTAATTCAAGATTTAGAGCTTTAAAATGCACTTCCAACATCAGTCAAGTGTACAAATATTAAGGAGGCATTAACCTTTATCAAGCCGTTTTTTTTTTCCTTGTGTGAAAAGATCAGAGTTTAATATAATAGAACCCATAGTCTGGCTTGCTGTAGTGTGGCTGATGAGAGCATCTCTCCTTAAATATTCATATATCCCTACTGAAACATTCCATTTATACTTCTTTGGGAATGTCAGGGGTAGGGATGGGATTTGGGAGAGAAAGGGGAATGCTTTGACTAATGAGGGGGAATGGAAAAGAAGAGTGTCTGTCCACCAACATTCTGCCATCCTTAGCACAGACAGGAACAAAGCCCATGGGAACAATTCCAAATGAGCCTTCGAATCTCCTATCCCAGACACACTGCAGTGTTTAGGCCTTTCAGAGCCTCTGATGCAAACATTTTGTTCAAATACTTTGTCTTCCACCCACTTGCTATCAAGAAACAAGTTTTCAAGGTCAAATGGATATTTTTGATAAGCTTGAATGTGAGATCCCATGAACTGGCCTCCTTGAAGCTGATCAGAGACCTTGGTGAAGTAAATTGGGGTTTAAATTTGTCCTTACACCAGTTACTGACCCACATAGCTATCAAGGCCCTTGGGGGGAAAAAAAACAAAACCAATAGCAAAAGAAGCAGTAGCAGCAGCAGCAAAAGGGCCCTTGCTCAGCCAGATCGGCAGGAAACTAATCTCTACCCTGGACACATCCAGATAGCAAATAACAAACAAACCAAGCCCCAAAGCTGACAGGAACTCACTTCTGCTTTCTTTTGTCAATCTTCACCCTTGGGGCAGCTATTTGGGGTGCATGATGCCTACCACCTCACTCGCAAGCCCACTCAAATAGCAGACTCTGTAGCGTTCCCCACTGCCCTGGCAATCGTGTGGACCAGGGCCTGGTGCAGAGCAGGGGCTTCAGCTGTATGTGTTGAACAGGAACATAGGTGAACAGGATCAGACACTGAAAAGAAGCTCTTTGAGTTAATCACTCCAAGGAGCAGCAAGTCATAATTAAAATGTTATGTTGCGAGCTATGACCCTGATACATCTAAGGGATTGGACAGTTTCTGAACTGCTAAGGTTGTATTCTGTAAAATGAATCTCTGTGTATGCTTCTGAACACACGGGCAACAACTAATTGGGGTATCAATCAGATCTGTACTGGAGAAAGTAAGTCCAGGTCCTTATTAAAACAAGGAATGTGTAAGTGCGGTTATAAAATAAATTGTGGAGCTTTAGAGATTGTAGTCACATGACTTCAGTGGTATACCACCTGTGATGGCTATTCTTGGTTGTCAACTTGACTACATCTAGAATGAACTGAAAACCCAAGTTGCTGGGCACACCTGTGAGAGTTTTAGTTAACTGGATCATTTGATGGAGGAAGAACCACCTCAATCCTTATCACTAGAGGTAGAAAGAGACATCTTAAATCCAGACCCATGGAGGTGGGAAAACCCACCCTAAGTCTGGGCCACACCTCCTCCTGGCAGCCTAAAGGACAGGAGAGAGAGAAGCTTGCTCTTGTCTGCTGGCCTAGCTCTCACTTCACTGGCATGAGAGCCTACTTCTTCTCTTCGGGATTCTGACGTATACTGAAGACTAGCTGAGGCATCCGGCCTCATGGACTGAACAACTGCTGGATTCTTGGAGACAGAATTGTTGACCTACTTGGACCACAGCCTGTAAGCCACTCCAATCAACCTCATACATGCATATTCACCATACACACACACACACACACACACACACACACACACACACACACACACACACACGTTCTGTCAGTTCTGTTCCTCTGGAGAAGACTAACACACCACTCCATGACAGGCTGACCCATTTTCCCAGCCGCTTTCATTACTTACATGCTGCATGCCTCAGGAGCTTGGCTCAAGCACTGGGATCGCTGTTCGCCACCATACTGAATGATACCTCAGCTTGGGCATCTTGGGATAAAACAATTGGAGTGATGTAGCACTGTTCCCATGAATTCATTTGGAAGTGAAGGGGAAGAGAGTACAATGATTTCTCTCTGAGTGAAAACTCAGTAGGGCATGAGGGTTGAATTTCTATATCCTGCTATTCTGTGAACAAGCCATCCACTGCCTTTAGACAGAGCACCACCAACAGAAACTATTCCGCCGAAGTCTGGCTTTGTGGATTGATAAATTAAGTGGGGTTACTCAGGAGCATGGGCGGTGGGTTACTCACAGGAGCCTGGGGACCTTACGGGTGGCTACAGCACTGAAGAAACTCTCTCAACAGCTGGAGTCTTGGTTCCAGAAAGCTTTAGCTGCCTGTTTATCCCCAGGGAAGGCCAGGGCCTCGTGATGGAATGCTAATGGCCCAATGTGTCCAGACTTCTGCCACCGTTTCCAGTGTATTTACCCTCTGTGACACTTCACCAGGTTGTGATCATTTTCTCTCTAGTTGTGCAAAGTTGTTATCAATTAAGAGTGTACCAGAAACCTCATCTAACACATACTCATGTATGTGTGCATGTGTATGTGCATATATATGTGTTTTGTGTGTGCATGCACGTGTATGCATGAGTGTGTGTATTTGTGTTTGTGTATGTGTGTGTGCACATGCATGTATATGTTTGTGAATGTGTGTGTATGTGTATGTGTGCATGTACATGAGGAAGACGGGGTGCATGTCAAGTGTCTTCTTCAATCACCTATCCCCTTATTTTTGATCTGTCACTGAATCTGGAGCTTGTCAGTTTGGCCAGGCTGGCTAACTCCCCAGGGATCCTCCTGGCTCTGTCCCCTCAGTGCTGGGATTATAGGCACATGCCGATTGCAGTTAATCTGCTGGAGCTGGAGTTAACAGCAGCTGGGAGCTGGGAACCGAACTCTGGTCCTTTGCAAGAGCAATACAGGCTCTTAACCAGCCCGTTTGTTTTATTGACGTGTGTTTGTGTCTGTGTGAGTGCATGTGCATGTGGGGTGATGGTGCAGAGGGTGCAGAAGGCCTCTGAGCTGGGGTTACAGGCATTTTGCCTGATGGAGGTGCTGGGATTTGAACTCTGGTACTCATAATTGAGCAGCAAGTGCTCTTACCATCTCTGCAACTCCAAATCAGACACTTTGAATTCCTTGTTTTGTGCAGGTCATGGCCTTTGGCTGTGTTCTAAGTCCACTTAGTCTAGGTTTAGCCAAATCTTGCTGAATTCATTAGTGAAAATCCCATTGGTATCAAATGATTGACTTCCACATGCTGTACCCAATGTCTTCGAATCTGTCTGCAGATTCCTCTTGAGTTGGTCTAGCTACAACCCTGCTGCCTTGATGTGTCCTTTGATCACCCCTCTCTTGGCCACTTCTCTCAACTTGTCCTTTTTGTATGTGGAGTGGAGCACTGTGTGCACGACCCCAAAGCTCTCTGTTGCACCTGTCCCAGGACTGTTCTCTCTTTTGTAGTCACTGAGATGAGGTGAGTGTCGCTGTTCCTTCCTGGATGACTCTCAGAAAAGTTGGGAAACTCCAGGGAATGCACGCCTTTGGAAGCAAAGCATGTTTTCCTAGCCTTCCCTCCTGTGTCCAGTCTACAGTGAGCGCCTAATAGGTGTGCGTGGAATGAGCTCCTCACCTTGAGATAGGCTTTGAAGGTCAAAGGAAGAAACACAGGCTGAAGGTAGAGTGGAGTGGCAAGAATGGGAACCATGCTCTGAGGAGAGATGGTTGTGGATCAGGCTCGGATGGGCGGGGGTAGAGCGGCAGTTGGGAGATATAGAAATCTGGTTGATTGAGTCATAGGGAGCATGCAGGAGCAGAGGCAGAAAAAAGTCTGAAAAGTGTATTTTGGTCACATGACAAGGCCCTTGAACACCAGGGTCCCCATGCCAATGATTTTGGCTGGCAGTGGAGGGTCCCTGGAGGCTCTTGAATGAGGCAGACGTGCAGCTGGAGCAGTGCATCTTGGGATTGATGTGGAAGTAAGTGGCATGAAGCCTGCACCTAAGGAAGACAGGAGGTTTTAAAGGAAGCCACTTCAGCTGCTCCGTGGTAATCCAGCAAGATGATGGAAGGCTGAATGAAGTGCAGAGGGAGAAAGTGAAGAGGCACTCAGAGGTCCTGAATCATCTCTCCAGCTGTGACACGGATGATGCGTCCCTCTGCCTCCTTCCCTTCTCTTTATCATTGATGCCAAAGGCAGCTAGAAGCAGCGCAACATTACCCACAATATGCTCATGTTTCTTTAAGATGCTGAAGGTATCTGAGCTTCTCAGAAATACACAGATTACATAGATAATTCACCGAACGGATGGAATTAAAACAAAACAGTAAACCGAAGAGCCTTGTTGGCTGGGGACTTCAGCTTCCCATAAAGACATTACGTAATTAAAATTGAAGTTCAGAAGGCCACATTCTGATTTGCTATCTTCCTAGAAAATGCATTTGCAGATTTGAAAAAATACTCAGTAGCCTCATAAATTAATAAAAATATAGGTTAAAAACTCTGGGAAGGAAATAATCAATCACGGTGAACCTTGGCAGCGTATGACTCGAGTATCCCAAAATACCTCAGGTGCTGTTAACCATAGCTTTCCTCTAAGCCACAGAAGAAAAGGGCTTCCGGGATTATTGTTGAAACCAACTGTCCGTCATCTCATGGAGGAATTTCCCTCTTTGGAATTCCCTTTCTTCTCCCTGTTTTCCATCATATGAGGGAGCCATTTGATTCTTGGAAATTGACTTCTACCTCCACTCCCAGGAAAGAACCAAGTGACCTGCGCTTGGAGTCCTTGCGTGTTCTTTGCACTGTGAGCTGGTGTAGGGAATATTCTGAAGGTCACTGCTAGCTCTGACTCAAATTGGCTAAAGTAATAAGGACTTTTTATTCCTTTACAAGAAGTTTCAAGGTAAACCACTTCCAGCTACACATGTTAAGAGCTTCTGGTCCTAGCTCTGCCAACACACAGCGTGCACTAACCTCACTCTCGTTCCTCATGACTACAGCACGACTTCGAGCAGATGCTAGGATAGTATACCACACAAGTGAGCCTGCCAGATCCTCTTGGTTTTCTGTGTAGCTGGGCCACTTGAGGACATAGCTTCCCTTGAGTCAATGAATGACCATGAAAATATCTTTGTTACTATACTGTGCTTTGATTCACATGAGTCGGGACCCTGGACACGACGTAGGTATTTGAAGAGCGTGTTCCCTTAGGAAAGCAGAAGTTAGGCTAGAGAGAGAGGAATGTGAGTGTGGAAAGAAGCTGGACTCCTGCTATTAACTGACATGATAGCACGAGCTACAAGCTGGAGGGCAGTTTACCTGCAGAGGCAGAGTAGGTGGCCAGGACGGCAGAGAGCCAATGACACGAATCCATCAAACCAGGGCTATTCTGTGGGAGATTGACTGGAGATTGAGAGAAGGCCTGGTGTGAATGACTTGGAAAGAAAGCTGCCTGCATGCTCTGAGTTCCAAACCATCTCCCCTTGAGGGAACAGTGCCCAATCTCAGCGGGAGCAGAGGGAAGGCACCCATGGGGTACTTGGCTGTTTCCTCTGTAGGTGATCCCAGACTGGCGTGGAAGTTCCATTTCATGGACACATCCATTAAAGAGGTAGAATTAGTAAGATGTTAGCTGCTTCCTGGTCTCAGTGTCATACTGCAAAGCCAGCTTCTCACTGGTGTCCAGGTGTGACCCTCCCATGACTTCCCAGTCCCTATACATCATTCCTGCTGTCCTAGCCTAGCCTTGAGCATGAAGATTTTCTCCACAGGCTTCATCAGGACCTTCTAACCTCCCATCTATCCTTTGTGTTCCAGACAGGTACTTCCCGGATCAGCTTTCCTCAGTTCTCCCAGGATCCCAAAGTTCCTTCTTTTCTGGTGACTCCAGCCCAGCATCATTTTTCTGAGAATTGCATGAGGCTTGACTTTGATTGCCCATTAGTTCACTGATTCATTCATTCAACAAATTCTGAGAGCTGAAGGTACTTTGTGGGTGCCAGTGATGTACACAACAGGTGTTGTCAAGGTCCTCGAAGGTAACATCTTGTGTTGAGAAGACAGGCATGACTAAGGAAGAAAATATATAATTCAAGTTTCTGTAATTATTATGAAGGCAACCTTACTGATGATGCATTGAGAGAGAAAATCAGGGATCTACCCTAGGCTTTGTGCTCAGAGGAGGTACCTTGAGAAGGCAACACTTACAGCAGGAAATATGATTGTTGCTTAGACAAGTAGGTAATAGGCAGGAAACACAATGTAGGCAGAGGAACCCTGAGCCCAGAAAGATCCAAATATGCAAGAAATGGAAAAGATAAGGAAACCTGTAGCTGGAGAGCTTCTCTCCGGGTCCCACCAAGCACCCGCAGTCCCACAACCCACGTATAAAATAATCACTCAGACGCTTATATTACTTATAAATTGTATGGCCATGGCAGGCTTCTTGTTATCTACTTCTTTTATCTTATATTAACCCATTTCTATTAATCAATAAGTTGCTACGTAGCTCGTGGCTTACTGGTACCTTACATCTCACTTGTCATGGCGGCGGCTGGCAGCGTCTCTCTGACTCAGCCTTCCTGTTTCCATAATTCTCGTCTCTACTTGTCCCACCTATACTTCCTGCCTGGCTACTGGCCAATCAGCATTTTATTTATACAGAGCAATATCCAGAGCAAAAACCTGTTTGGGCACAGTGGCCAAGGGCTGGTAGCAGGATTCGGTTAAGCTCAGAAATAGAGGAGATCTGATGTGAACTTCCGGGGTTGGGTTAACAACCTAAAATTTAGAGCTAAGGATATTGGGAAAAATTTGAAGGGTTTATAGCAGAGCAGCAATACCCCATATCTTGTTTTGCAATTCTTCTTTAATTTTAAATAAAAAAATTAAAATAGAATTACATAATATGATGGCTATACCTGGTTGTCAACTTGACTGCATCTGGAATTAACTGAAACCCAGGTGGCTGGGTACAGCTGTGGGGGATTTTCTTAATTAAGTCTTTTGGAGTGGGAAAGCCCATCTTTAATGTGTATCTTTCTTTTTTTTAAATTTTTTTAAAATTTATTTTTATTTTATGTTCATTGGTGTTTTGCCTTCATGTGTGAGGGTGTAGGACCCCTTGTTACTGGAGTTACAGACAGGTGTGAGCTGCCGTGTGAATGCTGGGAATTGAGCCCAGGTCCTCTGGAAGAACAGCCAGTGCTCTTAACCGCTGAGTCATCTCTCCAGCACTAATACGTATCTTTCAAGGTGGGAAGATCCACCTCTAATCTGGACCACACCTTCTGTTGGCAGCCTATATAAAGGACATGGAAGAAGGTTTACTCTGCCTGCTTGCTCTTGCTCTCACGGCAAGTTCATTCCTTCACTGTTATCAGAGCCTACTTCTTCAGGATTCTGACATACACTGAAGATCAGCGGAGACATCCAGCCTCTTAGACAGCTACTGGATTCTTGGACCTTCCGTTGGTAGACAGCCATTGTTGGTCTAGCTGAACCACAGCCGGTAAGACACTCTAATCTCAATCTCCTCCCCCCCACCTCATATACATCAGTTCTGTTCCTCTAGAACCCTCACTGAAACATAGTTCCCCCTTTTCCCTTTCCATCCTCTAGTTCCTCTTAGGTATTATCCTCATGGAAGTATTGGTGTGGCTGATTCCTCTGGATCCTGAAGGTGGGAACCCATTCCTTGGTTCTTCTAGCTTCTAGAGGTTGAACTGGCTTGTGGCTTCATCACATCATTCTCTCTTCACTAGCATTGCCTCTTGTAAGAATCCCCATGACTACAGTGGGTCCCATAGAAAACCCAAGTTGATCTCATGTCAGGATCCTGGTGTTTACAAGTCCCTTTCTCTATAAAAGTTGATGTTTCAGGTTTAGACATAAGGACATTATTGGGGAACATTTATTCGGCTCCCATGGGCACTAATTAATTTAACGAGATCAATAGCTGTTGAATGGCACAGAAGGAATGCAAACTGAGGGCTTTTGCTTTAGAACAGAAATTAACACACTAAGCCATGTTGTCCATTGCCGAATTATTGATGTAGTTTGGCTGTTTAAATTAGCTTCTATGAGACAATTTAAGTAAGAAATTCAATTTATTGAATCCATGACTTGCCACAGTGAGGACTCTGGGCTGCGGACCTCGCTGGCAGAACACATGAAATGATGAAAGGGGATGGAGAACTGTTGGACAATTTCACTAACCAGGGCACGGACTTGATGCAGTGCCATCAGACTGGAATTGTTGCATGTGCTAATGACAAACCCTCATCAGACTCAGATGGCTCACTTAAGGGTATCCAGAGATCTACAGAGAGCTTACATCTTGCTACTATAACTGTGGGCCAGGACCAACAGCATTAGGAATATCTTGGTAGCATAGAGAACCTCAGGTACCACTTCAGACCACCTAAACTGTGACCTCCATTTTCAAAAGACACCACACAGTGTGTATGCAGATTCAATTTTGAGAGTTAATTTTAACCCATCTACTGCCTCCATGTGGGAGAGAGGGGCTGTTACTTGTCAAACCCAGGTTGTTCTTAGGACCCAAAACAGGCCATTCTAAAGCAATGCAAATGCTATTGGCTGCAAGGCACAGAGGAAGAGTCTGGGATAAACTGACTTCAAGATTAACTGCCACAGAATCAGAGTAGATAGTCAGTTCAGTAAGAGAAACAATTTCAAGCCAGAGAAGACAGGAGTCAAGGACATATTTTGAACATAACTTTCACTTAATTAAAGAAATCTGGAAAACATCCAAGAATGACCTTAGGACTGTCGTCATGCAATGCTGAAAAGCCACCACCAGGTCAGAATGAAATAAGATGAAATGTAAATGCCACCTGAATAGAACATAGGAAAAGTATATGTCGTTCAAAGGTCATAATATTAATAGAGGGGAGGAAGTAAAATATGAGAAGTCGTTAGGAAACTCTATTCAATTATTTTTAGAAAAATCAGTGACTAGAGCCAAAGAAGAAAAAGTCGTACATGAATTATATGCTCTGATTCAATGAAGTCAGACTCAGATGCATTGATTCATCCCATCAGGCAAGCATTTGTTAAACCCTCCCGCGTGCAGGTACAGTGGATAGGAAGATAAACAAGTCTAGTGATTTGTCTATAGGAATTCACAGAGAAGGCACATCTGTTTTGTTAGAGGCATGATATGGGGTAATGAGCACGGTGCAGTGAGGCCCTGGGGGGCTGGGGGAGCAACCGTGTCAGTGGTCACTGAGTGTTTAGAGAGTAGCAGTGTTAGGGAGAAGAAATACAGAACTCCGAGGGTCTGACACTTCAAACCTTGCTGTATGCCATTTGGGACTATTCCTCATGCACGTAAATTCATCCTGCATTTAATTCTGGTTTATAAACTGAACTGTTTAGAATTGCCCATTTTGCAGATGAAAAAAAATTGTAACAGCCAGGCATGGTGGCACACACCTTTAATGCTGGTACTCAGGAGGCAGAGACAGGTGGATCTCTGAGTTTGAGGCCAGCCTGGTCTACATATAGAGTTCCAGGCCAGCCAGGGTTATATAGTGCGATTCTGTCTCAAAAAATTACATCTTCAGATGGTTTAACCCAATATTCCAAAAACACCCTAGAATAACATATAATACCACAGATATGTTAAATAGTTTATATTTTAAAGGGTAATAAAACTATTAAAAAACAGTAGCTCCACAAATGGTTATGGCACCTGAGGTCCACCAGTGTCTAGCTTCCTACCTTATACTGTGGCTGTGAGTTTCTTGGCAGCTGAGATGAAACTGAAAAGCTCTTCAGGCATCAAAATTCTCTTTATAATTAAAGGAAGCAGATATTGTTTACCTGGAGTGATGAATTTTTCCACTCAGTGAAATAGAAGGTATTTGTCATTTTAAGTGACGTTTCCATTAGAGCCAAAACTTCACAGGGAAATGACCCAGTTTGGTTCTGGGAGATGGTTGCAAGGAGCTCAAGGTTTAGAAACTAGCTAGTCTCTCAGGCTCATTCTCAGATATTGCTTCCAGCTTTTAGTGGGTGTCTGTGTTGCTGAAGTTCGTTTCGAGTTCTGTTTCTTCTGCTGCGGATTAAACATAAAATGTCCCCCATAGGCTCATGTGTTTGAACGCTTGGTCTATCTCCAGCCTCACAGGCTCATGTGTTTGAACACTTGGTCTATCTCCAGCTCCACAGGCTCATGTGTTTGAACCCTTGGTCTATCTCTAGCTCCACAGGCTCATGTGTTTGAACACTTGGTCTATCTCCAGCCCCATAGGCTCATGTGTTTGAACACTTGGTCTATCTCCAGCCCCATAGGCTCATGTGTTTGAACACTTGGTCTACCTCCAGCCCCATAGGCTCATGTGTTTGAACGCTTGGTCTATCTCCAGCTGGGGCTGCAGTTTTGGAGTGTTCGGGAAGCTTTAGGACATGAAGCCTAGATAGAGGAAGTAGGTGACTTAAGGTAGGTCTGGAGGTTTGGTAGATCAGCCCGTTTCCTATCTGTTCTCTGCTTCTGACTGCGTCAGGGTGTGACCAGCTGCCTCATGCTCTGGCCTCCCTGCCTTCCTGCCGTGGGATGTACCCGCTCCAGCTGTATGCCATAGTAAGCCCCTCCTCCTCTATGCTGTTTCTGGTAGGGGATTTGGCCACCACAGTGAGGAAAGTTAACTAACACATGCCCCTAAACAGATAGATTGTTGTGCTTGGCTTGCTTAGTGAGCGAGGACCAAAAACATCTCACGTGACGTTTTTGATGCTATGTCATATCATCCTACCTACTTGGAGCTGGAAGTTGAATATTTTTCAGGGGCATATAGTGGGAACCAGCATATCTGTGTGAGCTTGTCACAGCCCTGGTGACACAGCCCCGTCCTAGTTTCTAAGCTAAGCCTTTTCTGGATTTACTTCTGTATTTCTGTCTCTCCTGTCTTCTTGGGGTAGACGTGTCACACTGAAGACACCCTGCAGAGGGAGAGGATTTGACAGCCACTAGCCCATCATGGACCAGAAAGGGAACAGGAGTAGAATGAAGCCATTACATAGGTTATGGGTGGAGGGCACATGGGCTCTGGAGTTGCACAGATGGAAAAATTCAGCTTCAGGCTCCCATGCTCACCGGTCTGTGACATCAGACCAGCTGTCACGCCTTCATGATTGTGAGTGTCAACACACCTGGCTTCAAAGTTGCTGGCCCATCTAGAATTTCTCCGATGTTGTTTTATTGTCACTGTTTACAGATGGATCTTGACGCCACAGCTACCAGAGAGCTTGAGAACATCCACAGAAAAATACCTTATGCTATCTTTTCATTTTCCCAAATTCTCAGGGAGATGAGATCCTCAAATGGAACTTTTGACCAGTCTTACTGAAAGTAATTAAATATTTGTTTTCTCATAAATGGAAATACCTTTTTTTTTTTTTTTTAAGTTTTACTGTTTGACCGGAGGAGAAATTCTGCTACATGTGGTGGAAGAGCTTGTGTTCTCAGACCTCTGTGTCCTCTGCCCCACAGTTATCACAGAAGCTTAGCAGATCTCTGCTGAGAAAGACCAGGTCACATCCATGTTTTCTAGTTTCTGCATTAAAAGACATCAAATCATGTGATATACATGCATGAGTTTGTCGTAATGAAACCTATTATTTTGCGCAGTGAATTATTATGCTAATAACTAATAGAAATTATTTGACAGCCACAAAATTTATGTGGCATAAAACAATGTAATACAATTCTTATTTCTAAATAATTAAAAGATTTATAAAAATATTGATGAAGGACTCATAATGAAAGTGATTGTACAGTCAACTAGCAGGATTTCTAACATTTAAAGTGTGCTCAGCTCATAGAAGGAAAAAATCAAAGAGCGGAGGTAAATGCCCTAAGATGCACACTGGACAGCTGGACCCACCCATGAGGCACACATATTTAAGCAACATGGTTGTTGACAACTTCTTTCAACCTTCCCAGGATGCCTCTGCAGCCACGTGGCTTGCTGTTTGTCCCTCAGGTCTGGAGGTCCAGCAGTCTGGAGGATCTTCCTCTTCCAGCCACACTTCCAGCCAAGCGCAGTGCTGTGGGTAGAGTCTGGGGCTCCCTCCGAACTCGTCCTTGCCCGGCCCTGCTCTGCACCCAGCTTTCTTCTCATTCCTCCTTCCATCCATACCCCGCTAACGTCTGCCTTTAATGACAGAAGGATGGAAACTAGGTTCAATATCCCAATAATCAGTGAAGTGATCTAGATGTCCCCAAACTCCTAAGGTAGATCTCTAATCTGATGTCACCTAGCCTCCTTCCCAGACACACAATGTGGAGGGACTCCAGCTGGTCCTTCATATCCTATTGGAAGCCGTAACTTGTTCAGTCTTCTGTGCTAAAAGTCCATACTCCTTTTTTTTTTTTCTGGTCCTTGTGTTTGCTCCCCCTTATCACCGACCAGGCTCAAAACCCTCCCCATTTCTTCTTGAGAGTATTGATTTTTATACCCTGAAGACACATACAGAAAAAATATCCTGTTATCTCTAAGAGGGTAAGTAACTTTCTAAAGGTTCAAAACTTGTCAGATGTTGTTTGAGCACAGTGCTCCTAACTCTGAAGTTAGTGAAGACCTTAGTAAACAGTCTCCAAGGAAACAAGACTCACAGTCTGTAGACACAGAGGAATTCATACAGAACCAGATCACACAGTTATGGAGTGGGGGTTGAGGGGGAAGTTCATGGTCTGTAATCTAAGTCCACCTCCTGGCTGGAGGGTTCGTGGGCTGGTGAAATCAGTCTCAGTCCCATTCAGTCGGGAGGACTGAGTGAGTACTGATGTCCTAGGGCAGGGAACATGGCTGTCCTAGCCCAGCAGAAGGTGAATCTATCCCTTCCCTATCCTTTTGTTCTGTTCAGATCCTTTGGATGACACCCGCTCACACTGCTCAGTGGTTCTTCTTCATTCAGTCCACCGGTTCAAGTGCTGACCTGTTAGCCAACACCGTCACAGGCAGGCATACCCAGAAGTAACAGCCAGCAGCCCTATGAGCATCTCTTAGTCCAGTCAAGCTGTCAGATGAAATTACCTTCACGATGATTTGAGAACACTGTGCTCCATGCTGCACTGGGAGGTGGATGAAGACTGTGAAATTTGCTGTGAGACAAACAAACCACAAACATAAAACACATAAGGAATGAATTTGAGGTTTAAATCCTGATGTTTCTCTTTGCACTCTCCAAAGGGATTCACAGACCGCAGACTAGGAAATTTTATTTGAAATTGATTGTTGGTTTCAGCGTTTGTGTGTGAGTGTGCTTGCTGTGGTCTGCAGATCTTTCTCCAGCTCCCCCTTTCCATCTATCACACTGCCAGCCTAATTGCTCCAAATTGCATCCATCCTATCACACCTCAGCTGAAAACATCCATGGCAATGTTGTGAATGTGCCTTTCATCCATCTTTTAATCATTTACTAACAACTTAAAATTTTAGTTGCTCTTTTGTTTACTATTCCATAGAATCCATAGGAGGCAAGCTAATGCCTGTCTTGTTTTTTGTTATATGACCATTGCCAAGCTCAGAACCGATATGTGTGGTGAATCTAAATTGTAAGATTGTTTGCATAGAAAGACTGTTGGAGACACAGAGATGTGGTTACAGCAAATCTCTCAGAGAGGTGGATTAAGGAAGCTTTCATTTCTGGATCATTTTTTTTTTAAAGTTCTAATGCTTTGCTTAGCCCACACAAGCTCTGGTGCTGTTTTCCTCCCCCTTCCCTCCTTCCTCAACATCTCTTCAGTTTGTCACTTAAAAGGTGTGGCAGAGTTCAAATCCGTGTTCACTGGATGTCTCCCCATGTCTCTTATAAATGCCTTCTCCAGTTAATTTATCCACACATGCATTAAAATGCTCTTTATGGAGTGTACCCTGCCCTGCTCCATGGCACAGGGAGAACATATATGAACAATGGATTATTGAAGAAGGTGCTGAGTGGCCATCCACTGCCCTGGGGATACACATAGGCTGTGGAACCACAGAAGAGTCTGCCACTGAATTGACTCAGGTGCCAAAGGGGTTAGGGAAAACTCTGGAAGAGAAAACCAGGCTGGAAGTGAGCTTTGAGAGGGATTTGTCCAGAGAGAAAATAGAGATTTTTATTTCAGGCAGAGTTGGGGGCCCATGAATAATTTCATTCTTCTAGAAGCAGCACAGAGCAAAATGCTGTGTGCTTGGATTTTAGGAGTCCACAGCAGAAGTGAGAGTCTCACACCGTGCCTCCTCCAGTGGGACTCCAGGGTTGCTCCAAGCCCCCTTGCCTCTCCTCCTGTAGTCCAGCTGCCTGACTATCTGGCATCTGATGCAGGAATGCTGCTTTTATATTTCCTCATCTTCCTGCCTCCTCTTGTGCACGCATCTGATGTTCACAGTAGGGACTGATTAGGGCACTCTGGTGTGCACTAAGTCCTAAGATAAGTCCCTGAGGGATAGACAGGTGACCTTTAGCCTCCATGCTTTCAGGTAACCACACAGAAATTGGTTTCAGATATCTAATCCTGAAGGTGGCTGGCTGGAGAGGTTCCATATATCCCTGAAATAAGGATCTTGTGCAGTAACCCTGAACCGTCTTTGGAATCCTCCCTCCAAGTAAAAGGGCAGGCCCAGAACTGGGGTAGAACCAGTGCTTCCATAAATAAGGTCTGCTGCGGCCCTTCTGACCTTTCAACATTGACTGAAAAGCTTGTTATGTTTACCAAACTCCCGAGATCATGGGAGTCTGAAGTAATCTCTCATGCCTCATTAATCTGCAGTGTTTGAAGTAGTTGCTAATGTGTAATAAATCTCTGCTCTCTGAGGTTTGAGCTGAGCAGATGTGTTGTTTCAGATGAGTAATGACAGGCGTCACTCTGCCTGTCAGTCACTCGGCCCTCAGTGAGGAGGGTGGCGGGTCTGAAGAGTGAGGCCCCTACTTGTGACTCACACTGCTGTGTCCTAAGTGCTTAACTGAAAGCAAAGAAAATCCACAATATATAAATACACAAAAATGTAGAGGATTGCAAAGTGGAGGGTGATTCCAGTGTCTGCCAGTTTTTTGTGTATTCACAAAGAGCACATTGCTGTTTCACTAATGTGGTGTATTTTTAGTCTGTTTTCTTTCTGTTCTAACGTTTATTATTTTCTCTCTTCTACTAGCTTGGGGTTGATTGTACTCTTGGAGTTTCTTGGGGTGCAGCTACAGTTTTTACCTGAGATCTTTCTGACTTTTTTGATTGATCACAGTGACATTCTTTCATGGCTTGGCTTTATGTGCCATTTTGTAGAAAGAAGACTCACAGAAAAAAAAATCTTGGTTGTTAAAACAATTTCTGATCCCCCAAATATTAAGAAGCTCTATCCATTGGTTTACTTGATCTGTCAAAAACCAACTAGGGAGGGATGTTAAACTACTAAATACAATTTGAAGTCAGTATTCCAACATATTCTCAGATCAGTAGAGACTACAATTTTTTTTTTATATATACAGGATTCCAGAGAAGTAGTTGTGTCTATGTTTACTATTTACCCATTCCATGAATAGCATTACACGAGCTTTGCTTATTTATTTTCAGGCATTGGAGTGGAATGCACAGAGAAGCTGGCTTCCTGAAGCATGGTGGGAAACGGAGCCAAGTCCCTTTGATGAAGCTGGTTAAATCTGGAATAAACTGCTCACATATATTGCACTTTTCCCAGAAGGTTTGTGTCAGCTCCTTAATAGTTTCTTCTGATGAGTTCTCCATCTCTTTCCTGATCAGCCTCCTCTGTTGATGCTCTGAGGAGAGACTCCCAGTTTTGAAAGCTTCTCACATCCTTATGGTGAAACAATTCTAAGTCATAGACTTTCTTAAGGGAGACGAGGGAAGTAAAAGACACCAATTTGGGGATGGGAATGACAGCCACGTAGACACAGACAGCTTAGAACAGGAAGCACCTGCTGACAGACCAGTCACGTGTTTTCAAAGAAACCTCCAAGAACACAAAGCCAATCTTAAAGAAAACCGGAACATTCTTAGAGGGGATGTTGGAATTCCAGCATGCTTGGCAAACATTCCTCTTGCCTAATCCCAGAGGTGTTCCCAGTGTCCCCTTATCCATTAGCTACAACACTGTGTCCCCATGTGCATATGACCCACAGTACTATCAGGGCCGTGAGCATGTCTTACCCATTATCCATGTAGATATAAAGCATAATTTCTAATATTTTTCTGCTGGAGGAAGGAGCGCAGGGAAGCCAAGATATGTGTGCCCGTCAGAGTCACAGGGAGACCTTGGAAACAGTGACGTTCATTGCAGTGGATGACAGGGTCTGCCTTTGTTGATTTTTCCCATTGTCATGACTAAATGCCAGAGAGGAAGCAACTTGAGTGAGGACGTTTAGTTTGGCTCACAGTGAGGAGGGTACACACCACCGTGGCAGGGAAGCCACACAGTGAGAGCACGAGGCTGCTTGCTCACATCTGGGGAAATCAGGAAGTAGGGGAAGATGAACGATGGTTCCCCCGACCCCAACTCTTTTTATTTGGTCTGGGCAACCAGCCCACAGGATGGTGCCATCCACTTCAGTATGTGTCTGCCTAACACAGTTAATGTTCTCCAGAAACACTCTTTCAAGGTGTCTGTGTAACTCAGACTGGCCTCAAAGCTAATATGCAGGCCAGGCTGGCTTTGAACTCACAGTCTTCCTGCCTTAGCCAGCCATATGTTCTACTATGCTCAGCTAAGCTTTAAAGTGAATCTGTTTTACTCACAATAGAAAGCAGTCATAAGAAGTGGCCCTAGCAGTAAGTAGTGGCCTTGCTGTGACTACATCTCTGTAATTTCTCCTATCCTCACTTGTCATCTTGCCATGCGTTCAACATGTGGGAAGCAGAAGGCTCCTCCCCAGGAAATGCTATTTACTGAGGCTGCTTCCAGTGGAGGAGCACTCAGTTAAGAGTCACAAGGCATAATCAGGCAGGACTCCTGCCTGGAGACTAAGCCATTCTCTGAAGATGAACATACACCCCACTGAATCCTTTTAGCTGGATGGTGACCTGTCTAAGTAAGTACCCATGTCACACACACTTCCTGTCACTGTGGGACTGTGACAAGACTTCTAGTTCATAAGCATGGATTAGGATCTTCTCAGTGGATGTGACATTAATAGCAAGTTGGAGTTTATTTAATTATCACACTGTCATACGTTTTTCAACATTTGTAGAATTCTAATACTCAAACACACTATGGTTTCACTGTGAAGACATATATAGGAGCATAACAATGTGGATTGCTAAGACATCTGTCATCTAGCTCAAATAAGATGAACCCTGAAGTATAAACATTTTATCTGCCAAGCTTTCAGGTTGTAGAGGTCAGTCCTATTTAAACTAAAACGTGGGAATACTGTCTTTCCTTTTCTTTCTCTTTCTTTCTTTCTTTCTTTCTTTCTTTCTTTCTTTCTTTCTTTCTTTCTTTCTTTCTTTCCTTCCTTCCTTCCTTCCTTCCTTCCTTCTTTCTTTCTTTCTTTCTTTCTTTCTTTCTTTCTTTCTTTCTTTCCTTTTTTGGTGTGTGTGTGTGTGTGTGTGTGTGTGTGTGTGTGTGTGTGTGTGTGTTGTGTGATGCATGCACATGAGTGTGCACACAGTTGTACCAACTTGTCCATATGAGCACAGAGGCCAGAGTAGGATGTCAGGTGTCTTGCTTTGTCACTCTGCCTCCTTGCCTTGAACAGGGCCTCTCACTGAAGTGGAAGGTCACCATTGTGACTAGGCTAGCTGGGGTCACAGGCACCTGCAACCATGCCTGGCTTTTCCATGGGTCCCAGGGGTCCAGACCCAGGCCTCACACTTGCAGAACAAGCACTCTTGCCCAATGAACCTTCCCCACCCACTCCAAGTCTTTCCTGATCAAAATAAAGCTTATGAGAAAAAAAGAAAGAAAAAGACTAACCAATGCCATTTGCTTTTCTTTTTCAGTTATTCTAGTCAAGAAAGAGGAGATATTCTCTTGTGGATATTGTATGAGCTAGTTTTGACTTGTGAAGAACAAGATCTATTCAGAATAAAAGCAGGACATTTATTAAAGGTATTATAAGGCCTATTTCCTTAGTAGGAGTCAAAATATTCTCTTCTTAGCTGAAATTCCAAGAACGAATGGAATCAAACACACCCGGGCAGTGGCTGCCAGGATGTCTGCTGTGGCTGTCTGGTTGTCTGCAGTGTCTGTCTGGTTGTCTGCAGTGTCTGTCTGGTTATCTGCAGTGTCTGTCTGGTTGTCTGCAGTGTCTGTCTGGTTGTCTGCAGTGGCTGTCTGGTTGTCTGCAGTGGCTGTCCGGTTTTCTGCAGTGTCTGTCTGGTTATCTGCAGTGGCTGTCTGGTTATCTGCAGTGTCTGTCTGGTTGTCTGCAGTGGCTGTCTTGTTGTCTGCAGTGTCTGTCTTGTCTGCAGTGTCTGTCTGGTTATCTGAAGTGGCTATCTGGTTATCTGCAGTGTCTGTCTGGTTGTCTGCAGTGTCTGTCTGGTTGTCTGCAGTGTCTGTCCGGTTGTCTGCAGTGTCTGTCTGGTTGTCTGCAGTGGCTGTCTGGTTGTCTGCAGTGTCTGTCTGGTTGTCTGAAGTGGCTGTCTGGTTATCTGCAGTGTCTGTCTGGTTGTCTGCAGTGTTTGTCTGGTTATCTGCAGTGTCTGTCTGGTTGTCTGCAGTGTCTGTCTGGTTGTCTGCAGTGGCTGTCCGGTTGTCTGCAGTGTCTGTCCGGTTATCTGCAGTGGCTGCCTGGTTGTCTGCAGTGTCTGTCCGGTTGTCTGCAGTGGCTGTCTGGTTGTCTGCAGTGTCTGTCCGGTTGTCTGCAGTGGCTGTCTGGTTATCTGCAGTGTCTGTCCGGTTGTCTGCAGTGTCTGTCTGGTTATCTGCAGTGGCTGTCCGGTTGTCTGCAGTGTCTGTCCGGTTGTCTGCAGTGTCTGTCCGGTTGTCTGCAGTGTCTGTCTGGTTGTCTGCAGTGTCTGTCTGGTTGTCTGCAGTGTCTGTCTGGTTATCTGCAGTGGCTGCCTGGTTTTCTGCAGTGTCTGTCTGGTTGTCTGCAGTGTCTGTCCGGTTGTCTGCAGTGTCTGTCTGGTTATCTGAAGTGGCTGTCTGGTTATCTGCAGTGTCTGTCTGGTTGTCTGCAGTGTCTGTCTGGTTATCTGCAGTGGCTGCCTGGTTTTCTGCAGTGTCTGTCTGGTTGTCTGCAGTGGCTGTCCGGTTATCTGCAGTGGCTGTCCGGTTGTCTGCAGTGTCTGTCCGGTTGTCTGCAGTGTCTGTCTGGTTGTCTGCAGTGTCTGTCTGGTTGTCTGCAGTGTCTGTCTGGTTGTCTGCAGTGTTTGTCTGGTTATCTGAAGTGGCTGTCTGGTTGTCTGCAGTGTCTGTCTGGTTGTCTGCAGTGTCTGTCCGGTTGTCTGCAGTGGCTGTCTGGTTGTCTGCAGTGTCTGTCCGGTTGTCTGCAGTGGCTGTCTGGTTATCTGCAGTGTCTGTCCGGTTGTCTGCAGTGTCTGTCTGGTTATCTGCAGTGGCTGTCCAGTTGTCTGCAGTGTCTGTCCGGTTATCTGCAGTGTCTGTCTGGTTGTCTGCAGTGTCTGTCTGGTTGTCTGCAGTGTCTGTCTGGTTATCTGCAGTGGCTGCCCAGTTGTCTGCAGTGTCTGTCCGGTTGTCTGCAGTGGCTGTCCGGTTGTCTGCAGTGGCTGTCTGGTTATCTGCAGTGTCTGTCCGGTTGTCTGCAGTGTCTGTCTGGTTGTCTGCAGTGTCTGTCCGGTTGTCTGCAGTGTCTGTCCGGTTGTCTGAAGTGGCTGTCTGATTGTCTCCAGTGGCTGTCCGGTTGTCTCCAGTGTCTGTCCAGTTGTCTGCCGTGACTGCCTGGTTGTCCGGAGTGTTTGAGTGCCTGCTGATGTAAAGTGCTTATGCTCCAGCTATCTGCTCTTGAGCCCACAGCTTCTCTGCAGATGCTGCTGTCCCATCAGCAAACTGGTGTGGCCTCCGCACTTTCTTGCTGTGTGATCTAGTTCCAAATCAATCTCTCACCTGATGATTTGTCTTAGCTGGAAAGAAACCTGAGAATTACCGTTTGTACTTTTCTGCCTTCTCCATGGTAAAAAGGAGTCAGATTGGAGATCAAACAGGCTGATTTCGACAGCTTTTGCCTGGGTAGACAGACGATACTGAAAGATCAAGTGACAGAGGGCACTAATCGGATATGATATTCTTTGGGGGCACTTCCTCTTTTATTATTGAGAAAGTTTTAATTATAATCCTTGGCTAACAATACAAAGGAACTGACCTGTAGATAGCTCACAAATCTTGAACCGTGTACACTGCCTAGGCTAGGGTCATCACTTTTAATATATCTTACCACACACGTGTGTTCTTACATGTTGTGTTTTTAGCTTTTTTGTTATCGTTATAAATATGAAATTATATGGTGTGTGATCTATTGGTATATCAGGTTATTTTTCCGTTGTTGTGATAAAAGGAACCATGACCAAAGGAAGACAGAGCTTATTTGGGATTACATTTCCCTATGGAGAGTGCACAACGTCAGGAGTGGGGGGTGGGATGAGGTCTGTGTGTATGTGGGGGGTGGCAGCAGGCAGCCAGAGCTGGAAGCTGGAAGATCACATCTGTCAACTACAAACAGGAAGCGGAGAGAGCCAACTGGAAGTGAGATGAGGCTACAACTCTCAAAGCCCGCCCTCAGTGATGGCTTCATCTAGTAAGTCTGCCTTTCCTAAAGGGTCTATAACCTCGCAAAGAGCACCACCAACTGGGGACAGCTTTTGAACACACGAGTCTCTGGGGGATGTTTCTCAACCACCACAATTGGTTCGTTTTCAGTTCATATAGTGCGGAGTCTACCTTTTATCTTTTACTTTTCACAGTAGCTCGCTCCTTTCAACTGCTCCACTCTGTGGCTGAAAAGATGAGATCACACAACGTGAGTATTCCGGCCTCTTTCTCTTAACGGGCAGTCAGGCGTTTCAATGTTTTGCTGCTGTGAACTGTTATTACGAAAATAACCATACATGTCCTGGAGCATTATGGGAGGCATCTTGTCTTCTTGTGGGACTGTAAGAGAACACTCGAGACTGGGTAATTTATAAAGAGCAGCCGGCTGGCAGTGCTGAAATCTGGAATTTCCAAGGTCAAAGGCTTGCTCTTGGTGGTGGTCTTTTTGATGAACTGGATCCTGTGTAGCAGATAGCTTTGGGAGTGTGTGTGAAGCAGCCACGCCGGCTTTGATAACAAACCCATTCTCACCCATAATCGCTCAGAACATTCTTGGGGGCAGGTGAGGAATATGTGCTTTTCTTCCCTATCTGCTCTAAGAATTCATGACCTTCCACAACTGGACCATAGCAGTTTCTCCCTCTGGTAACCCTATGTCAAACTCAGAGGCCCTGTCACTGACCTGAGCTGACCATCCCACTGAGCAGCCACCAGCTGCACGGGAGAATTAGCAATCGAAACGCAGGGATGAAGGATCTTGAGTGAAGAAGAAAACAACAGAAGGCCTTGGTGTGATCCGAGTTGATTGTTCAGGTGCAAGCCGGAAGGAAGGGCTTTGTTTCCCAGCATCCTATTCACAGTGTCGAACCAGGGAACTATTTTATAGTGATTGTATTGTCTTACTCAACAATAAGCCCAGATTGAGGCTTAAGGAATATTTTCTGAATTCTCAAATAGTAACATTTACAAAGCTGAATCCCAGTCCTCTGATTCATCAGTGGTCAAGGAGCGAGCTGAGGTCACAATCAGATTTCTTTTAGCAGAATTGCCTGGCATGTGCAATGGTCTAAATAAAGATGAAATACACGAAGGAAGCAACCAAGTTTAAAGAATCATTCTCTTTGGTTTCTTTATCTCAGGAATGTGCCCATGAAGCCCCTGGGCCTGGCTCTCTGCAGAGGATGGTATAAGTCTCCGAGAACTCACAGAAATTCTATGACTTGGGCTGTCTCCACAGTCTGCGGGTCTCTAATTCGCAGTAGCTAGCCTTCCCACAAGCCGTTGGAATCTGGATCTAGGGGATTCTAGATCTTGTTCTTCAAGGAGAGAGAAGCAAGGGGACAGGAAGGGAGAGACACAGCCTGCCGAGTAGGAGAGTTCAGGACACACAGCAGCCTGCCCTCCCCCCTACTCAGTCACCAATCAATCAGGGAGGCTAAAGAAGAAGCCAGGAGCCTCCACAGAGACACAGCAGGGGAAGCAAGGAGGTGGGTGGGGAACAGTGTTGACCAGAGGGCCACGTTCCCCAATTTGCACCTGGTAGAAGCATGCTGGCACACGTTAGCCAGACCTCCTGACACTCTGCCCATGCCACCACCTGCTTAGAGAGGCTTCATTCCCGGTCTCCGCCCCCAGCTTAGGTTTGTCCTCCTATATCCCACTCCAAAGGCAGTCCAGTCAGTCCATGCCTGTGCACGCTGGACAGTCCTCTGCCTGTGATCAGGCTCCCTGCAGAGTTCTCGGGTTTGGGGGTTGAGGTGACAGATTTCAGGCCGCCATGTGTCCTTCTAACCTTCCATTGCTATGCTTTCCACCATGATAGAAACTCTGTCTTTCAAGCATGACTGATCCCTGGAACGCACACTCTCTCCACGCACGCTGTCTGCAAAAATCTTTCCCTTCAAGAGGACGGCTTTTATGAGCCTGAGTTGAGCAGGGTGGTGGGGAATCTTGGAATCACAGCTGGAGTACATTCTCCTTGATTACTGGGACTCTCTCTCTCCTATGAGCCAACTATCAAGACGCCCTGCTCACCACCCTGCTCAGTTCCTTACCCTCTGTTTCAAAAGCCTTTCACAACCCCAGGCATTGACTCAGCAGAAATTACACACCTGGTCACCGAGAGACATGAACAACAATGTGTCCCATAGCAGGATTCATATTGACCTCAAACTGGAAACAGGCATGTGAGTCCACAGGATGGATCAGCATCAGCCCAGAGGCAGGCGAGCCCCAGCTACCATACCCTATGTGGAAAACCCTCCCAGGATGTCTTAGGGTTTCTGTTGTGATAAAACACCATGACCAAATGCAACATGGGGAGAAAAAAAGGTTTATTTCATGTTATAACTCTAGGTCATAGTCAAGCACCGAGGGAAGTCAAGGGCAGGAGCCTAAGGCAGGACCTGAAGCAGAAGCCATGAAAACAATGCTGTTTACTGGCCTGTTCCTCCTGGCTTGCTCAGCCTGCCTTCTTATACAACCCACTACCACCTTCTCTGGTGGGATGCCACCCACAGTTGGCTGGGACCTCCCATACCGATCACTAACCCAGAAATGTTCCACATGGAAAAACCCACAGCTTATGGTCCTGTTGACATAAAGTTCAAAATGAAACAAAACTAGTGTAGATCTTGAAATTTCTGGAGGGTCACACAAGGGCTGGGAGGGGTTCTCTCCCGCGTAGCTGTGCCCTGTGTAGCTGTGCCCTGTGTAGCTGTCCCGCCGCCTCTTCCATGGCACCTTTCATAGGAAGCGAGGAAAGGGAACAGGATAGGAAAACAGGGACCCAAACCCAGGCAGACTTTTGGAGAAGCAGCGGGTAAAAGAGCCAAGTCTTAATACAAAAGGAAGCAAGGGATGATGGGCACAGAGCAGATGCCTCCTGTGATGCCAACAGTTTCATTTTAATAATGAAATGACTATTTCTGTTACTGCTGTTCAGAGTCTGGGCAGATCCACAGCCTCAGTGCTCCCATCCGCCTTACCCATCCACACCTGGCTGTTTCTCCCACTGCAGCACAGCAGGCGGCTGTTGAGATCAGCGTTTCTATTCCGTGTCACACTGAGATTTTACTCTATTGCCTTTATCTCAGTGCTGTTTCTGACTGTTTTATCTGAGGCTTTCAGAACCTTCTCCTCTGAGAATATCACCCAAACAGGCCATGGAGCAGTAGAGACATTGACACAGAGGTGGAGGAGGCACATTCTCCCTAAGGCATTCGAGGAGACAGAGAGAAAACAGAAAAGGAGAAGTAGCTAGTGATCGGGGCTCAATGTAATTCTCAGTGTGTGAGTCATGTGTATGTGTGTGTGAGTGCATACCTGTGTGTGCGCATGCACATGCGCGTGCGTGCCAGAGGTTGGCATTGGGACGTCTTCCTCTATGGCTCCCCACCTTATTTTTTGAGACAGGGTCTCTTCACTGATCCCAAAGCTCACTGATTCACCTAGGCTGACCAGTGGATTCCTGAACACCACAAATCTGTCTCTCTGTCTCTGTCTCTGTCTCTGTCTCTGTCTCTCTGTTGTTTGTTTTTTTCAAGACAACGTGTCTCTGTATAATCCTGGCTGTCCTGGAACTCGCTCTATAGACCAGACTGGCCTCGAACTCACAGAGCTCTCTCTGCCTGCCTCTGCCTCCTGAGTGCTGGGATTAAATGTGTGCACCGTCACCACCTGGCACAGTCTCTTTGCATTCTCAGATTCTGCCTGTCTCTATTCCCCCAGCACTGGGACAAGAGTTAAGCCCAGTTTCACATTGGTTCTGGGGTCTGCACTTAGGGCCCAGTGATTGCTGTGGCCACTGAGCCATCTCCCCACCCTGTGACTGGGTCTCTGAAAGGTGAATTTAGGGTGCTGGGGGTGTTCCGTGGAGAGAGTGGGAGAGGTCTGTGAGTTGAATGTATCAAATACCAGGTGTTATCACAATAGTCCATGCATGTTTGTGGTGGTCAATGATCAACATATGGAATATTGAGACTGACAGGTGTATAGAGTAGGTGCCAAATAAATATCCAAATGAAAGACCAAAACGAGGCAGAAGCAGACATTTGCTCTTCTCATACTGGGGTCTTGATAACATGGAGTTCGAGAATGAAGAGACTCATGATGCCTCCTTGTCTACTGCCTTTATGACTGGCTTCAGGTCAAACACTCGAAAACCTCGGAATTGAATTGGAGGCAAGGATGAAAGAGAAAGATGTGGTAACTAACGCATGGCCGCCTCATAAAGATAGCAGGACTTTGTAGGCTAACGGAGAGCCTCAGGATGATTTTTTAGCTAAGAGGCTATCATGAGAGAATTGGAATACCCCCACGAGTCGTTTATCATGTCATCTCTGGCTGAGAAACCCAGACTTCCCAGTTGTTGATAACTATGCTTTACATTTGTATAGTCCCTCTGTTCCCAAGGAGATCTCAAAGACAAGATCTCCATTAAGTCTCATGTGATGTAAGCATGGACCCGAGTTACCTGACTTTGAGACCCACCATGAGATGCGAATTGTCTGCATTTTAGTTGTGGTAACATCATGAAGTACACGTACATCTATCCAAATGATAGATCTCCTGACATGACACACCTGGTCTATGTGGTGGAGTCTATACACTGGTCCTTGAGGTGGATCTTACTGTACCCTGGTCTCTGAGGTAAAGTCCTCTATAATCATGGTCTCTGAGGTAAAGTCCAGTGCACCTCTGGTCTCTGAGGTAAACTCCACTACATCCCTAGTCTCTGAGGTAAAGTCCAGTGCACCCCTGGTCTCTGGGGAGGCACTCCCTGAACTCCAACAGAGATCTCACAGAAAGTAGAATGAAAACCCAAGGCTAGTTCCGTTATGATGGTGAGAGACGACAACCCATTGTTGCTGATTAAAATGTCATTATGTGGTGCATGACCATTTTCTGAGACTCAAAATAAGTCCTGGGTTTCTAAATAACAGATTCAAATTTAGCTACCTGAAGACAGAAACAAGCAGATACCTTGGAAAGTTTGCTGTGAAAGGATACACATCCATTTATTAAGTAATAGGAAGAGCTTGTGAGAGTTAATTGGTGCTTTTCTTTCTGAATCCACCAATCAGTGTTCATTGGGAAGTATTTCCTCCTCCCCTTGCCGTACAAGAACCACAGAGGTGCTTGGGAGCTGAGATCGAGTGGAAGGGCTAGACTTGGAGTGGCCGGCCTGTAGATGTCTTTCCAGGGACTAGAGCGGGCAGGGTTGCCTGTGTGTTCTGGCCTCACTTAGCATTGAGGCCCTCCTTGTGAGCAGTGCAAGAAGTGGGCAGGTGTGAGATGAGACGCGCTGCTGGGGGCCAGGGGATGCTGTGACAGGTGCTGCTGTAGTCCGGCAGCACAGTGGCCCAGCCGGCAGTCAAAGACCAGGGCTCAGCCCCTGCAGGAGACCGTGGGAAGGGCTGAGGGGCTCTTCTTCCCACTTGCCCGGGCACACCTCCTGTCCACTTTGGTATGGCCCCTAGGAGTGAAAGGAGATTGAAGGCTGAGGACGGACTTACAACTAACCTTGGTAAACTGAGGTTTTTCTTTGGTTTAGAAAAATGCAGATATAATGTTGTTTTGTTTTTGTGCTAGAGACATCATGGAATCCCTCATTCTCCTTCATCCAGCAGCATTTATGAACCTGCTACCGTAAGCCAGACTTTAATGACGGATGCTGGGGATATGATGGGGGACTGGACAGAGGCACCTCCTGCCTGAGTAGCTTGTTACATGCAGCAGGGAAGAAAAAAAGCTAGCCAAGGAATAACAACACAACAGAGAAATACAGGGATCTGAGACACCACAGAATAGGGGCCCACAGCCTGATCTAGGGGTTAGAGCCGGCATTTAAGATGGGAAGCATGTTGAAGATGAGATTTGAAGGGCTGCCCTCTGCATTACATTCCCCCCATCCCCACCACCACCGACTGCAGTGACACATCATCTCTCTTTCACTCAGCATCTGGATCCCGGGTCTTGGGAAGGAATGCAGATTATTAAAAGCAAAGACACATCTTTGCATCCCCTTGAATTGAGTTCTTACGTATAGTAGGGTTTAAAAGGACACAGAAACAGACAAATAACTGACTGCAAGAGTGAGCACAGAGTCCTGCAGAAACACCCACCGAGTTCTCCCACAGCAGCCTCAGCCTGATCTGCTTCAGCAGGGCCACGGTCAGCTGTTGAGCAGCTTTGCAGGCCTGCAGAGAGTAGCATCTGCTAGTTAGGGCTGCACTGCCACCGTGAGGACAATCTGGCTACTGTCAGGATTAGGACCCTTGTGGTCCATGCCTGCTTGGAATCCCAGCTTCCTGCTGGAGAGAGCAATGGCTGTGTGGAGAAGCAAGGCCTAACCAGCCTTGGAGCCCCTTCCCCGGGCTGTCCCAGCTACAAGGCAAGAGCAGAGAGTCTCTGGTAAATGTGCACGGCACTACAGGTTAGAAAAGCACACATACAAAGGAGCCATGTTGCATTTCTGTCCCGGGCAACGCTGACTTCTCTTGGACTCCCACTGACCACAGCAGGCTCAGCTGCCTTTGAGAGGAGGCACTACTCCCTCTAAGGTATCCTCTTCAGGGCCTTTGCATGCTGATACAACCTAGTCATCAGTCCTGGGAGAAAAAGAGGAGCTCTTTAACAGAGCACCTTCCTCAAGGGTCTTTTGGTCAATCCTGTCTGTTGCCGTGTGCCCCAGAGAGTTAGCAACCAGAAAACTCAGACTGTAATCCAGCCATGCTGACTTCGGATACTTGATCCCAAGTTTGGTTTACCTCTTTGAACTTCCTGTTTGCTCATCTACAAAATAAATACTAATACACTAGACTTGTCTGACAGGCTTGTTGAAATCAAGGCATGTCCTGTGATGAATGCCAGCTCTGTGTACATGCAACACACTACCCCTAAGTCCTATGTGTCTGCAAGGGTGCATACTTCCAGCATAAAGGCAAAAGGAAGCATAGGTACACCATGATGGGAGTAATGTGTGTTTGGCAACTTGCAAACTACTTTTTGTGGATTTGGGGATCAATCAAGTAAATTATAAAGAACCTTCTAGAAAGGGAGTTTCCTGATGTGAAAATTAAAGAGGTGTATTTTCTAGAATGAGGGATTAAGGAAGGACTTTTCGGGGCTGGAGCGAAGGCTCAGCTGCTAAGAGCACTTACTCTTGCAGAGGACCTGGGTTCAGTTCTCAGCACCCACACGTCAGCTCACAACCATCTGTAACTCCAGTTTCAGGGGATCCAAAGCCTTCTTTAGGCCTCCGAGGGTACCAGACACACATGTGGTGCACACACACACACACACACACACACACACACACACACACACACATATATGTATATGCAGGTAAACACTCATACACATAATATAAATGAAAAAGGAAGACCTTTACTAGTAGACTAAAGTGACAAGTGACAGGTTGAAATACTTATTTCAAAGAAAGAGAAACTAATATATGTAGATGCGTTTAACTGGCCTAGCTCTTTTTGCCTTTTTCTTGTTATCATGAATGAGATCAGCATTGACCACCTGCAGGAGAGGCTCATGAGATTGGGCCTGTTAAGGCTCCCCTGTGGAGGGAGGTGGAAGGGTCACAGGGCTCAGGGGGCATTAATGACATCCTCACTGGTCCCTTTCCTCAGAGAGGTCACAGAAGCTGTAAACCACTGGGTTAGGACATTTTAGTAATGTGGCTGCCTGTAAGCTGAGCAGCGACCTTCAGGTGATGTGGCCACCTGGAGTGACCCATGCAACTGTAAGTAACTACAATAAACTCACCATTCACCAAGCTGGACTTCTGCAGAGACCTGTTTTTGATCTACTAGTCTACAATCTCAGGTGAGCAGACATTTTAAAAACGCAGAACTGTTACCTTCGGTGATGGTTGAGATTGATTGATTGTCAACTTGACAGGATCTAGAATCACTAAAGAGCCACGCCACAAGCATACCGTGAGGGATTGTCTGAATTCGGTTAGCTCTGGCAGGCCTATGAGGGATTATCGTGATTAGGTTCAAGCGGGATGACTGGCCTGCTGTGAGCAGCTCCGCTCCACAGGCCAGGCTCTCAGACGGAATGAAAAGGGGAAAATGAGCCAATGTGTCAGCGTTCTTCCAGCTGTGGAAGCAATGTGACCCCAAGCTCCTGCCCCATCATGGCGGTACCTTGAACTGTGAGACAAAACAAGCCCCTCCTTGTCTTTTTCCAGGGTGTTCTACACAGCAACAGGAAAGGTAACTGCCTGTGCTAAGGTCTTTCCTGATGACCCGTCACAGCATCCAGGGAACTAGGCAGAGAGCTCAGGAACGGAGTGCCTCCACTGACCTCTCCAGCGCCCAAGCTGTATTGTTCTCCATGAGAAGGAATTTCCCTTCTTTAAAAGGTATACCATTGCATCGGTTTTTCCAAAAGTAAGATAAGGAATTACGACTGAAAACACAGGGAAATGTGTTTCTCTTCTCAGACTGATTTACTTTTTTGTTGAGTAGGTACTTGTCCTTGTTGCTTCTTGTCAGTAATATAGTAGCAAGTATCTATCTAACAGTTACCTGTCAAAGACTCATCACCCCAGACAGACTGGTTCCAGTGACCAGGATTCCTAGAGGTTCAATAGGAATGTTCTCTGTATGTGTTGGTTTGTAACTGGGCAGCTCACATGGGATTGGCAGTTAGTTTGTAATAATACAATTTCCCGCAAGGTGGCAGCAAAGCCCACAGCATGGTTATTCATCTCTACTAAGCCTTAGTGTCCAGGGCATGGGCATGGAGAACCTGGTGAGGGTGGTGGAGCCTGCCATCCTACCATGCATATCATCCCAAGACTGTGATATATGCCTTGAGATGCCGTAGTTATTCTCCTGAGAAAACTATACTCCAAATTTAAAGAATGGATCTTAGTTTTTGACATTCTGTCACTAGAATTTATAGAAACACCTACATCCGTTAAAGAGATGACAGGGCTGACATTCAGGAAGAATTTGCTAAGTGCAGGAGCTGTGCTGAGTGCAAGGCTCCTGCCACTGCATCCTTGAGGATCCCTAGGGCCCAAACCCTCCATGGAGGAAGAACTAAGTTTGCTCCGGGCCCCTCCTGAACCGTAATGGAGCGCCTGACCCATGCATGCAGCCTTCTTCTTTTTTAGTATAACATAATTTCTTGGGAATTTCACATCACGCACCTCAATTCCACCCACCTCCCAGTCCTTTCATATCCTCCCCTGACTCATGCAGCACACCCCCCAAAATAAAAAAAAAATCAAACCAAACCAAAACAAGCAAGCAAACAAATAAAAAACAAAACAAAACACCTCTTCTCTTTTCCATTTTTCCGGCCTTTCCAACACCTCATTTGTCCTGGTGGCATTGGGAGCCACAGAACATCAGTACACCCTTTTGTCCAATCAGCTTTACTTGCAAATATTCATTGCAGTGAGTCCTTGGTTTGGTTCAAGGCCTCTAGTTTCTGGCACAACATCATCACTGGATCCTCACCAAAACTCCTCTCGGATGTACCAAGGCTGTCCAGAGTCTTGGAGATCCTGCAGGTATTATTCCTCAGGACTATAGATGGGTTAGATGTTAGGGTGGGCTAACCCAAGGCCTGGCTGTGGGCCTGGGTGGTAGTTGAGCTGATCAGTCCAGGCCACTGGGGCTGCACCCCTCAGGCAAGGGGTGAAGCCAGCTCCCCTATGCCCCTTCTTAGGGTCAGTTCTCCCTGCAACCATGGTGAAGGGTGGGGCCATCTCTCCCATGAGGATTAGGGCCAATTGTCTTGCTGCTGTGTCCAGTGAGTGCTGGGCCAGCTCTCTTGCTGCAGTATCCAGCGAGAAGCAGGGCCAGCTATCCCAGGGCCAGTGTAGGGCAGGGCTGGCTCAGCATGGCCCTCTGATTTTATCATGAATGGTTCCTATAGCCTCCTGAGGTGACAGGAGCCATAGACATCAATACAGACCCTGGCTGTAGGGCCACTGACCCAGACAGGGTCCTCAGCTGCAGCTCTGTCCCAGACATCACCATGGCATCAGGTAGCAGTGCAGGCCACTCAGATCTGCATAGCCCTGGCTGCAGCATGGTCTTCGGCCACCAACTGTTGTTGGTTGTTTTTACTCTTTTGGCTCTTTTTGGGGGCTCATCACCCAGCTCCCAAATAAATTACACACTGAGGCTTATTCGTAATTGTAAATGTCCAGTCTTAGCTTGGCTTGTTTCTTGCCAGCTTTTCTTAACTTAAAATTGCCCCATCTACCCTTTGCCTCTGGCCTTTTTCCTTTTTCTATTCCTGTATACCTTTCTTTGTTGTTTCTTACTTTGTGGCTTGCTGTGTAGCTGGGAGGCTGGCCCCTGATGTCCTCCTCCTTCTCTGGCTCTTTCTTCTTTTTTTCTCCTTCCAGATTTCTCCTTCTATTAATTCTATCTGCCTACCAGCCCAGCCTATCCTTTCTCCTGCCTCACCACTGGCCATTCAGCTCTTTATTAGACCATCAGGTGTTTTAGACAGACACAGTAACACAGCTTCACAGAGTTAAACAAATGCAACATAAACAAAGTAACACACCTTAAAATAATATTCCCCAACAACCAACATGGCCTTAGATGGCTGACCTGTGCATCCACACGGCCCTCGGTGATAACATGAGCCACAGCCTTCAACACAGACCCCACTTGGTAGGACCATGGCCCCAGGTGGCGGTGCAGGCCACCCAGACCAGCATGGCCCTGATGGCAGCAGCAGCCCTCAGACAGCAACACAGCCCCAGGTGGTAGACCCCGGGAATCTGGCATCCAGCCTTCTAACCCTGCTCGGAGGATTGGGGTTTGCTTGAGCGTGATAGCAGCTAGGTTTAGAGCCCTCCACAAGGTTTTCAGGGGCAGTTTTCAGTGATAACGGGTGTTTTTCAGGACCTGGATCTTCCCGTTCACAATGTTGTTTCCTTAGCCTCAGGAGAACCCACGGCTGGCCTGGGTCAGTTAGCAATTGTCAGTAGACGTTTGGATTGCTTTTGGTAAACAAACAATCATGATTTGCAAATCAAAGTTATGTCAACATATTTCCAATATTGTTCAAGGTTTTTGAAAATCTTAGAGTCTGTCTTACTCCATTTGATGCTCCAGTGGGATCCTGGAGTGTTTCTGAGTAATGCATGGGGAAAAGGTTATTCAGCTCACAATTCTGGGGATGAGGGCTTTCTGAGTACATTACAGTGTAACAGGGAGGCTGAAGGGTGCTAAGCACATCTGGGGAACCAAGGCAACTGCGTGGGGGTGGCCTCCATCTGTAACAAGCCTCTCAGGAGAATTCACTAGTCCCCAAAGACCCCAGAGGCAGCATGAATCAGCTCAGGGTTTGCTGCCCTGGCTGGTTACCCTCGGCTAAGCCCCACCCCTTCCTTCCTCTCTCTCTACTTCCTCCATTCCTTTCTTTCACAGTTTTGCTGGGTTGCCCTAGACCCTTGCTAGGGGGAGCTGACCTTGAACTTGCCATTCTCAGTCTCTCGTGCTGCGATTACACAAGTGTACCCGGTGCTTACCTTTCAGAAGCTCGGCCGGCCATGTTAATGTCAGCACGACAAAGATGAAACTTCCAGCACAGAAATGGTTTGGGGACAAGACTTTTCCAAACCACGGCAGAGTCTAAAGTTCTAGGATATTGATATGTAGTACTTAATGGCGGGCTTTTCTTCTTCCTGGGCTTAGTAAATGCCGTTACTGTTATTGTAAGTGTGTGTGTGTGTGTGTGTGTGTGTGTGTGTGTGTGTGTGTGTGTGTCCAGTAGGATTCCGGGGAGGAAAGTCTTGGAGAGACTGCGTTACTGCGCATGATCACATCCTAACACTTCCCCTTCCTGGTGAGGATAAAGCCCAGACACTGCACATGTTAGACAGCTCTCCACTATGATCCCTACCATAGCAGCTCGTGAGATCTTAAATCAAGTTTACCATGCTGTTCCTGACAGGTGGAATGTTAATTGTCTCAGTTCTCCAGGACCAGGGAGTTTCGAGGATGAGGGACTTTCAGAGTTAAAGCTGGGGAAGTCCTGGGCAGAGAGGGACAAGTGGGTCAGCTAGAGTGCTGCTTAGTCCCCTCCTTCTTGCCCTCTGGCCAGGCAGGCTGCTCCACGTGACAAGAGTGCTCCAGGCAGGCTGCTCCACATGATGAGAGTGCTCCAGGCAGGCTGCTCCACGTGACAAGAGTGCTCCAGGCAGGCTGCTCCACGTGACAGGAGTGCTCCAGGCAGGCTGCTCCACGTGACGAGAGTGTTCAAAGGTCATGCAGGGCACACTCACTTGAACAGACACTTGCCACTGTCATCTTAATGATACTAACCAGATTCAGGGGGGACTTAATCTTTCTAAAGAACTTTTTAGCAACTTGTGAAGAACAGGACTGAGGTGACTTTAGCAGATTTGCTCTGTGGTTGAAGCAGCGCACTAAGATGTTGACTACTCTGTTGAGGGGGGGAGGTGGAAAAGGGAAAAATGGGTGCTTAATACAATTTAGTAACACAAATCTGGGGCTCCTCCCCCCATAAGAGTGGAGACACTCTACTTCCGCAGCTCGCGTTAGAGGCACAGAAAGAGGTGTGAAGGGAGGGTTTTGATTTCCCTGAAGGGCGCAGGCTTCGTGGCTGCAGCCAGCTCAGCTGTGTTTGGAGTCAACTTGGTCCTCATTCACTCTGCTGCCGAGAGTGGGGACAACCCCGGCTGAGAAGGACCAGCGGCTCAGGGCCACACCTGAGCCTGGATCCCTGGATGACTGACTGCTGGGGCAGGTGAGATGAAAGGCGTGGAGCCAGGGGTCTCAGCGCAGGGACCCAGAGGCAGAGCTGGAAAACTGACAGACTGCAGGCTGTGGGATTCACGGACCGGACCGTCTGTGAAATGTGCAGCTCCACATGTGGCTCACAGTCAGGGTTCCCTACAGCCTATTGTGTTCAGCGTTTGCATCTCTGGTATAGGTGATGGGGAAAGACACTACAGAAACTATTTGTTCTTCGACCCACGCGGGCAGTGGAGAAAGACAGACAGTTTTGCAGTGGTGCTGGGAGGAGACACCACTGTTTACGATGGGAATGATGTGGGAAGATCCCTCTCAGCTGTGGGTGGGCAGGGGACCCCGGAGTGTTTAAAATGTGTCTCCTGGTAACATCAGAAGCGACACTGATAAGTCTCACCAACATGACTCCCCAAATGTGAGCTGAACCAGGAGGACACCAATGGACATGCCAGACTAGACTAGGAATAGCCCATAAGGCCTCAACCCTTCACAAAGAACTATAGACAACCGAGAAAAGCTGGAAGTGGATAGGTGGTCTCCTCCAGGGAAGAGAACAACAATCAGTTAGGTGTCCAGTGCCAGATGGTCAGCCCTGAAAACATACATACAAGTGACATACAGACTGAGCAGGAGGTATATATGCACATGTACATACATGCATATAATAACAATTAATGAAAAAAGAGGCCATGGATTTGAAGGGGAGTCGGGAGGGATATAATGGAGAGTTTGGAGGGAGAAATGTGATTATATTGTATTATATTACGATCTCAAAGATTAAAAAATTTAAAAAAAGGCGAGAGCAAGCTGTGCACCGGCATTTAACCCTCTCTGCGTCTTGATTGTGGCCTGCTGCTCTCCGTCCTGCTGCCTCGGCTTCACCCTTGTGTGTGAGCGGAGATAAACCATGTCTCCCTGGAGTTGCTTTCTGCCAGGGTATTTGATCCCAGCAACAAGAAAAGAAACAACAACAAACACTAACACCACTCACACACCTCCTAGAGGAGCAGTGGGCCGGAGACCCGCGGAGGCAAAGGGAACCCATTTTCTTCATCTCCAGAGCGACAATGTCTCTAAGGGCCCCACACAGTAGCTGAGCTCGGAAGGGTGAGAGAGTAACTTGCGCATCTTTTATTTGGAGTTTTTAATTTTAATTTTTAAATTACATTTACCTATTCGTGTGTGTGTATGTGTGTGAGGGTCATTCATTCTTCAGAGGAAATTACTCTGGGGCACTAGACACAAACCCCAATTATAAAAACACATAGACTTGGAGGGAGAAGCCCAGCCCACCTCAGGAAGCAGCTGTGTTAAACACAGAGCTCAAGGTTAAGATGCCATTAGCTGGGAAAAGTTCTTCATTCAGGCAGCAAACACCACTGGGCCACCGCCTCTCTGGGACAGTGCTGCTTTACCTCTGTGATTGATAACTGCACCTCTGTGGCCATTTCTGTCCCCCACTCCTCCCTGACATCTGTCTAGCTCATCACTTTCTTACCTACACATGGTTTTCTCAGCCAAAGTCATCCCTTCATTTCTGTTACAGACAAGTCTTGCAAACCCACATACATTTCTTTTTATCTTTCAAGAGTTTTTGTTGGTCTGGGGCTATGGCTCAGTTGGTGGTCTGCTTGCAGGAAGCCCTGATTTCCACTCCTAGTACCTCATAAGTCTCGTGTGGGGTGCACACCTGTAATCCCAGCACTTGGACAGTGGAAGGCAGGGAAACAGGAGTTCAAAGTCATCCTCAACTGCATGGTGAGTTCAAGGCCAGACTAGACCACATGAGGTTGTTTCAAAAAGAAAACAGGAAATAAACAGATAAATAAACAGCACACAGGACATCCAGTCCCATGTGTCACAGCCATCCTGTTACAGATGGCTGTGAGCCACCATGGGTGCTCAGAGTCCAACCCAGGACCTCTGTAAAGACAGCAAGTGCTCTAACTGCTAAGCCTTCTCTCAAATTCCAAGTCATTTCTTAATCCACAAGACCCCTTCTCAGTCTGCAGTAGTAGACAAGAAGCCCGTCCCCCCAACCTAAACGCCCCCCAGCTCCATCCCTCCGCTGTTTCCAGTCACAGAGCTGGAAGCAGAGCAGAGCTAGGTCATCCCTCTCTTCCACTTACCAGTCTCACTGCTCCCTCAAGTTCCCATAATGCAATGGGACACGCTTCGCAGGGTGGTGCTGGCTCCCCTGATGACTGCTTCCTCAAGTTCCCATAATGCAATGGGACATGCTTTGCAGGGTGGTGCTGGCTCCCCTGATGACTGCTTCCTCAAGTTCCCATAATGCAATGGGACATGCTTTGCAGGGTGGTGCTGGCTCCCCTGATGACTGCTTCCTCAAGTTCCCATAATGCAATGGGACACGCTTCGCAGGGTGGTGCTGGCTCCCCTGGTGACCACCTCATCTCCTTGAGGCTTAGCTTTGCTAGAGGGAGACACAGCTCCCAACGGGCCAATCCAGTTTCCCTCTTGGGAGAATTTGGTGAGTTCTACAGATAGCTGTGCTTCCAGGGAAGGCCTGTGGATTCTAGACTGGCCTGTAGATTTCAGAGTCCTTGCTCCTACCCTGCACTCTGTTGTTAGCTCATTCATTGATTCCAAACTGCCCAAGAGGTTCCTCAAGCACTGACCAGTTTTCTGTTTAAGCTAGCTAGCATCTGGTTTCTGGCGTCCACAGCCCAAACACCTAGTCAGACCGAACATTAGCCTCTTTAGGAACGCGAAGCAGCAGTGCTGAGGAAGGTCCCTCCTGGCTGAGCATCACCCTGCGTCCACTGCCTGTACTCTCCACATTTCCATCACGACCCCCCAGCTCTCCCCACGCCCCCTTGCCATACTGCTGATTGTGGATCTGCTCAACGTTGATTACCGGGAACTTTTTTTTTCCCCACATTGCCGTCTGTTTATCTCAACAAAATAAAGTTTGAGTATACTAGCTACCCTTTCTCCTCCGTTCAGAAGACTCCACGTAGACAGTCAAATCTCCACACACCTCATTTTTGACAAGCATTTCCTATACACCTCCACCTGAGGTTACCCGGTACCATCTCAAACCCAGAATTTTAAAAACCAGATTCATGATCTTATTCTTCAAGTATGATCACTTTCTGTCTTTCCAGTTTTGATAAACACAACTCCACCCCAACCCCCTTCCCCACCACCCCATGGGGCCCTTGAGTATCAGAGTCTTCCTGTTTTCTCTTCCAACCTGTTTCATGTGCAAGCCCTGCCGACTCCGACCTGTCATGCACACAGGTGATACACAGTTCCTGGGAAATTACCTCACATTCCACTTGCCGAGGTTTGCCAACTGGACACTGCATGGTGGGTGTGCCCCACCTGGCTGTTCCCTGTTCAACCATCAGGGCACGCTGAGACTAACCACGATCAGTGGCTCTCTGGGACATGTTAGTGCCATTGCTCTCAGGGGACCTCAGTGGCTGCTGGGTGAATTTCACATTTATTTCCCTGGTGTTTAAGATGCCAACTCCTCCTTCAAGCCACATCTTGTCCTTGCCGCCTTGGATATCCTTTCTTCTTCATTTCTATTTTTCTTGATTATGCCTTTCCTCTGTGTCAATAAGTGAGACAACTTCATATAAAATGCACTTGCAATATTTAGAGCAGTGGTCACCATCATAAGATTCCATCAGCACCAGTTAATGTGATTGTGATGATGATGATGGGTGGTAGTGATAGCATAGCTCATCTCTGTGAAGTTCTCACTGTCCCCTAAGGAAGAGCTGAAGCATGATCCTAATTAGTCTTATCAATGAAAACCAGGAGTCAAATATCACCCCTGTTTGCTAGTGCCTTTGGTACAGGAAGGTACTCTGAATGCTACCAAATGAGAAACATGAACACCAACCCAGCCACAAACCCTTGGATCGACAATGGTAACCTGGCTGCAGTGTATGCTAGGGCAATGGTGGCACAGTCTGTGGGAGTAACCACCCAATATCCGATTTGACTGAAAGTGCACTCCATGAGCTGGAACTCATACTCGACATTGCGTGGGTGACCAAGAACCTGAGACTAGATAGCCCAGGGACCTAAGGTAAAAACAAATATTGTTGTTCTTAAAAACAAAAACCAAAATAAAACAAATAAAATCCTGAAATGTAGCAGTAAGATGACTTCTAATGACATTCTGCTGTACTCATAGATCAGTGCCTTGCTCAGCCATCATCGGAGAAGCTTCCTCCTGTAGTAGATGGAAACAGATGCAGAGACCACAGCCAGACATAACGCAGAGAGTGAGAGACCTTGGAACACTCAGACTTAAACAGGACATCTCCATCAAACCCCTCCCTCAGAACTCAGAAACCTTCAAGGAAGAGGAGGCAGAAAGAGTGTAAGAGCCAGAGGGAATGGAGGACACCAAGAAAACAAGTCCCTCTAAATCAACATGATCAACCACATGAATTCACGGAGATTGAGGCAGCCTGCACAGGTCTGCACCAGTTGAAGTTCTAGAACTTAAAGGAGAAAGTGGACACATGTCCCCATCCCTAACCCAGAAGCAGTCTTCAATTGATAAGCACTTGCAAATGAAGATTTACTTTCTTCCAAGGGAGTCTGACTGGGGAGACAAACTACTCTTAAGGTAGTCTGAATGCTCAGCAGTAGATGGCCAATAGAATTGTATAAAATGGATATATATATATATATATATATATATATATATATATATATATATATAGTTTCTAGCTTAGTGTGTTTTTATGTGATTCCTGAGTGTGCCAATGAGTGGGTCTATTTGTTATACCTTCTCTTGGGCTCTTTTCCTTATGTTTGTTTATTTTGTTCAATTCCAATGTGTCAGTTTTTGTTTTATTTTATTATTACCCCAAAGAAGCCTGCTTGTTTTCTAATGAGAGACAGAAAAGGGGTGGATCTGGATGGAAGAGGAGGTGGGAAGGAGCTGGGAGGAGTAGAGGGAGGGGAAACCATAGTAAGGATATATTAGGTGAGAAAAAAAATCTACTTTTAATAAAAGGGAAAAAAGAAGAAAGAAAAGGTGTGGTTCTATAGCAAGACGTCTCTCAATTAGAGGGACAGGGAGTTACAGCCTTTGCTGAGTGTATGCTGTCACACGGTCCAGCTGCATTGCCCTCAGAACAGCTGTGGAACATGTGGCTGCTCCTCACCTGCCCTGTACTCTGCACCCTTTGTTTGCTGAATGTAACATACGTCTGGTGGTTCCTGGACTCAGTCCTCCAGCTGTCTCTGTGAAGACTGAAGTAGCACATTGGGTGGCAACACCAGGCACTTAAATTTTCTCAGATGTTCAGGACTGAAGGAGCTGTATGGGGCCAGAGTGTTAGATAGGCTCTTGAAACAGACAATACACCACCAAGAATCAAAATATCTGGACAATTTGCTGTTATTTTCTGGCAGATGGCCATTCAGATGGTCTTAGAGGAGGATGCATTTCAAAGAATTCAGGGCCCTCCTTAAGTTTATGGTCTTAAGGTTTTGTCTGTGGTAACTATGTATCCCTGTGAGCAATACCAAACCCAGATCTGCTTTGATGATAAAAGGGACTTAGTGACATCTGAGCCATGCTTACATGTTAGATGGTGGGTTTTCCTATGACGATGTAACTTCTTCAAACTGGGATGCCGGGAATAAGAGAAAATGCAGACTGCCTGAGCAGACTGGGGCCAGGTGATCAGCAGGCTCCACCCGCAGATATCACTCAACTGGGAGTGGACCCTTATTTCAACTGAATTGAGGGGCAGAGCAAGCCAGAGTAAAGGAGAGGTTGAGAGTGAGAGAGAGAAACACACAGAGAAATCACAGAGACACTCTGACTAGTTTGTGGTTATTCTCAAATGGCTGAGGAAAGCTGAGGGCTTCAGTTGATAAATCCCTGCTCGGGAGTCTCACACAAAAGAAGGCATCTCAGTTAAGGATAAGTCACATGCTGGGTCTGCTGAGGACAGGTAGAGCTCTTGCAAATATTGGACGTGACAGATAATGAACTACAGTGAATACAAACAAGACTGACAGGAAGGCACTCAGTAAACAGAGCACAGTGTACTTGGCTACCAACCACGCTGTAGGGGAAACAGGTAGACGTTTTTCTCCTTATTTTAAATGCCATCTCTTTCTAAAATGTCTCTCTCCGAGTCCCGGAAATTTCTGGTGGTGTGAACTTCGTGGACTGGGATGTGACTGTCTAACCGGAACTTCTTCCTGAAGCTTTCTAATGTCTGTGCTATCAGGGGCTGGATGGTGGTGTCATTAATCAGGATTCCTAGGGACCTGTGTATCCCAGGTTGACTTCCCTCGGGAGCTCTGGTTCTCAGTGGGGCTGATATTCTCAACAGTATCACTAAGTTCTGAACATGTACATCAGATCAGCATGAGAGAGCGTCTGATGCAGGAATTCCAGGCTTCCTCATGCATAACATGGCTCTCCAGTGACCTACTTATCAGAAATCTTTCACACACTCCCTTTGAACTGTGATGAAAGTGGGCTACATACAAGCTGACAGGCACAGCCTGTGAAATTAAATCCCAAGCCAGACCTTGATGTTAAAATCCTGAAACAGAGAGCTAAATTTACACAGGAGGATCTGAGCATTCAGAGGAATCCCGGGCTTCAGTGCTCAGCAGGACAACAGTCTGATTTGAAGACAGAGCAAGTGAAGTCATGTCCTCATAGTTTAGCCGAGACATAATGCCTACAGTGGAATGGGAGCACTTTTAGGGCGTGCTCTCTCATCGGAGGCTTTGAAACCACGCATTTATTAAAATCGGAGCTGTGTAGGCCACTCCTGTGCTTTCCAGCTCTTACTGTGAGTCTTTATGTGTGTATTGTTCTCTGAACAGCTTACATTTTCTGAAGACAAATAGTATGCTGGCATGTTAGCGGTGACACTTGGAGCAGTTAGTCACCTGACTCCACAGGGACTTTCCTAATCTTTCATTGGTCCCAAGAGGACACGTTCACAGAAATGTGTGATGACTGAGTCACATACTGTACAGTGAGGGGCAGTGTGAACAGCACTCACTGAGAGCTGGGGACCTCGAGAAGCTGTGAAGCAGAGTGGGAAACACCCTCCTAGAGTCACAGCTACATTTGGCTTCCAAGTGTGACACTTGGGGAAGTTGCTTAGTCTAAAGCATGTCACCTCTGCTCTTTGGTAAATTCTCTGCAGTGTTTGGGACTAGTCCTAAGACTGGAGCACACCGGGCAAATGCTCTACCACCGAGCTATCGCCTCAGCTCTAGTTTGTATTGGTTTTGTTCTGAGATAGAATGGCTGGCTTTGACTCACTGGGTAGCCCAGGCATGCCTTGAACTGGCCACCTTCTGCCTCAGCCTTCCAAGTAGCAGGCATTACAGGCCTGTGCCACTGGGTTTGGCTTCCCCTGTTTGACTGTGTAGTTGTATAACTGAAAAAAAAAAAAAAAAGAATGTAAGCCAGGTAGGATGGTGCACACCTGTAATCCTAGCAGGTGTGTGTGTGTGTGTGTGTGTGTGTGTGTGTGTGTGTGTGTGTGAAGGGTGAGTGAAGACAGGAGGAGCAGGAGTTAGAGGATAGCCTCATTTACATTTGGAGGTAGCCTGGGCTACATGAGATGTTGACCTACAAAACCATAAATAAATAAATAAATAGATAGATAGATAGATAGATAGATAAATAAATAATTGATTCTACTTACAGTCTTTGTGGTATCTTGACAGACATACATCGTGAAATGGTTATCATAGTCAAGCTAACATACCCATCACCTGTGTGGTATCCTTGCCCTATGCATATGTAATAAGATCACTGAACACCTATTCTTGCAAATTTCCACCATACCATGCACTCAGTATGTTAACTATAACCACCAAGCTGTAAATTAGAATTCCTTAACTTATTTATGGCCCATCGCTGCAACCAATAAGGCCATGGATGTGCATGGATATCGGCATTACAAGGACACAGAGGCACACTGAAAGGCTAACTGAAGGCAGTGGAGGCAGGAAAGGACTGTTTACCTGTTCTGTTGGTTTGTTTGCTTGTTTGCTTTTGGTGAGTAGGCACAGTGGGCTCAATGCCAGATAACCCTAACCTCAATGGGGTGGTGATGAGAAGTGTGGCCTTTGAGAGCTTATGAGGGTGATAGCCTCATGAACAAGATTACTATCCTTATAAAAGGGACCTCAGAGAGCCGTCTTATCATCCTTCTACTGTGTGGAGGCAATTAGAAGGTAGCAGTCTGCAGCTGGGAGGAGGCTCACACCACTTGTACTCTGCTAACACCTTAATTTCAGATTCCAGTCCAGAGCTATGATCTGCCAGTTTCTTTGTTCCCCCTTTTTTTATTAAGAGATTTTCTATTCATTTTACATACCGACCACAGATTCCCTTGTCCTCCCTCCTCCCACCCCCCAGCATTCCCCCCCAACCCACCCCCTATTCCCATCTCCTCCAAGGCAAGGTCTCCCATGGGGAGTCAGCAGAGCCAGAGTCAGTTGAGGTAGGTCTAAGCCCCTCCTCCCTGCACCAAGGCTGCGCAAAGTGTCTCACCATAGGCACTAAGCTCCAAAAAGCCAGAATAGCCAGTTTCTTTGTCTACCGGACACCTATTGAATGGAACTTGGTTACTGAAGGCTCAGCTAATTAAGAAAGCAGATATTTAGAGAACTCAACACAACACGGGAAGGTAGAGCCCCTTAGGTTAGAGTCTTGAGAGGAACCACATTTTGTACCCTATAAGGAAGGCACAGTGGGAGTGAATACCTAGCTCCATTCCGCCCTGTGGTCTCCTTCCAGAAACCTGAATGGAAACATAACTCAAGAGAGCCACTGAGTACTCTGTGCAGCGAGGCTGTCCAGGACAAGGAGCTAGGTAGAAAGTGGGTGTGAGCTCGGTTGGAAGCTGGCATTAACCGGGGAAGGCCACCACAGTTAGCATGCTGCCTGTCACAACCCTTGTAGTAAGGAGACAAATGCAGAGTGAACTCCAGAATCTAGCTGGACCTTTGAGAACAGTGGATGATCTGAGAACATTTTAATGTTTTCTGCACATGATCTTTAGAACATTTCGGAATGTATCAGTGTGCGTGCCCAAAGGCTTTCCCAATAGCAGAGCCTATATGCTCTGTTGTACATGGGATGATTGCAGCCTTAACAGTACCTATTGCTCCACAATTGCGAGCATGCTCACTGAGCCCTGCCAATCTGGGGCAACACAGACTGCTGTGAGGCAGCTCCTCAGCTGGGCTTCCTCTTTCTCACCTGTGCCATGCTTTCCCAGGACACCCTTCTTAGGTCAGTTAGTATAACAAGCAGTGTTTCAGTTCACTGCCTTAAATTTCCAGTGTGGAACATTTACCTTTCCCAGCCCCAAACGAAAGCGACTTATAACTTACGATGGTTCCTGACAAACTTTCACATGTAAGTGGGTTTAAATGGGTATCATAGCTGGATGAGTTAGTATTAGTTTAAACCTGTCACTTGTGGGTCGGTAGTCTTTAATAAATACACAGGCTCCTTTTGTCTCTAAGTATAGTAATTTAAATAACATTTCAGGAAATACATTTTCTTCGTCATCTTCACAGACTCTAAAAATTTAGAATCTGAGGTGCTGTGTCCTTAGCCATAGAGATGGTTGGCATTGAAGCAGTGAATTTGTGCTGGGCACAATAAAACATACTGGAGATCCTGGCTACTGGGGAAAACGAGGCAGCAGGATTGATTGTTTGAGACCAATCTGAACAATTACTGAAACTGTCTCAAAAAAGAAACAAAAATGTGCTGGGATGTAACTCATCGGTGGAGAACTTACTTGGCAGTTCAGTATTGAGATAAACACAACACAACACAACACAACACACACACAAACACACACACACACACACACACACACACCCCTTTCTATCTCCCCCGTCAACACCATGACCACCAGCACCACCACCAAAATACCAAAGGATTCTGAAAATTACTACAGAACAGGAAACAGTATGATTTTAAAAATTAATAAGTTTCATGTTATAGATGACTTTCTAGGATATTTGTCTTAATAAAAATTAATAATTTGTAGAGGCTGATATTTCTTTTGAGAATTTAGTATTTTTTTAACCACGTACATAGCTTAAAATCAAATAGGACTTATGACAAAAGATGGAGTCTTGCCTACTTATTTTGTTTTGAGAGGCCACTGCTCTAAACTCAGGAACTTCATTTTGTATTTGCTTCCACACTTCAAGAAAGCACACACTAATTTTTCCGTTTTGTTTATCATCATTTCCCCATAACCATAAAAAGTAAGAACTTAGAATCTTTATATCAGCCTGCACCTGCAGAATCGTAACGTGTTTGCCGTTGTTCATCATCTCTTGGGATGTGGCTGTGTGTATTACTCATGGCCAAGGCGTATTATGTGCTCTGCTCATACTTTATTTCTTTTTATCAACATTGCATTAACTAGACCTGCTGTCCGTGTGTCTATCCAGCCCCTCACCTTGTCCTGCTGCTTGGCTTTTGTCACGTCTGCAGCAAAGTCTTTTGATGTTCTCCAAAAGGAGTAAAATGTCTTTTTGCCCAAATTTTATAATTTCAGAATATTCCTTAACTTCACCATTTCTTTTATCCCTTCCTGGTGCTCCAGGTGGACGGACATCTCTCCAGGTGCAACTGTGGTCTGGGATCTCTTAGGACTTCCTCGCCTGCCTAGGATTCTTGCTTTCTTGGTTGCCATGTTGCCATGTCTTCTAACTAGGTTTACGCCTTAATTCTGGTAAAGTGTTCTTCCAGAGCTCACTAAGACAAAGTACATGAGATGGCCAGACTGAGTTTTTATGTTATATCAAAGCATGTTTGTATTTTTCTTTCACTGTATCCACAGTTTGGATAGAGTTTTAGCTGGGTGTGCTTTCCTTGAAAAAGTGGAATTCAATGCTTCATGGAGCTCTAGCCTTTGACGTTTGCTATGAATCAGCAGGTGAGCTTCAAGCCAAGGAGGCTCTCCCCATTGCTTTTTAGTATTTAAACTGGCAGCACAATGTTTAGCGTCTTTCTGTTGTTTTCATTATTCTAAAGTTTTATGATAATATGTCTTGGTTTAAGTTGGCTGTCACCTGCTGTATTGGGCAGTCAGGGGTCTGCTCAGTTATGAACAAATGCCCTTCAACGATAGTGTTCTTCAGTCCCAATGTGTGATTCCTGATTTCCTTCTCTTTTGTCTACCTGAATTAAGATTCCAGATCTGCTGGGTGGATCCTATACTTAACTCTTCTTTGTCTGTTGGTTCTGCTTCCTGCTCCCACATTATTCTCTTTTTCATCGCATTCTATTTTCGTTTTGTGGATGTGCTGGCTGTATTTTTGTCAACTGGACACAATTCTAGACATCTGAAAAGAGAGAACCTCAATTGAGAGAATGCCTCCATTTTGGCCTGTAGACAAGTCTATTGTCTTGATTGATGAAGTGCCCAGCTCTCTGTGGGCAGTGCCACTCCTGAGGAGGTGTTTCTGGGTGCTGTTAGAAAGCAGAGTGAGCAGGCAGTACCTCTTCATGGCTTCTGCTCCAGTGCCTGCCTCCAGGTTCCTGCCGTGAGTTCCCACCCTGGGTTCCCCCAGTGATGGACTTCCATGCTGTAAGGTGAACTAAACTCTTTCCTCCTCAAGCTGCTTTATCATAGCAACAGAAACCCTAACTAAGACAGCGGATATGATGTGTTTATAAAAAATTATGTGAGGACAGTGTGAAGCCTTTTCACAATAAGTTAAACTCACACATCATTTTTCTTGGTTTTCAGCTTGAGAAGTCAGTCCTAAAGAGCTAAGTAAACAAAGACACTGCAGTAAAGGTCATGTTATCAGCCCAGTGAGGAATCTCCCAGGGCACTGTCATTGTGTCCTACGTCCACCCATTGGACACCTTCGATGTTCAGAAGATAGGGAGGAGGTTGCTCCTCCTTCCCGGAAATCAGCAGATGGTGAAGCCACTTTAAAATACAAAATAGGCAATGCCTAACAGGCAAGCTGAAATGGTCTTCTCTACACACATGCCTGGTCAACTCTTCCCGAAGCAGAGTCCAACTGTTCAACCTCCACGATCTGAAGAGGGTTCTCAACCAGCAACACTCTGTCATTTTCCTCAGCAGCAGTCAAGCTGATCTGTCAGCTTCCCCTTCTCTTCCCCCTCTCTCCCCAGCTTCTCCACTCTCTCTGGCTTGCTGTGTCAGGCACCTTCAGTTCCATGTGGACGGAGGCAGTGACATTCTACACCTTCAACTACAGCAGTGGTCGCAGTTCCTATGGTGGCAAGGACTAGTGTGTGCTTCCTTATATGTGATTTTGCCTCTCAAGTCTGTAGTCACTCCCTGTCTGCTGTGGTCTGAAAATAGTAAGTGGAAAATCTTAGAAATAAAGAAGTCGTTCTCTGTGCATTCAAGGCCAGCCTGGTCTACAGAGCAAGTTCTAGGACAGCCAGGGCTACACAGAGAAACCTTGTCTCGAAAAACAAAACAAAACAACAACAAAGAGGAAGTCACAAATTACAAACCGCACTCTGAGTACTGTGGTGAAGTCTCACACTGACGTACCCTCCTCTGCATGCTTGTGAATCTCCTCTTCTTGTAGAGTATCCATGCTGTATACACTACCCTCCCAGTACTCACTCAGTGTCTTGGTTTATCTTACCTACTATCAGGTACCATAGAGCTTGTGTTCAAGTGACCCTTAGGAAGAAGCCCACGCCCCAATGCCAGTCTCACACGTCTTTTATTTTATCAGTTAAACCCTGTCTTACGTTTGCTTACATAGGGTTCAGTGTTTATTTCACCCACAGTTGCAGGCATTCTGTCAGTCTTGCATTGTAGGGGACTACTGCCTCAGTTCATAAGACCGGGAGCAAGAGTGACATAATGATGTACGATAGCATAGTTCTCTTGATTCCTCACTACCTGGTTTTTTCTCACATCACAGGAATGAAGCCCAGTCTGGAAGCCCGTCTTAACCAGGCCTCGCAGGACAGTCCGGCTAGTCTCCCCGTGTGCCATCATCAACAGGCAATGGCTTTTGATGCTTTTAACACAGTGATAAACATGGGCTATCAATTCTGATACAGATCTCTGCTGCCGTGCAGCCCAGGGACCCGGGTCCCAGTAGCTCACCATCTCTGCTACATTTGTGCTATTTGTGAGGAGTGAGGATTTCCCTGTGATGTGTATGTGTTTTCAGGGGAAAACGGGGTGTGAGCAAAAGTTTTACTGTGCCTAGTTATCTGATGAAAACCTTGAGGATTTTTGAGAGGAGGAAAGATGTGGGGCTGAGAGGAACTGGTTCTCTCTTAATCCGGGGAGTTTGAATATCTAACACACTGAGTTTTTATTAGTGGTCTGAACCCAGACTGCCCTGTTCCCACAGAAACAAACATACCTCTTTCCTGAGCTGACTCCAAAACACAGACAAGAAACAAAAAGTTTTGTGTGATGTCCTGACAGTAATTTCTAAGTTATTTGTTTACTTACTTAATTTTTTTGTTTTTTGGAGACAAAATCTCATGCAGCTCAGGCTGGCCTCGAATGCCATACAAAATTAAGGATAGCCTTAAACTCCAGCCTCATCCTCCCAAGTGCTGGGATTACAGGCATTTGCCACGGTAGTAGTCTTTCAAATTTTAATTTTATGGTAAGGCAGGGTCTGTGTATGCAGCCTTGGGTGTCTTGGAACTTTCTATGTAGCCGAGGCTGGCCTTGAACTCACAGAAACCTGCCTGCCTCTTCTTCCCAGCGTTGGATTACCTGAGTAAGCCACTACACAGTCTTCAGTCTCAAAACTAAATATTTTTCTAATCAGAAGCGTGTTTTTTCCTGTGGGTTCATCATGTATTTATTGGGGTCCACCAGAGGCCAGCTTTGCATGCAGGCCGGGAGTCCCCGCTGCAGTGGTGGTTCCCTGCCTTGCCTTCACTGGCTCACTGTGGGTGGTGAGGTGACATCCCTTTGCGTGGACAGTGAGCACAGTGGGTTCCAGCATCGCGCGGTCTCTCCGGTGCCCACAGAACCACGCAGCAATGTGTGTAGTGCTTGACAGCGCGGGACACCTCCCTTTGCCTCAACCCTAGCTTCAGCTGTCCTTAAGATGCTGAGAGTGTAACCTGGGATGGAGGAAGACCGACCGTCGACCGTCGGAGTTGCAGGCTGCCGGCTTTCTGCGCGGCCCGAGGCCCCGTTTTCCGGCACGCGAAGCCCCGGGTTCGGATCCCCCGGCCTCTCGGAATCGCGCCTGTCACCCCGCGAGGCGCAGTCCCTCGTGGGCTGCGGTCGAGGCCGGCCCGGGCCCCGCCCCTCGGGGCGGCTCTGCGCATGCTCGGCAGTGCGGGCGGCAGAGCGGGCGGCGGCGACCTGGAGACCCCCGAGGGATGGAAGCGCCGGCGCCGGCGGAGGCGGCGGGATGCGAGGAGCTCGGTGGGTGTCTGCGGGGCCCGACCCGGACCCGGGGCGTGGGCATCTGTCGTGTTCGCAGTCCGGGGTGCGGGCCTCCGCGTCCGCGGCGGCATCCGGGCTCCCTGTGTGTCGCGCGTCTGGCGGGGGCGTCCCTGCGCGCGCACTGAGCACTGGGGGACTGGGGACGGGGTGGCGCGGTGTGCAGAGACCCCAGGCAGAGGCTGGGAGGTCCTGGGACCCCGGCTGGGGTGCGCGCCTCCAGGGCCAGCACCTCGCAGTGGTCCCTAGGCCTGGCCTGGCCTTGCAGGGCGCTGGCTGCATCGTGTGTGTCGATGTCTGTCTGCTGGGGTGTCTTCAGGTCTCTTGTCTGTGTGTCGGTCTGTCTGGCCACCGGCCTGTTCTTGTAGCGCTGTGCGCCCGCGCGGGGAGTCGCCCAGTTTGTTCACGTCCACGTCAAAGGGAGGCGGGAGCAGCTGCCACTGGTTTTTTTCCAGGATGTTTAAAGGAAGTTGCCATTGTGTTCTTTTCTAAGCTAAGCCCAGATCTCAACTCTGGGCGTCTCCAGGCGAAGCCTCTTTTGACTCTGTGCTCCCCAGCTGTTCTGACTGGGATGTGGCTGCCAGGGAGAGCAGGACGCACTTGGGCGTGACCTGCCCTCACTCTGCTTCCAAGGTTTTGGAAGGCTTGCTTCTGTTTGCTGCTGTCAGAAAGAAAAACAGAAGCCGGGGTTAGGATAAAACAATGTCTTCCCAGCTGCACACTGAGCTTAGGAATATTTCTAATTCCGTGCAGGATGTTAACCCTGAAGAAAGAGGTTAAATTAAGATGCACTTCAAAGTACTTTATGGGCTGGCGTTTCTGTAATAATGGGCCAGCACTTTGTAGTTGTTTTCTTTAAAGTTACGATAATGGTGGAAAGTGTAAGGGTAAAGTAACTTTTATTGAGAGCCTCAAGCAGGGAGCTACATAATTTGCTAGCCAGTGTCCACTTGATCCTCCCAGGAGTCCAGCGAGGCAAGTTTTTTTTGTCTTTCAATTAAGCTCATTAAAGTCACGACCATGTTCCTACAGACTCGAGTTTATGTAACTTTTCAGTTCATGGATAACTTATGTTGGTGAGGTGTGAGGAGATTGGCAGGAGCAGGATAGTACATTATTATTAAAACCTATAAAGTTGGTGTCGTAATAGAACACACCTGCAATCCCATTTTCCTGGACTGAAGCAAGAGGACAATTATAGCCTGTGCCTCACAGCAAGCTCCAGGCTAGTCTGGTCCACAGAGTGAGATTCCCTCCAGAAAAGTGAATCTCTTCCCTCAGCAATTTTATGTCTAGGATATTTCTCAAAGAAGTGAATCATGTGATAGCATTTTACATTAGGCTGAGAAGATGGTTCAGTGTGAAATAGCACTTCCCCTGCAAGTCTGATGGCCTGGATTTGGACCCCCAGAACCATGTAAAGTGGAGCGTGGCCATCTGTTATCCCTGTACCCTGAGATGGGAGGACAGAGGCGGGAGAATCACTCGTTGACTTCAGTGCCAGCTGCATGGCACAGCAGCAGGAACAAGAGAATTCCTGCCTCGAGCAAGGCGGGAGTGAGACTAGATGACCCAGCTATCCTCTGACCAACACACACACACACCCCTACACACCTGCCAGAGGACTTTCATTGCAGCATTTGTAATGGGGTTGAGGTAGTTACTGTCTAAATGTCCAATGAAAGGCCATGGGCTAAGATGTGATTTAGCCATATAGTCATCTACTGATTAGCCATTAAACATGATATGGAAGAATGTTCACCATGCATCATAGCTGGAAAATTGTGTTGGTTCTCTCCTCCCCAGCCCTCTTTTTGAATTTTCAAGGTGGGGTCTCACTGTGTAGCTCAGGATACAGGAAACATGAAAAAAGACCCCCCCCCCAAAAAAAAAAACCCATTAGGATGCCTGCCTTGGTTACTGTGTTTAGTAACCAGACGCAGACAGTGAACAGGGGAGATTCCAGTCAGGTAATTATACAGCGTGTCCAGTGAAGGGTGCTGTGGAAGAAGAGCAGTGTGAGGGAATTTGAAGTGAGAATGAGCTGAGTGTTTACAGTAACATGACTGACTTAGGTTTAGTTATCTGTTTATTTTTGAGACAGGGCCTTCCTGTGTATCCTCAGCTGTCTTGGAACTGAGAGGTCTGCCTACCTCTGCCTCCTGAGTACAAGTGCCAGGATTAAAGAGTGAGCCTTGCATGAGTTAGGTTTTAAGAAGATGATGGGGGAGGCACATGGGAATGTAGCTAGGCTGATAGAGTATTTGTCTAATAGGCCTTAAGCTCTGGGTTTGATCCCCAGTACTGGATAAACTGGGCTTAGTGTACGACACTCAGGAGGAGACAGAGGAGGATTGGAAGTTCAAGGTCACTCTCTGCTACATAGCAAGTCTGAAGCCAGCCTGGTCTACATGAGACCTTGTTTTAAAAAATAATACAGTACAAAATAAGGTAAGCTTCTGGTGGTTTCCATGTGAAGAAGGGATTAAAAGGCACAAGCAGAAGCTGGAGGAAAGAGGCCAGCGTGCTGTCAGACCAGCATGGCGGCAGTGATGCAAACGGAGAGGCCATTAGACTGTGCATGTGAGGATGTGGACCAGCTCGGTTGGTAGACAGGATGGCTCCAGGGACCTGCATGTCTGAGAATGAAGGTGCCTTGGATTGAGGGCTTACAGCAGTTTCATACTGTGCCCAGCCTTCTATGTTTCCCTCTTTAGAAGAAGGGGCTTCATTTTGTCTCCCTTGAGTACGTGCTGGACTTAACTTCTGATGATTAGCCTTTGACTGATGTGATGGTTCACCACTTCAGAGCTAGACAGTGGAGGCACTGTGCCTTCCTCTTGGCACGCTCAGTAGAATTACTCCCTGGAAGGGAAGCCTGCTGCCGTGTTAGGAAGATACTCAGGCAGCCCCAAGACAGCATCCATGGGGCACAGATTGGAGGCGCCTGACAGAAGCCACGGACCTTTCTTTTTCTTTTTCTTTCTTTCTTTTTTTTTTTTAAATAAAGTAAAAACCAACTGCTATCAACAATAGAAGTGATCCCCACATAAGAGGTGACTTGTTTGCTGGGTGAGGTCACATGGGTTTGGAGAGGAGATGAGAAGTTTGGTGTGTAGAGTTACTGGAGGGTGAGAGGTCTAGGGAGGAAGCTTGGAAGTTGTCAGCATGTAGGTGAGGTCTGGGGAGGAAACTGGACATCGTCAGCGTGTAGGTGAGGTCTGGGGAGGAAGTTTGGAAGTCATCAGCATATAGGTGAGGTCTGGGGAGGAAGCTGGAAGTTGTCAGCATATAGGTGAGGTCTGGGGAGGAAGCTGGAAGTTGTCAGCGTATAGGTGAGGTCTGGGGAGGAAGCTGGAAGTGTCAGCATATAGGTGAGGTCTGGGGAGGAAGCTGGAAGTTGTCAGCATATAGGTGAGGTCTGGGGAGGAAGCTGGAAGTTGTCAGCATGTAGGTGAGGTCTGGGGAGGAAGCTTGGACATCATCAGCATATAGGTCGTACTGAAGCTGTGGAGAGGGCAGGGAAGGGAAGGGGAGGCGAGGGATGGAGGAATGGAGAAAGAGATACAAAAATGTCTGAGTTATTACCGAGGCAGTGTCTGGATGGTGAGGTGGTTTTAGAATGTGCTGTCACACTGTAACCATGCTTTCTGATTTTCTACAGTGGCTGAGTGTTACACAGTGTAAAAGGCATTTTAACATTGGGCATCTGTGGAGAACACTGCTGGAGATGAAGGTCAGCTTCTTAGCTCAAGGCTGGTCTTCATGTCACAAGTCATTGGGGAGTTCTAGACTGTTTATATACTATTCTCTCAACCACAGGAATAAAGTAGTCTTACTTCATGATCAAGATAGTAGTTCATAGGTGTAGGTGACAGCATCGTGCTATTTTTTTATAAAAGAAACCGTGTGTACTTTGTCTTGTTTTCATTGCCAACATATAAATGGTTTCTTATTTTGCTGGAATAAGAAGAGCAATCTAACATTACTTCATGTTTTTAAAACTTTCATAATGAGAAGAGGATACAGATGTTCTTTCTGTGGTCCATCTGCACCCTCACTAGCTTATTCCTACTTTGGTGCATTTTCTTCTCTGCATTTCCACTTTACTTTTTAAAACATTGCAGTGTAGTATGAGTACGTAGTTCCTCTCCTGATTCATCATAAGCTGTGACTGCTCTTGTTTGTCTGAGACTCCTAACCACAATATGAAGTCAGGGTTGTGTTTTGTAGAAGGGGTGTGCCTTAGTGAGTAGAGTAAGCTGTATACTTAACAAGTTTTGAGAAGTCATGTTTCGACAAACATCTTTATCAGTAGCTTGCCAGTAATGAGCACTGTAAGACTTAATGCATATTGCTAAGTTTGTTAGTCTTTAGCTACAACTGGAGCTTAAGCTGATTTTGGGGTAGGCAGTTGAGGCTGAAACAAGAGTTGGGGTGACATAAGAGAGCATTTGTGTTCTGCCTCATTCAAGTTTCATTAGTGTGTGTGCATAGTATGTCTAAGGTGTATAACACTGAATCAGATGAGTGTTTCTTATTCATACATGTTATCCACTTGTAAATAGAAATAATTATGCCCCAATAGTTTGAAATCCACTGCTTACTGGTATTTTATAAGGCATTATTGATTTTTATCTGTTTTACCACAGCTTTTTATCAGAACTGTCTAATTTACTGCTTGGCCAAAGAGTATATCAAAACACCAACAGATAACAGACTATGTGTAAACTACATTCGCTCATGTAATTTTTAATTTCTTGATGTATAGTATTCAGATGTTATTCTGTGTGATCTTAACTCTGTTTAATCTTTTCCCATATTATGTCTTTAGTATCATCACTATGGTTATTATTTCAGAGTTAATTCACTAATTCATGTAGTGTGTGTGTGTGTGTATGCATGCATGTGTGCGTGCGTACATGCATGTGTGCACACGCACACAGGAGCGGCCAGGGTACAGCTGTAGGAGTCAGTTCTTTCTTTGTACTGTGTAGGTCCCAGGGGTCTTCAGGCTTCGTAGCAAGCATCCTTACAGACTAAGCTGTCTCTCTGGCTGTCCGTAAGGATGAATTTTGCCTTAGTTTGTGTTTCTCTTTAGCTGGTATAACTTCCCGTCTTTGCAAACTCAGTCTTATTGGGCACTTTGTAGCTCCAAAATGCTCATTATTAACTATTTTTATTAATAGTTCTGATGTCTTGTCAAAGATTAGTACTTTAAAATCCTAGACAATATATGTCACTTGTGCTTTGGTACACAGCGAGGGCGGAACTGCTGTGCATGTGCTGTGGAGTGGACTCAGTGCTTCATGCCTGCTGCATCATTTCACTGTCTGTCCTCTGAGAGGTAGAAGTTGTGACTTTCATCGGGTGTGTGATATAACAGGCCAAGAGGCCTCTGGGTAAGATGTCATCCAGCTGACTTCATTCCTTGCTTAAAGCTCTCCAGCAGCCACTGGCTACACGAGGTTGGTCTCTGAGTATTTGCAATGTGTGTGTCCCAGTAAATGCACCCTGGATTTCAGGTCCTCGGTATGGAAAACCCTGCTTTTTGTGTTGGCTCTCTTGTCGGGTGGCAGTATGTTGGACTCATCAGATTAAACACAATGCACTATTAGATGTCCTCTCACCAGCAGGCAGAGGTTCAGGCCTGGTGTGTGCTCTGTAGAGGTCTCCTGACCAAAGCCAGTGTTGCTTGCTAGAGGCTAACATAAGAAACATCACTGCATTTCCTAGGGGGTCTGACACAAGAGTTATTGTGGTATTTACATACTATATCCTGAAGTTCAGAACAGAATACAGTGTGTCATTGTACAGGTAGTGATTCATGGGGTTTCTGAGAGTTATAAGTGACGGAGTTTGTAGCAGATCTCACCCTTAGGTCCTGGTTGAAGTGGGATATTCAGGGATGTTTTAAGTTGTAGCTCCTTAGCTGTAGCTTTCCTGCTGTTAGCATCTGAGTATCTTTTAATTCTTCAGATTGGAGTTACTTTGTGGCCTTTAAGCTGATGTAGTCAGTTTTAGAACCTGACCCTTCACCTGTTTTTAGTTTAGTTAAAGGAGATAAATATTCCTTAGTATGTATTGTTCTTCCAGTAATGAAGTCTGAAACAAGGGGCCGTCATAGAGCCTTCCCAGCTGCCTTTAGACATCATTCAAGCACCGAGACAGGCCTTCGTTAGCAGAGCACCATGCCTCTGAGTTCCGCTTCGGTGGCAGAGTCAAAGTAATACGTAAATGTAGACTCCCAAGCTCCTAACCTGTTAGGGAATTTTCTCTCAATTTCAACTTTTACAAATTCATTCCCTTAAATCTCATTATGAGAAGGTTAGAGGAGTATCCTGGAATAATTAACTTTTATTAAGATGTTCAATATGAGGGATAAAAACATGGATTGAAAGCAAAGAAATATAGCAACAGATTTTTTTCACAGTAAGTCGTGGCTAATGTTTCCTGGACTGTTATAACATTGAGAATGACTTTAGAACTGGGGAAAAGTGGAACTTGGGGCTGGACAACAAACTTCAGTCAGTCGCTAAACAACCTAAGTTAGGAGGGAGCAAGAGCCCAGCTGACCTGTGAGAGTCATGTGAACACTGTGATGCCGATTTGAAAGTCAACCATAGATTACAAAACTGTTATCTACAGCCATTTTGATACTTGTAGGTTAGATTCCCAGGTTTTAGCTAAAAAAGATACTGAAAATAAATTCCCCACCTATACAATGAAAGCAAACTTCTCATTTAGAGTTGATACATTTTCAAAGTCATGAGAGAACTTACCTTTTCCTGGACGTTCCATGGCTGCTGTGATCTCTCTGGCAGCCGGCTTCAAATAATGGATGGTTAAGGTTTTGAAATACTGAGGTGATAACTATCTTTATGGAGAACACAGTGAACTCACTCCAGCCACAGCCCAGGGCAGAAAGAAATTAGAAAGTGGGCGTAACTGGTAGTTTGGACAAGCTGAGTGAATCAAAGTGAATGAAGCCAAGAGCCCACATGGCAGCGGGGTGCACTGAGGCATAAAACCAAAGCTGATGGAAAGAATAGGGGTGGCTGATGGGGTTCACTAGCTTCCCCAGAAGTCACATGTTGGTCCAGTACCTCAGGAAGTGATCTTACTTGAGACAGGACCTGCTGTAGAAGGCAGGTGACTGATGTCCTTACAGAGGTGTGGACTTAGGTAAGGCTTAGTTATGGGGGAGTGTTGCATGAACATGAAAATGACCACATACAAAATGGGACAGAGCCTTCCCAGCCGCTGACAGGAATTCACTCTCCCAACACTCGTATTTCAGGCTTCAGCCCTCTTGACCTTTGGGATGATGGATTTTTGCTGTCCCATTTTGTAATGGTAACCCTCACAAACTGCAGTGATGGTTTTGGAGGGGAAACAATGCATTGCTTTGTATGGACATAACAGAAAAGGAAGCAGGATCTGCTCCTAGAAAGGAAACTTATAACCGATCCTAATGTGTGTCTAGGGTAATTATGAGATGACGTCACAGTAGACCTGCCGTGGCCAAACGATTACTGTCCCCTTCTGAGTTTTCACTGTATTCAGGTCTAGCCTGTCCATTCTTTGCTACTAGAGACCGAGAAAAAAGGCAACGTACAGAGTAACCCATGGAGAATACACCGAGGATGACTGAGTCAGAGGAGCCACCCAAAGACGAAAGGCAGTGGAGCCTGAATTATCAAAGTCCTCATGAGTTTAGATGGATGACAGGAATTTGGAGCATTCCGTAGCTTAGCTGATTTTAGCCTGTCTGTTAGTTACATCACTTCAGGAGGAAGGATGTAAGCAGAGACTTTTAAAGTATTTCCCGGTATTGCAAAGCCTTGCCAAATCATTAAAAATCCATTGGCTGTACTCCAGGTGGTGCTAGACTGGACTGCCCAAGCTAACGGATGAACACATCAGTCCCAAGCCTATGAATTCAGTTATGGACAAAATTCAATGACTCAAGGAACAGTGCAAGGAGACCCACAGATGCTACAGTGCAAAGACATGAGAAACAGAGAAAGAAACACTGTGTATCAAGTTGTTGTAAACATGGAGAGTGGACAGGGCAGAGCATGGAGTGGACAGGGCAGAGCATGGAGTGGACAGGGCAGAGCATGGAGTAGACAGGGCAGAGCATGGAATGGACAGGGGGACAGCATGGAGTGGACAGGGCAGAGCATGGAGTGGACAGGGGGACAGCATGGAGTGGACAGGGCAGAGCATGGAGTGGACAGGGGGACAGCATGGAGTGGACAGGGCAGAGCATGGAGTGGACAGGGGGACAGCATGGAGTGGACAGGGGGACAGCATGGAGTGGACAGGGGCAGTATCAGGATATGTGAAGAGGTGGGAGTAGAAAACTAGGAAGAAACTTTGGAAAGCTCCTTGAATGTGATCGTCTTAAAGTGCTAAGAGTTGGGGGCTGGAGAAATGGCTCAGAGGTTAAGAGCACTGGCCGTTCTTCCAGGGGTCCTGAGTTCAATTCCCAACCACCACATGGTGGCTCATAACCATCTATAATGAGATCTGGTGCCCTCTTATGGTGTGCAGGCATACATGCAAGCAGAACACTGTATACAAAATAAATAAATAAATCTTTTAAAAAAAAGTGCTAAGAGTCTGAACAGAGAGGCCTGGTCTTCAAGTTAGCAGTTCAAGGCCTGAGGCCCGGAAATTAATTTTATTAGTAGTAGGACTGAGGGTCAGCCTTGGCAAAGATTGCTTATAGAGAAGAGCTAGACAGAGCAGAGGAGAGGCTCCCCTCACCCCGGCAGTGAAGGGAGAGAGAGGAAGAGAAAGCTGAGGACCTTGCAGAGGGAATTGAGCCAAAAGACATGTTGCTTCCTCCTCACCCTCATCCAGGACCTAAGCTGGACTTCATGATTCAGGATCCTTGTATGTGAGGTGTTTAGGAATAGGGAAATGCAAAGTAGATAGGAAATTATGAATTGTCAAGGGAGAGTATATTGAAATAAAAAGGTAATGTGTCCTTGAAAAACGAGAAATGAAAATGTAGCAAAGACAGACGTCCAAAGGGTCTTAAAGAAAGATGCTGAAGTGAAAGATGGGCAGGGGAGCAACACGGGCAGGTGGAGCCCCAAGAGAGAGTTTGAACCTGCAAGTATCTGGAACTATCATCCAAGATTTTAGAAACAAAAGAGAAAACCAGAATCAGTGTGTCAAAAAGGCCCATTCAGCTCCAGAGAGACGGACTCAGGAGGACCAGATTAAGTCACCCATAATGAAGTATTTGGGCCTTAAGGATACAGGTAGGAGGAAACCAAGATGACAGTGGCAGCCACAGCAGCCTGAGCATCGTGCTCCAGCCTCTTGGTTGCAGTAGCTGTAGCCTCAGCCAGGCTCTGATCTCCCCTGAGAGTGAGTGATCCTGCTCCTCTCTGGCCAGGTGAGAGGGGACCTAGAGAGCACCGGGGCGAGAGAGTCCTGCTTGTACCTGGCAGGCACCAAGACTGGGATCATCAGGAACAGATCCTGTGAGGTCTGTGACCCCTCTGGCTCCTACAGTCCTTCCTCCCTCTCTTCAGCAGGACTCCCCAAGCCCAGGCTAATGTTTGGCTGTGGATCTCTGCATCTGTTTCCATCGGTCATTGGATGAAGGCTCTCTGATGACAATTGGGGTAGTCAGCAATCTGGTCACAGGAGATGGACAGTTCAGGCTATGTATCCACTATTGCTAAGAGTCTTAGCTGGGGTTATCCTTGTAGATTCACGGGGGTTTCCCTTCCATCAGGTTTCTACCTGACCCTGAAATGTGCCCCCTTTCCAGCCATCTCTTTCAGTATTTGCCCCCTCCACCCACTCCTTAACTTGATCCCTCAAGTTCCCATCCCCACCTATCCCCAGTCCATGCAGGAGATCTCTTCTATTTCCCCTTCCCAGGGAGATCCATGTGTGCCCTCTTGAGCCCTCCTTGTTACCTAGCCTCTTTGGGTCTGTGAATTATAGCATGGTTTTCCTCTACTTTACAGCCATTATCCACTTATGAGGGAGTATATACCACATTTGTCTTTCTGGATCTGGGTTACCTCACTCAGGATGATTTTTTTTTTCTAGTTCTGTCCATTTGCCTTCAAATTTCATGATGTCTTTGTTTTTAACAGCTGAGTAATACTCCATTGTGTAAATGTACCACATTTTCTTTATCCATTCTTTGGTTGAGGTGCATTCTTAGGTTGTTTCCAGGTTCTGGTTATAATGAATAAAGCTGTTAAATATAGTTGAACAAGTGTCCTTGTGGTATGATTGAGCATCTTTGGGTATAGAAACCCACACAAACAACTAACCGTGCTCATAGGAACTCACAGAGTCTGAACCAACAACCAGGGAGCCTGCATTTGACCGACCTAGGCCCTCTACATATATATGACAGTTGTGTAGCTTGGTCTACATGTGGGAGCAGGGGCAGTCCCTAATGCTTTGGCTGGCTCTTGGGAATCTATTCTTCATACTAGATTGCCCTGCCTATCCTTAATACAAGGGGTGGTGCTTAGTCTTACTGCAACTGGATATATCATGCTTTGTTGATACTCATGGGAGGCCTGCCCCTTTCTGAGCAGAAACAGAGGAGGATGGGGGTGCAGAATGGGAGGGAGGAGATGGGAGGAGTGGAGGGAGGGGAAATTATGATTGGGATGTAAAATAAAATTTTAAAAAAAGGAAAGAAAGAAACAGCTTCTGGACACTGGAACACCAAGGCCCGGCCTAGCCCTAGCTGGGCCCAGGTGCGCTGGGAAGCACAGAGATCACACCAGGGTTCCATGGCCGGCTGGGTGTGGTGGGAAGTGAGTGAGTAGATGGTGGGGTGATGGGAGAGGGAAAATGAGCAAATAGGCGGTGGAGAAAGGGAAGACCAGCCGTTTGTGCACTCTGAAGTGAGTTGGAGAGGAGACAGGAAGACAGATGCTCCTCTTGTCCTTGGGAAAAGGTGAATGACATCGTCCATCAACCCAGCCGGTAACAAACACAGGTGCTTGTGGGCCTATGAGTCTTCCTTTGAGAAAACCGACCACTGATGAGCCACTGTGTCTCCCAGAGCTGCCTCCTAGCCCGGGAAGAGGAGCAGCACCTGCAGAATGGAGCCCCACAGCTGACTGGACGTGCCCTGCTGTGTCTGCTTCTCATCACTGGCCTAGCTGCTGACCTCTCTAGTTGGTCGTGGTGGTGGTTCAGCCGTGAGACTGGACAATTCTATGTTGAGTTACAGTTTTACAGTGCTATGCTTAACTTTGGCCAGAGACTTATTTCCTTTGGAAGCTTTGGGTTGAACAAACACTTGACACCCAGAAGCCCCACCCACTGCCATGTAGAGTAGGCAGGAAGAAGACACCCAGAGACCCCGCTCGAAGCACAAGCTACTACAATGTGCAGGTGTGGGGTGGAGAGATGGGAGAGAGAGAGAAGCAGAACAGCTTGAGCAGTATGAAGAGAGGCGGATCTGGAGACTGGAGGGTGGAGAGGAACAGCCTGATGCGAGTGGCCTGCAAAGCCACCTGAGGCCATGTGAAGTTCCTACACGTGCTGCCACTGAAGGCCAGGTCTGGGTGTGAGGCCGTGCAGCAGCAGGGGTCTGTGTTGATGTCCATGGTCCATGTTACTACCAAAGAACGTGTGGATGTCCCTGGTCTGCTGCCTGGGACCACAGTATCCAAGGGCTGCACAGAGTTGGTCCCACCCCTCACTGGGTGCAGCACGAGAGAGAGCTGCTGAGCTGCCCTTGCCCCTTGATGGCTGCAGCACTTGGGAGAGTGGGCTCTGCACCTCACCTGGGCAACACAGTATGGCTGGCTCTGGTGCCGGGGGTGGGGTGGGGCGGATGAACCAGCTTTGAGGGTATGAGAGTGGGAGAGCTGGACCCGTCCCTCATCTGCTGTGTGGTGACGTGGGTGAGGGAGAGATGCCCTCTACCCCCCTTACCCCTAGCCACCTGCAGCAGGTGGGAGAGCTGGTCCTGCCTCTCACTGGCTGTAGAACTTGGGAGAGCAGGCCCTGTACCTCCCTCACCTGAGCAGCCTAGTAGAGCTGGCCCTGGTGGTGTAGGTGTGGGTGAACTGGCCCTGAGGGCATGAGAGCAGGAGAACTGCTGCCTTCGGCATTAGCTGGGCTAGCTGGTGCGGTGCTGGAGAACTCACCCTGGTGGTGAGGATGCGGGAGAGCTGGTGGGCTGACCAAGTCAGCTATCATCCAGTTCCAGATCCAGGGCTCTGAGTTGGCCCACTCCAACATCCATCCCCATCTATGAACTGGAGCACGTGAAGGGGCCATTCCTTCAGATACAAAGCTGCAGGATCTTCATGACACAGGGCAGCAACAGGATATACAAGAGGAATTCCAGTGAGGATCCTGCATTGATAGTGTAGCAGGAGCCAGAGGCCTCAAAGCAGACCAGTGACTCATTGAAATGAAGATTTACAAGTAAAGATGTATGGACTAAAGGGTATACTGTGTGACTAATGGTGACACACTACAGCTTCCGTGATGAGATTTTTTATTTTTAATTTTTAAAAAATTTTTGCAGATGAGGTTGTAAGGGCAGAGGATGGATACGAAGGGATGAGGAGATGAGTGGGATTGAGGTGCATGATGTGAAATCTACAAGAATCAATAAGGAGTTAAAAAAGAAAAACCAATACAGGTAGGTCATTAGGCCATTTAGGGAAAAGAACAAATCAATGACTGAAAAGGTGAGTCTGGTATTGGAACACCCGGGAGAAGCTATAGGAGGGCAAGGCAAGCATGAACCGAGGATTTTATACCCAGCCCTTTAGATAGCTGGATCATGGGAAGCATTAGACAAATGCAGAGAAAGCAAAAGCCAACAGGTGCTGGTGTGGACGGGGAAAAGAGTAACCTTGCTGCTGGTGGAAATGTGAATTAGTGCAGGTGTTGTGGAAATACCACATATTTTCCTTTAAATAAATAAATAAAAACCAAAAATAGAGTGACCACATGGCTTGGCTATGCTATTCCTGTGTAGAGTCCTAAAAGACTTAATAATCCTTCTATGGAGATACCATGTTCATTGATGTTGTATCCACAATAGTTAGGAAATGGAGCCAGCACTGATGTCCATCAATAGATGAATAGATTTAAAACAAAACAAAACAAAACACTAATGTGATTAAGTTGCTATCCACGGAAATAGCTTAATGATTATAGGAAATTATTGGGGGCTTGTATGTATATTTCTACTCTTATTTAAGGTATTGTGTTTATAAAACTCATTTAAAATTGCAATATACAATTAAAAAAATACAGATTAGCCGGGTGGTGGTGGTGCGCACCTTTAATCCCAGCACTTGGGAGGCAGAGCCAGGCGGATCTCTGTGAGTTCGAGACCAGCCTGGTTTACAGATCCAGGACAGGCACCAAAACTATACAGAGAAACCCTGTCAGGAAAAAAAAAAGAAAGTCATGTTAGTTAAGTTTTCTAGGTATACATAGATATATTTCAGATAGACAGGTAATCTTCAAACACTTCAAAAACCTACAAAATATGGCATTTAAAATGTTTTAAAAATTTAGACTTTCTGGACAGTGAGACATGTCTGCTCCTGGCAGCACCGATTTACTTCAAAGAAGAGAAGATGGGCATCAAAGACACCCTATATGGAGTTTATCTTCACCTTGGCAAAAATAGCCATTTGGGCAAGAAACTGTTCTTGCCTGGACTGCTTGACAAAATGTTGTATCGATTGGACATGCAGGACCCATGGAAAAATGACCACTAAATTCTGCCAAAACAAGGCAAGATGGTCCTTCAGGTTCCTGCTTCACAGAGGAGATTGCCAGACATTCTATAGGACACAGGGAAATTGGCTGAGAGACTAGGCCTATAGGCTGAAAATGGATGCCACAGTGGTACAGAGGAACTTTGGATGACTGTCCAGGCAGCCAGCTGTCTCTGTCATTCTAGATTTTTGAAAGTTGCTTACAATGCATTTCCTATTTACTTAGGTAATATTATATCCTTCTGGGATCTTTGATGTAGTTAAAGACTAGATAGTTATAATTTTTCTTGGTTACAATAAAAGGTAAATTAGATATGAAACTTTACACTCAGAAATATAAGTTAAATGATAAAATATTTTCTTTAATTTTGCCAAATACAAATAGACAAGATATTGCAACTGTAATTCTTGCTTGATAACTGTTTGTTATATATAATTTTGCCATATTAAAGCTAAAACCTTTTTTTTTAATTAGAAAAGGGGACGTGCTGGAGGATGTCTTTCTGTTCACTGTGGATATATATTATTCCTATTGGTTAATAAATAAGCTGCTTTGGCCATGGGAAGGTAGCTTAAAGGCAGGTGGGAAATCCAAGGAGAGAGAAAGGAAGGAGAAAGGCAGAGTCTAGAGAGACACCAGCACTGCCAGGAGAAGCAAGATGTGAAAGTACCAGTAAGCCACGGCCATGTGGCAACTGATAGATAAATAGAAATGGGTTAAGTTATAAGAGCTAGCTAGCAAGAAGCCTGCCACAGGCCATGCAGTTTGTAAATAATATAAACCTCTATGTGTTTACTTGGGTCCCAGTGGCTGCGGGACTATGGGTGAGAGAGATTTGTCTGGACCGTGGGTGGGTGGGGGGCAAGTGGGACCCTAGAAATTTATGGCTACACAAAATAATGGAATTTTATGCAGCTTTAAGAAAGATAAAATCATGACATTTATAGAAAAATTGTGAAATTGGAAATTATGTTATGTGAAAGATTCCAGACTCCAAAAGACAGTGCAGACTTTCTCCCATATGTGGATCTTAAATCCTAATTTTTATATAAGTATTTTGGTGATAGTAGAGGCCATGAAACTAGAAAGGGCTCCATGAGAGGGGAAATGAGGTCTTAGGAAGGGTTGGGGAGGGTATGAAGGAGGGTGCATGGGAGCAGAAGAGAGGCTCCTGGGGGGATGGTGGGGCAGATGGAGTCAGTGGGAGGAAAGTAGGGGCATGTAGGGGGAAGGTCAACAAAAATGAACCATGTATGAAAATATGAAACCCAGTACTTTGTATACTAGATTTTGAATGAATGAATCCTTGGAGAATACTGTAGTGGTGATTCCTTCCTGAAGAATCTGCTAGGACTGTGTTCTCAGAGTGAGTCCCCAACATATCAGGGTCTCAAGGCCTTACTCTCAGCTCCAGCCCAAGCACACTGAGTCAGAAACTTGGGGGTGGAGCATGTCAGTTCGCTAGCGAGCCCTATGGGGCCTTTCTGAGACATCCTAATTGGCATAAACTCTGGATGATCAAGGAAATGGTCAGAGAACTGTAGTTGAGTGCCAGTCTTGTCTGCAGATCTAAATCTAAGGTGTAGATGGAGACATGATGGGAAGAATGTTTACAGAAAATGATACAGTTGATAACAGAGAACACAAGATGGCAACAGAAGAGGCTGCAGGCCACCATGGCAGGGAGAACATGATGGCAGATGGTGCATGGCTTCAGTGGTCCTATCCTGGTGGGAGCATGCATGAGCTGCTTGCCCACTTCTCAGTGGACCAGGAAGTAGAGACAGGACAGAAGGCAGGCTGAGCTGTGAACCTCAAGGCCCGCCCTGCCTAGAGACCCACGTCTAGCTAGGCTGTACTTCTAAAGGTCCACAGTCTCCCTAAACATCAGTACCTGCTGGGGACCAAGTGTTCAAACACATGAGCCAGTGGACACTTCACATTTGAACTATAGCACACAGGTAGTAGGTAGACATTGTATAACAATCAAAACTGTCAAGGCAGGCAGGAGAGATGGCTCAGTTGTTAAAAATGTGCACTGCTCTTGCAGAGGACCTGAGTTTAGTTCCTAGTACCTATACAGGTGGCTAGCAATCACTTGCAGTTCCAGTTCCAAGGGATCTGATGCCTCCTGCTGGCCTCCGGAGGCACTGCACTCACTCTTACACAGACCCACGTACAGATGCACATACACACATGATTTAAAAATCTTAGAACTGTCTAGATAGTAAAAAGTTAAGGAGAAGAGAAGAACCAAGGACATCCTAAAAGATAGAGTGATAGAGGTGACCAGTGGAACAGGCCAGGAAATTGGAGTCTGTGGCCCTGCCCTTGACCCCCTGTCCTGAAACAGCTCAGAAGAGTTAATTGGTGCAGCTGTGGAAATGAAAGCCCTAATGTGGAATTTCAAGACCTTTCTAGTTCTTAGGAAGGATGCTGCCACAGGGTGAACCGAGACCATGTGTGTGAACTCCGCAGTAACTCATAGAAGTGAGTCTGCATTTGAGAGGGAAAAAGCAATTGCACCAAATGGTGAAAAGCAAAGAATGCACAAGGTGTTAGTGCTTGTTGTTGTTGTTGCAAGTTTAAACCTGAAATTACGCTAAGATGAAGAGTTTGAAGAGCGAGGTTGATCATTTCTAGCTCTAGTTATTCTGTCCCCGGTATGTCAGCTTCCCGTGAGTGGTAGATCAAAGTGTTGACCTTTAAAATCTCTGAACTTCAGTCATTTTTGTTTTGTTTTGAGACAGGGTTTCTCTGTGTAGCCCTGGCTGTCCTGGATCTCACTCTGTAGACCAGACTGGCCTCGAACTCAGAGCTCTGCCTGCCTCTGGGTCCTGAGTGCTGGGATTAAAGGCATGTGCCATCATGCCTGGCTTTGTATTTCAGTCTTAATGAACTCAGATTTAGTAATTTCTATTGCAATAAGAGGACAGTGAGGAATAGTCACATGAAAACATTGTTAGAAAGAAGAGAATGTTTTGATACTAAAATTTTTAACTTTGGAATGACTGTAATTTTAAGTATTTAAAAACACAATTACTCACCTATTACAATGTGACTTGAAGCTGACCAGATGTGGAAAATATGTTTGATTATTTCTTCACATTTCTTGTCCTGTAAACTTCATGTGGATAAAATAAGAACTGTTATCTATATTACTTAAGCTTTTTCCTCTACACTGTATATAATCCAATAGAATGTTTCTTTATGACAATATCAAGACTCAGGGGCTTGCTGGGCGGTGGTGGTGCACGCCTTTAATCCCAGCACTTGGGAGGCAGAGGCAGGAGGATCTCTGTGAGTTCAAGGCCAGCCTGGGCTACAGAGTGAGTTCCAGGAAAGGTGCAAAGCTACACAGAGAAACCCTGTCTCAAAAAAACAAAAACAAAAAAGGAAAAAAAAAAAAGACTCGGGGGCCAAGGTGAATTAAGATACTCATCTGCAGTGAATACAGATGGTGCGCGTGCGTGCGTGCGTGCGTGTGTGTGCCTGAAGTTGACCTTGAGTATCTTTCTAAGTTGTCTCCACTTTATTTATTGAGACAAGATCTTTCACTGAATTCAGGGTTTATGGTATCTTGCTAGTCTATCTTTCCCTAGAGAAGATGTTACAAGCAGCTGCTCTGGCTACCTGGCTTCTTTGTGAGTGCCAGGGATCAGAACTCAGGTCCTTAAACTTGTGGGCCAGTTGTTTCATCCAGCGAGCCATCTCGTCTCTGTAGCCTGATACTTCCTGATATTTAAAAATTCGAGAGATATAGCCTTACATCAGTTTTACAGCCAGTGGTACAGGACTGTTTCTGTTTTGCAGATATGGATGTGATGAGGCCCTTAATAAACGAGCAGAATTTCGATGGGACGTCAGACGAGGAGCAGGAACATACGCTCCTGCCTGTGCAGAAGCACTACCAGCTGGATGGGCAGCATGGGATTTCGTGAGTGTCAGGGTCGTGGGTCCTGGGCTCGGTCTGACTCTGTGTGCACTTCCTAGTCTCCTCCAGGTCTGAGTGTTTACAGATGCTACAGATGACACAGAGATGATTCGGAAGACTAAGGAGTCAGACAGACACCTAGATGCTTGTAGTCTGGGAGAGAAGGATATTATGACATTGAACAGCATGGGGATTTCTTCAGTGCTGATGGATGTCCAGCCCTGTGTCCCTCAAAGAACGGTGTCAGTGAGAAGACAGAAGTGTTTAGTGTTAGGAGAATGGCTTCTCAGAGGGAAGGAGCTCGTGTAGAATGAGGAGACAGTTACTGGTAGAATGGGTTATAAAACCATGTTTTGGTGCCTTGTGATCATTGAATTCTTGCTTTAATAGTGATTTTGTGATTAAGCACAGACACATGAAATTTGACCAAGTATAAACTAAAAACACCGAATAACTCTAGGTAGTTGGTTTTTGTTTGTTTTTTTGTTTGTTTGTTTGTTTTTAGGTAGTTGTTTTTGTTTCATGAGTTTGAAGTTTGGGTTTCTCTTAATTTCAGTTTGTTTCTTCTTGGTCAAGGAGATGACCTCCAGTTACTCCTAGAAACTTCCAACTCCTAAGGAAGCTCGTGATAGCAAATTATTATTTTACCTGAGGGTAGTGTTAAAACTTGTATAAATATTTTTTCTTTTATAACTTCCTTTTAGGGTAGCAATCATAGATCAAATGTTTAGAGCCATAATTATCTAGACAGTGCCAACAAGTCCTTCTGTTTTACCAGCCAGATCCTCAATGTTCTTGACACCATAGCAGCAAAGCATCTTATGAGAAAACTGCCATTTTAGTTGACTCTTCTATATGCCCCATATTTCATTGAATTTCCACAATAATTCTCTGTACTTGCCTTTTATGAGTGAAGATGGGATTTGATCCTAGGGTGACTTCTTGCCTGCCGGTGGGATGGAAACCATTACTTGTTTGTTGCCTAGGTCCTAGGTTGAATGCTTAAATCCTACGATTTTCACTTTCCAGATTCATGCAGACTCTGATGCATCTGCTTAAGGGGAACATCGGGACCGGCCTTTTGGGGCTCCCCTTGGCAATCAAGAATGCCGGCATTGTGGTAAGGCTGTCCATGTGCCCTCCACTCTAGATACAGTCTGTGAAAATGATTGAAAGCTACCATCTCGCCTCATCCAGTATGGGTTACATGTAGGTGGCCATTGGCTGTTGTCCTGATACAATTATGTGAACTCTAATAATCATGGTGCCTAACCTAGAGTGAGAATTACTGTTTTCATTTATATGTGATTGCTTATTTTTAATATTTAACAACAAAGTCTCAAACCTAACCCAGTTCTTAATTTCTGAAGATGAGTATGTCTCATTTTGGGGAGTTGTCAGAGGCTTAAGCAGTGTACCCACAGCAACTAATGTATTAAGGGAATGGATTTTTTTTTGTGTGTAATCTCATTAGTATTTTAGAGTCATTATAATGTGTATGCAGTATTCATAACTAAGAAGAATAGTTGAAATGAGTAACAGCGTCTTTGAAACACCAATATCAAGGCAGTGTTAAAGACAGTTGCTGTAACTGTTGCATTTGAGGGCCTTGGTGAGGTGGGTTCCTGGATGAAGTAAACTACACAGAACTGTTTTTAAATGGGTTGATTTCCATGGAGGGTGTAGCTATCCAATTTTTCTGTCCTGTGTGTAAAGTAACTAGATTTTTGATTGTTCAGGTAAGCTTTGCCCGGTTCTGTTACCCACCATAATCCAGGCTTCCCTTTGCATCTGCTACCCAGCCATGATCCAGGCACTTGGAGTCTGGCGAGTACACACTTGAAACTTTTCATGGGACCACCTTTTGAAAGAATTATTTCCTAATTGCTGTCCCTGACACACGTGCAGATTCTCCAAGAGCAATCTTTAGAAGGTTAAAGATCTTTTTTGTCCAGACAGGGTGTCTCAGTGTGTACTACACCCGTGGGACACTGATGATGCTGTAGATTTATCCTCCTGTGCTGCTGTGACATTGCGTTCCATACTCTGCTGAGTGTCTACTCTAACACAGGCTTCAGTGGCCAAGTCGGCAAGTTAGCATCATTGTCTAAAATATCACCTGAAATAATTTCTGTGTCAGAATCACTGATTTTCTTCATGTCTGTGAGGATTTAATCAGTGGATTCAACAATTTTTTCACTGTAAATGAATTGTCTATTGACCCATTGCTTATAATAAGCTCGCTCAGTTTTTAAAAGTGAATATTTAAATCTTCTGTATTTTCTTCTCCACAGCTTGGCCCAATCAGCCTTGTGTTTATAGGAATTATTTCCGTCCACTGTATGCACATATTGGTACGTTGCAGTCACTTTCTATGTCAGAGGTAAATGTGGACTCATTAAGTCTCTTTGATTTATTGTAAAGCTTCATATTTGCTTAGAGCATCCTTGTCTCGTGTATCTCTTGTGCTTTGCCTCTAGAGGTTGTGTTTCCTTCCACACCGGACACAGCTGAGATAATAACCAGGGGGCAGGCTAGCATTTCTGTAGATAATGTGGTCAGGGTCTGTGGGCAGTCATCCCTTATGTTCTCAGAGGACTGGTTCCAGGATCCCCATGGATACCTACACGTGCTCAAGTCCCTCACATAAAAAGATGCAACCTCTGTCCAACCTTCCAGATGCCATAATCATCTTTAATACAGTATAAATGCTATGCACATTATTATTCTATACTATTCGCCAAATGGTGACAAGAAAAATAAAGTTGTGTATGTAATTATCACAGACATGTTTTTTCATGAATTTTCCATATGCAGTTGGTTAACCCACACATGAGGAACTCGTGGGTAAGGAGGGATGATGACTGTACTTCCTTCAGTGTTGACTGTTGTCTGTGTGTATACGCTGTATGTATGTGGGCACATGGATGATAGTGCATATGTGGAGGTGAGAGGACTTGTGGAGTCAGCACTTTCCTCCACTCTCGGGGCTGCTGGGGTTGAGCTCAGGTTGTTGGGCTTTTCTGGCAAGTACTTTAGCTGCTGAGTCATCTTGCTGGCCTGTGACAACAGACATTCAAAAGGTGCTCTGCTGGGGAGATGGGGTGGGTTCTTTTATCTAGTAGAGGAGGAAACCACGCAGCTGTGCATTTGAAGTGGCAGCTCCAGGTCTTCAGGTTGTTGGTGATTCAGTTTGGGGCAGAGCGGCTTTAGTGACAATGATAAGTGGGCTGACAGACCTAGACAAATATATATCCCCTTTCAGTTCTGCTTCATGAAATGCTTCATGGTATAGTGGACCAGGGGTCTGGCCCCAACATTTTCATTAAATGGTCATATAAACGGTTTAATGTAAACTGTTTATATCATGCCTGCTGTTTAAATAACGATGCAGACCCTAGAGAGGAAAGTGGAATAGAGCATGGAGAAGGAACACTGGCTTCATGGAGGTGTTCTGAAGACTGAACACGACAGTGTATTTGGAACTGTATTGCAGAGCCTGCACGCTGTTCCACAGGGCCACCACAGGATGGGTCATCTTCAGATGACCAGTACAATTGCTAGTTTGCGGTGCTTGAAGTATTTAAATCAAAGCTGTCTGAGTCCTATAAATAGGAAAACTACAGCAGCAGATAAAATTTTGTATGCCTGCAACAGGGCAGATGATATTTTGAAATCTCTTGACTCATGCTCATGGGTACACAGATATTTATTCACACTTTGAAAACAAATCTGCTAATGTATATCCTGAGTTCACAAATCTCTATTTATTTGATGCTATTTTCATGGAATGGCCTTATAGACCAATTTAATACTTTGCTCTGTGTGTGTGCCATTAAATTGCAGGTTTAAGAAGTCAACGTTGGGGTACAGTGACACTGTGAGTTTTGCCATGGAGGCCAGCCCATGGAGTTTCCTTCAGAGGCAGGCAGCGTGGGGCCGGTGAGCACTGGCCTTGCTCCTAATGTCTGTGTGTTGAAGTTATGCTGATTTTAACTATTTTCGTTGAATAAGACATAAAGTATGACAAAGTTGTGGGAACATAGTCAGTGGTTTTTACAGTAGGACAGACTCTGGTTCTAGTCACTACTGTAGTTTGCTATTTTATGGTGTTGATGGCAGTTGATAGGAGTCATCAGTCAGTCATTCAGACCTTGTGCTCACCCCTTGCTCCAAGTCCAGTATGCAGGATGCAGTACCTGGGACCTGCCGTATCCAAATGATGTCACATAGATGTCTGGCAATAGTTGCTCTCTCCTTCTATATAACTGTTTTATGTTTTGGAACTTTCCAGAGCATCTCATTATAAAATAAGAACAGAGAAAACTTACCAAAGATGTTTCTGGAGGGTTGATTCATGCTTCCAATCCTCTTGTGTTCTGCATTCTTATGGACTTAGGAAGTAGCAAGTATACTTCTGTGTGTAAATGACCGGAGGCTGGCAGGGTGGAAGTACACGGGGCTGGTGTGCGGAACATCTTGAGAAGCAGGGGGAAGGGTTTAGTCTAAAATACGAGTTTTTCTCCAGTGCTGAGGCTTGAACAAAGGTCCCTGGGCACACTGGCCTAAAGGCTGCATTGTGAGCCACACTCTAAGCCTGAACAGAGTTCTGTGAAATTGTTTTACAAGCAGCCATTCTTACACAGCAGAATCACAGAAGTAGGACTTGATGTAAAAATCTTTGTCAGCCTGGTCTACAGAGTGAGTTCCAGGACAGCTATGGCTGTTAGACAGAGAAACCCTGTCTTGGAAAAAAAAAAAAAATCTTTGCCTTTTAAGTGAGTGAAGCGTGCTTTTACTATCCTAGTCTAATGCCTTGCTGGCTGACATGTGAACGTCCTGGGAAACAGATACTTTAAATGGTCGTTATCTTAGGAAGTAAAAGAATAAATGGTATTACAGAATGTTTTAAAATAGTTAAAAAGAGAAATGCTACCTGTTTAGAGTTCCCAGTGACACTTCTTTGTGGGACTGTGTTTTCAGGAACGTGGTTGACTTCTTTCTGGTGATAACACAGCTGGGATTCTGCAGCGTCTATATCGTCTTCTTAGCTGAAAATGTGAAACAGGTGAGTATGTTTCTGCAGTCAGTGAGATGTTTTCTTCAGATGCCTTGTTTATTGCACGGCTCATCTGTGGAAGCCATGGTTGAAGCTAAAGGCATGTTTCACTTGTAGTCTTTTTTTAAATTCTTCTTTAGTGTCTCTTTGACAATTTGGATTTCTGATGTTATTGCTGTTGGTGTTATTATGCCTGACATTATATCAACCGTACTTGGTTTTTTTGGGGGGCCAGAATGTGGTCTGGCTTACTGTGTCTTGATTATTTCAAATTCAGATCTCAAAAGTATGCACATAGATACTGGGGGTCACATCCTTGATGTTGTTGATGTTCTTTAAAGGAGGTATAGGATGGTATGCAGCAGCAGGAAGCCGGAGGTAAGAAGGCGAGCGTTTATTCCTAAGGTCCAGTAACCGTTGCTGTTGTTTCAAAAGGGTCTGAAAACACATGCCGTCTTGCAGTCATTCCATGGAACGTGATGGCAGCAGAGTCTGGGATCATGCGAGATGGCCCTGATGGAGCTGTTGTCCCATCCCCACCGTTTTTACTTGTTTTGAGATGGTCTCACTTAATCCAGGCTTGAACTTTCTGTGTAGCTCAGGCTGGCCTTGGACCTCCTGATCCTCCTGTATTTACCTGCCAAGTGCTGGAACTGCAGACGTGTGCCACCGTGACTGGTCACGGCTGGGTCTTTCTAGTTCTCCCAAGGAAGTTGCCAACGAGCCCTGTTTGAATCTAGGAACAGTGCCTTGTGGTTTTATGTTTACAGTTAACTTTTACAATCACCCTGGAGTAACTACTGCGGAGTCTTGTGTACACGATTGACGTGTACTGAGCTTCCCGGGCATTTTCCTGAGACGGAGCCCCCAGTCACCGGTCACAGCTGCTACCCTAGTGTGTGCTTTGTTAGCTGTGTATTGCCTTGAACTCGGGTCTTGGCGTCTCATTTTCTAAGTGTTGGGTTTCCAGTTATGTACTGCCACACCTGGTTGGCCACCTTTGGTAATGATTTTTATCACCGGGTAGGAATTTTAGGGTTTTATTTTGGGTGGGGAGCGGGAGAGGGAGGAAACATCTAAAGACTTTTAATGACTTTCTCTTATGAGACAATGTCTGTTCCAGCCAGAGTTTAATGGAAAATTTAAGGCACGAGAAGATGAGGTAGAAAAAGTGGCTTCCTGGCTGGTTGGAAAGGGAAATGTCTTTTATAACTAGAATGATGAAAGTCTTTTAGAAGCATAAAGGGAAACAGAAAGACATGCAGTCAGACTTTAGAAAACAGCCTGAGGCAGCAAGGAACACCCACGTGGGCAGGGCAGGCAGCAGCCTCAGAAGCGTGAAATTGGAAATTGTCACTCTGGGCAGAAGTTTTCCTTCCATTGTGGGCAGTGCACATTACTATGTACACTGGCTAAACCTTACTGGTCATCACTGTCACTGTTAGACACCGTGGGATGAACTCACAGGTCACTCTTGTCGGAGGGAGACACCGTAGGTGGGATGACCTCACTGGTCACTCTTGTTGGAGGGAGACACTGTGGGATGACCTCACTGGTCATCACTGTCTCTGTTAGATACTGTGTCATGACCTCACAGGTCACTCTTGTTGTAGGGAGACACCTTGGGATGACCTTACTGGTCACCACTGTCAGGAAGACACTGTGGGATGACCTCACTGGTCACCACTGTCACAGTTAGACATTGTGGAATGACCTCACTGGTCACCACTGTCATAGGGAGACACTATGGGATAACCTCACTGGTCACCACTGTTACAGTTAGACACTGTGGGATGGGATGACCTCACTGGTCACCACTGTCATGGCGCTTGATCATAGAGGATGTGAGTTTTATTTTCTCTCTCGTGACTGTAAGCTGATGGATAATTTCTGTCCTCCTCTGTGACTGTACTACAGGTTCATGAAGGACTCCTGGAGAGCACAGCGTTGGTTTCCAACAGCACAGATCCATCTCAGGCATGTGAGAGAAGAAGTGTGGACCTCAGGGTCTATATGCTCTGCTTTCTCCCGTTTATAATTCTCTTGGTCTTCATTCGTGAGCTGAAGAATCTCTTCATACTTTCGTTCCTTGCCAACATGTCCATGGCTGCCAGTCTTGTGATAATTTACCAGTATGTTGTTAGAGTAAGTCTGCTTTTGAGTAACCATCCTGTGTTCCCATGTGTGTAAAGCTTTCTTTGGAGGTGACAGTTGTGACATGGAGAGACCTGTTCCGCACACATGGCACACGGACAGCAGCAGATATTGATTTTCCTTCAGGGGATAATGTTAATGACATAGATGCTAAGAGGCTGCGTCTGGCTTGAATGTTGGTGAGGGGGCCTGTGGGTTTGCATCAGTGTTCCCAAACATCCCACCTTCCCTGTCGCAGCTCTTGTGAGATTTAGGATTGTGCTCTTCCTACAGAGCCCCCCATGACTCGTTGAGTTACTGTGCTTATGCATTGGAGCTCTGAGCCAGTCACAAGGATGGGCATGCATGTAATGCTCTAAGGTTTTTGCTTGCTGCCCTGTGCCCTCCACTGCCATGGCACAAGTCTGTGACTCCTTTGTTTAAAGACCATGCAGTAGCTGGAACTGAGGTCACTGTTTGAAGTCTCAGGACTCTTAACCCAGTTATACTAGGCAGAGGCCACGGACCCCAAGAAAGTCAAGGATCCTGTTTTATTTCCTCATGATCTAATCCATCAAACATACTACTTCCAAGATATCACAAGATTTTCATGAGAAGTTCACATAAACTAATTTACTGGGTCTGTTTCACTTTCCTCCCTCTGGATTCTCAAACTGGTAGGAAAGAAGGTTGCCTGAGCCTTTCTGAGCTTCCCAGTCCCTTAGCTGGACATGTTAGATTGGGGGATCTCTCAGGAGAGGGAAGAGCACAAGGAAGTGCCATAGCATCCTGCTCACCTGAGTCACGGTTTAGCGGTAGCAGACGATCAAGACCTTTGGACCCTGCTCACTCTGCTCCTTGCTTTCCCTGTCACGTGTCTTCTTCACATCATGTAATTCTACATGTGCCTCAACTGTTACCAACCTCCTCATTGCCCACATTACTCACGTGCTTTCACACTGGTTTGCATAGCCTCTTTCCTTGGCCTTGAGTTTTAATTCAGTAGGTAAGGCAGAGGAGATGATTGTGGCAAGGGGGGGGACCAGAATTGGGGTGTCTGGAAGGAAGGTCATTGTGGTCAGTGGTTTCGAGCCAGGTGTGTTCCAGTGACTTTGTCTAGATCTCAAGAGAGTGAGAAGCATTACCATGAGATGGTAATAAAGGGGAGCGGGGTCATCCACAGTGAGGAACAGGTCGTGTGTGTTGTGTTGGGGCACACACTGAAACCAGAAGGACACCTGAACCAGGGAGAGCCAGGGACCCGAAGGGGTGGCATGCATGGAGACCGCAGCAGCCTGGTGACGGCTGGGCTCTGGGTTCTGAGTATGCCTGCATACTTCTCATGTGGCAGGAGATGTATCCCATGCGCTGCCTGGGACTGGCCAGTGGACACAAGTACTCAGGAGGAATGTGTAGATGTGAGGGAAACAGTTGTTTGTGTAACGATGTCCTAACAGCTTAGCCTCCCTTAACATATATATGTAAAACGTTTACTAAATTCCATAAGCCCATTTGCTCTGTGAAGCTTGGAAGACGTGATTTTGTTCTTTAATTTTAAATAATTTGCATTAGATAAAGCTGTAACTTGCTTTCTTTTTTCTTTTCTGCAGAACATGCCAGATCCCCACAACCTTCCAATTGTGGCTGGTTGGAAGAAATACCCACTGTTTTTTGGTACTGCTGTGTTTGCTTTTGAAGGCATAGGAGTGGTAAGAATTAGCCATTACTTGTTTTTTAAACTCTTATCACAAGAATTTTTATAGTCTAACTGTATAAAAGTACACTTTTTTTGGGGGGGAGGCTTAGTTTCGTGTATTCATAGAACATGATTCCAGTTTGGTGGGTGGATGAAAACAATGAAATCAAAGGAGGAGGGCCTGGCTGCCCCTAAGGTGTGAGACTTTTTTATTGTAGATGTGAGGGAGAAAGCAGGCAGAGGGAAGAGTCCAGGCTGAACATGACTGGCTGACACCGGGCCCTGAGAGGAGAGTGAGGGAGAGGGAGCAAGGGAAGAGCCACAGACCCCGGCCCAGGCCAAGAGACTGGGGGAGCCAAAATGGCTGAGTTATATAGGAATCAGGCTGGGGGAGCCCAGCCCTAGGATGGGGAGGTTTAGGGTAGGGGGTGGGGTGAGGGGTGCTGGGAGGAGCCACAGGCACTGAATGAGACATGTAGCTTTGAGTCCTAACTTGAACTCTTGTTTAGTTTTTCTACTGACCAGTAACTTAACCTTAGACATGTTTCTTAGGTTCTCTAAGTCTTTTCCTTGGTAGGTTAAGTGACAATATTAGACTAGATTTTTAGCATTTTGGGGGAAAAAATTTCAAGCCTATAAAAGCCTTAAGGTATTATATATACTGAAAACTCTTGTTAAGTATCACGTAACTTCAGAAAATAGAACTCACAATTTTGTTTTGTTTGTATCCCACATACTCAAGCATGCCCAAATAAAGCTTTTTTTTTTTTTAATTTTTAAAATTCTGTTATGCATCTGGGTTGTTTTGCTTGTAAGCATGTCTGTACACCAAATGTGTGCCTGGTTCCTGTGGAGGCCAGAAGAGGCTTAGTGAGGCTTTGGAAAGGAGTTACAGATGTTTGTGAGCCACCACATGGGTTCTGAGAATCAAAACTAGGTCCTCTGGAAGAGCAGCCACTGCTCTTAACCTCTGAGCCATCTCTCCAGCCCTCAAATAACCCATTTTAAAAAGGTGCATGTACTGGGGTGGGTCAGGGGAGTTCAGAGCACAGCTTCCAGGAGCTGGTTCTCTCCTTTTCCATCGTGGGGGCAAGGTCTCTCCTGTTCCTGCTGCTCTGCGGCTCTCCAGGGTAATAGGCCAGAGGGTGTCTAGGTAGTTCTGTGTCTCCACCCCCCTCTTTCCACAGGAATATGTGGTTTTAGATGTGAGGTAGCTTATCCAGAGAGTGTCTAGGTAGTTCTGTGTCTCCACCCCCCTCTTTCCACAGGAATGATGCGGTTTTAGATGTGAGGTAGCTTATCCAGAGGTTGTCTAGGTAGTTCTGTCTCCACCCCCCTCTTTCCACAGGAATGATGCGGTTTTAGATGTGAGGTAGCTTATCCAGCCTCTGCAGGGTTCTGGTGACTGAACTCAGGCCATCCGGCTTGCATGTCAGCCTGCCAGCCCCAACATCACATTACAGACTAGAATATTTGAAGGCTGTGGAAATAATTATAAAGTTATTGCCATGTGAAACTCAAAGATAAGTCTCCCTTTGGGTCGGGCACATCATATTTGTTTTAAGGTAAAACATTAGTGAGATGTCTGTGCCAGGAGATACATCCTGAGGCCTCTAACATCTTAAGTACTTCTACTCAAAATACTTTCAGCATTTGTGGCCTAGAATTTGTAGATTTAGGGAAATTTGAATATTAATGTCTGCTGTCTTCAGGTCTGATGGTTTTGGTATCAGAACAAAACACTTTAAATGCCTCTTCCTGGAATGCAAATGGATGTCGTCGTCCCCCCACTTCCCCCTTGGCTCTCTGCTGTCTGAATTCTTAGGAATTCTCACAGCTCCTCTCTGCGGTTGCAGCTGTAGATTCGGATTTTAATGTCTGTCTTTCATTAGTTTAGGATCTTAATCATTGGATATTTAGTTAAGTGTTGATTCTCTGACAAAAGTCCAACATACAGTTGTTCATTCAAAACCAGCCTCACTATCCCACTTTCTCTTCCCTCTTTTATTTTAATTTTTAGTATTTGCTTTGTTAGGACACAAAGTTTCCTATGACATTTCTGTACACACACATCATATACTGTCCTTCCCTGCTTTTGGCTTGTCTCTTCCGTATGCCACACAGTCCCTCCTGCCTTCCTGTCACACACTCCACTCCTACCTCTCATCCCTTCCCAAGATCCCTGTCCTGTTCTGTGGTCCCCTTCCTGCTCCCTCCACACACACTATAGAGCAGTTACAGATGTCTACATGTGTGTTCCTACGCATGTGAGCTTTAACTTGCTCTGTGTCCTGAGGGCTTCAGAAGCAACATTCCTCACATAGCACACACCCTGGAGATCTGAATTCTAAATGCCATGCTCCAAGACAAGAACCATGTTCTGTGGAAACAAATGTCTGATGAAGACTGAAACCATGGAATCCAACATGAGTGTGGGGCTCTCTATAGGCCAGAGAGGAAGGACGTGCTCAGAGCAGAGGACGGACAGTGAGGCAGTGAGCATCACCAGGGACGCACACATGCCTGGTCGTATCACAGTGACAGAATGTTGGGTTGTGACTCAGAGTGCATAACAGATCGCAGAAGTCCACAGGGAGTAAGTGATTGGACTAATGACTACGAGGCAGGATCCCTAGTTGCACCTCTTCCCCCAGCGGGTGTAGATAACTCTCACTTCGTTCTCGGAGAGTGGGTGGAGTTAGAGACCCAGAGTATGATGAGGTGGGTGGGACTAGACGGAAGTACACCAGTCATCACAGTCATGATGGAAACGTGAAAGAAGAGCACTTCAGGGTGTGATGTCTGTCTCTAAAAGCCATGACCCCTGTCTAGTCACAAGGAAGGCATTAGGACAGACCCAAATTAGAGGGGTGTTGTGCAGAGGAGTTCAACAAGTCGGGACAGTGAGCAAAGAAAGACCGAGAAGCCAGCCAGACCACAGGAGAGCGAGGAAGCAAGGTGAAAAATGCAATACGGTATCCTGGAAGGTCATTCATGAAGAGCTGGAGAAATTGAGATGGGCTTTGGGGTTCAGTCACTTGTGGTTGGCCACTGTTGTCTCAGTTGTGACAACTGGTAGTATAAAGTGTTAATCACGGGAGAGCTGCTCCGGGGGCACATGGGAGCCATCTGTGTTTTCCTTGGCATTTAAAAAACAAATCTAAAATTATTCTAACCAGAAAAGGTATATAAAAAAAACCCAGCAGGTTGCCTGCTGAGAGCTGATCTTCAAATCTTTTTAGGAATTAAACAATAATGTAATATAAAAATCTACAGAGCACAGGGGCTGAGTGTGTTAGCAAAGTGCTTCTGTATAAGGATGAGCCCATCCCCCACATAATCAGCTGGGTGCAGATGTAATCCCAGTGCTGGGAAATGGAGACAGGCAGATCCTGACTGCTCACAGGTGGGCAGTTTAGCCCAGCCAGGAAGCTCCACGTTCAGTGAGATCCTGTCTCAAACAGCTGGGTGGAAGCTTGGTATGGTGGTGTGCACCTTTAGTCCCAGAATGTGGGAGGCAGAGGCAGGCAGATCTCTGTGAGTTTGAGGGCAGACTGGTCTGTATAGTTCCAGGCTAGCCAGGGCTACATAGTGAGACACTCTCAACCAACCCAAGAGGGGAAAAATGAGGTGGAACACGGTAGAGGAGGACACTGATGTCAACCCCTACACACACCACACACACGCAAACATACATGGATATGTCTACATATCACAAAGAAAATAGCTCTTACAAATGGAACGAAGAGAAGACTTTGCACATGAGACTGCAGAAGACCAACCTTTCTAATTACCCTGGTTATTCTGAAATTCCTGTATTCTATTCCTTTAAAATAGTTACATTCTCCTCCTAGGTGCTTCCGCTGGAAAACCAGATGAAGGAGTCTAAACGCTTTCCTCAGGCGCTGAACATCGGCATGGCGATTGTCACAGTCCTGTACGTCAGCCTGGCCACTCTTGGCTACATGTGCTTCCGTGATGAAATCAAAGGCAGCATTACACTGAATCTTCCCCAGGACATGTGGTAGGTAAAGCTGACTTGCCAGTCATAGTTTCTGTGGTTTTTATTCACAAGATTTGATGGGGAAGATATATTTTTAGATTTATGATTTGAACGTTTAAACTTTTTCATGATTTCATTATTTGTAGAACTAAAAATGCACTTAACAGGCTTTTAAATTTTCAAATATTGGCTGGAGAGATGGCTCAGAGGTTAAGAGCACTGCTTGCTCTTCCAGAAGTCCTGAGTTCAATTCCCAGCAACCACACGGAGGCTCATAACCATCTGTAATGAGATCTGGTGCCCTCTTCTGGCCTGCAGGGACACATGCAGACATAACACTATACATAATAAATAAATAAATCTAAAAAAAAAAAAAAGAGTTGGATCTTTTAAAAAATTTTTCAAATATGAGATATGGGTAGAAACAGTAACAATATTTATTCACAGAAGTATTTAAGGTAAATCTTCCTGGAAAAGGAATTGAAGAGAAAGCCTGCAGACAGATAGATAGATGCCCCTGTTCCCAGCTAAGACATGGAGAAGGACCGCGACAGGACTCTAGGAAGGCATGCCTATATATTGGCAGTTCAAGTGTGGGGGTGTGACCTGTACTTGAAGTAGCCCTTCATTCCTTCCAGGACTGGCTCATCTCTGACCCCTGCTTGCTATGGTTCTCAAGTTAGAACACAGCAAATTAGGACTGGTGACTCAAAGACTGTTCAATCATAGTTTAGCCATCTAATTTTCAGCTAGAAGAAGGCCTCCAAAAGTTATGCTGAGAAACAGTAGACATCTTGAAAAGTAGGCGAGCAAGTCAGGGTAGAGAGAGGTTTCCTTTGGAGAGAGTCCGTCTGAACCTCTTCACAGGGTAGCTGGGTGCAGCCTGTCCTGGTTCACTGTCTGCCTTGTGGACCTGGTAAGGTAGTAGGAGTTAATAGTCCTTTGAACTATTAACTCCCTGAGAGCTACAGAGTGACTGTCCTCTCAAAGGCTAGTGCTCTGGAAAGTGGTAGTGCAGAAGGCCCTGGGATTGCATGTTTCCTCTTGTCTCCTGTGCGCATCGCAGAGTGTACAGCTCTGTGGCTACTTAAGCTGAAGTGAGAAAAAAGGTTGAAGAGTTGAGAAAAGTATTAAGTGTTATTGAAGGACACATGCCAACCAAAGAGATAAATGGGCTTTTGAAACAGAATAGGTAAAAGTGAAATAAATGGGGCTTTTATACAGTGTGTTTGAACACTGACATTTCTGTATTACTCTTCTAGGGTTGAAAAACCAGTCTGTGTAGTGCTCACTTCTCCAGCACGTAATGTGAGGGAAAAATTAGAGCAGTGTTCCATATAACACCAGATAACAGTACTACGTGTGGATGGTATTAACACTAACCATGTGTTAGCCTGTGGAACTCCAGCTTTATGTCAGTGGAATGTAATTATAATTATATGCAAAATAGTGTTTTCATTTTAAAGTATATTACCGGCCATACTTTGAAGATATAACAGTAATTAGAAAAAAGCAATATTCCTCTTTTAAGTGAATTATGAATTAATAAGAATGTTTGCTTAATTCTCTACAGCTGCTTATCAGAACATGCGAAAAAATAGTCATTTGGTAACTTTGCGTATTTTCAGCCACAACCATTTACAGTTAAATGTTAAGGCCCTGGCTAAGTATGTCCTTGGGTAATTTCTAAATTAAGATTTATTATTTTCAGCCCTGAGGACTTCCTTGTTCCTAATTGTGGTGTTTGCCGTATTTTCAAGTCTACTCTTACTCGGCCCCATTTGCTTCTTGTATTTGCTCCTCGGATGTGTGTGTGCACCGCAGCCAAAGCCTACTGAATCCTTGCTTGGTCACAGACCACAGAGTGCGCATGCTTCTCAGGGCTGTTGGTCTTAGGATGTCAGAAATAAGCTTAAGCCCTAATTAATGGCTTTGCCGAAAGTAGAGTCCTGTCTATCCTTTTAGGATAATAGGATTTGTTCCAAGGAGACGCACAGAGGCTGTGGACCCTGGCATTTCCACAGGCGAATGAACACAGGAGCTGGTCACTGCCCCAGCCTGAAGCAGTCTACCTCAGCACTGCCCCAGAGTCACAGCTCCCTCCAGCCACAGCCGCCTTTATAGTGTGTTTCTTAGAACACACAAGTGGATATTTCTTTTGATTATTGTAGCTGGTGTTTTCTCTCCGGGTCCCGCCAAGCCTCGGCAGTCCCTTAGCCCATTTATAAAATAAACATACAGGCGCTTATATTATTTAAACTGCTTGACCATTGGCTCAGGCCTATCATTGTTTAGCTCTTACTCTTAGATTCAGCCCATTTCTATTAATCTATACTTTGCCACGTGGCTCATGCCTTACTGGTACCTTACATCTTCCTTGTTCTGGCGGCAGCTGCAGGCAGTCTCTTCCTTCCCTTACTGTTCCCTTAATTCTCCTCTCTGTTAGTCCCGCCTATACTTCCTGTCTGGCTACTGGCCAATCAGTGTTTTATTTATTAACATATTTGCCATACAGAACATCCCACAGCTGATTATTTTAAATATAAAAAATATTTTAAATTTTCAAAATGTTAAAGTATTGAAATATTACTATTTTTATCATCCATAGCTCAGAGGAGTAGGTTTATTCCTTCATCCGACTCTTGTGAGTCCACACATACTCTACATGTCACCAAAAATGTCACTTTCTCTAGACAGGGATTTGCTGAGGTATTGACTGAGACATACATGCTGAAGGGCTAGAGAATTGGCTCAGCCTTTCAGAGCACTTGGTTCAGTTCCCAAGGCCCATGTGATAGCTCACAGCCAGTTGTAATAGCGGTTCCAGGGGCTCTGGTGCCCCCTTCTGTTGCCTAGAGGCACTGGACACTCATATGGTACACAGAGATACATGTAGGTGAAACACATAAAATACTAAATTAATTAATTAAAAAAGGAAAGAATGAAGTGCATGTGAGTTTTGGCAGGGGGTCATCACCAAGGTAAAATCTAAAGACTATCACACATTTTATATTGAATTGACATACTACTGTTTATAGTGAGTCCTCCAGAGATGACCACCTAGACACAGTCTAGCCAATTGAAAGTCTTTATTGTAGCTGGCTAGAACAACACTCAGATATTTGGGACCCAGTTGTAGCCCTGAGCAAGGGGTTTTTGAAGACAAACAAAACCTTCTGTATCTCACTGGGCAGCTACGGGGGAGATTTAACATAAGCAAGCAGTTCAGCAGGAGCTAAGTTAAGCAGTCAGCTGGAGGGGAGGTTTGTATAAGCAGGCAGTTTAACAGAGGCCTAGATGAGGTAGCTGGGGCATCGTGACTTGATTCCTAGAATAGAATTGGTAATTTTCCCTGGGATTCTCCGTCAAGGAGATCAAATTCTAGTTAAACCTGAAATGGCCTTTGCAACAATACAAGATGGAGGACCCTCTGCACTGTCTTGCCCTGTCAGACTACACTGGACCCTGTTAGTATGTGGGACTCTCCGTGTATCACATAACATGAGTAATTAGAGAATTCTGAAGATGTCTATGAGTGGAACACTGATGTGCACTGGAAGCCCTGACCTCCAAGGGACAAGTTTGCATCACAAACCAAGCAGCAGCAGCAGCAGCACAGCACAGCACAGCTCTCCCCTTACTGCTTTGATCTTAACACAGGCAGCGGGTGCCTCGTGGAAACTCAGCTGGGGAAAGGATTCAGATGCCCTCCTTGTGCCCTTTGCCTCACAGAAATGTAAAGCAAGGAGGGCCCACATTGAGAGCCCAATAGGACATTTTTCTTCTACATGGAGATCACTGGGGCTGTGACTCAATATTTCAAAGAAATATATTCAAATTTTTAAAAGAAAGTTGAAAAAAATATTGCTCTGAAAAGCTTCGGAAATCTCTTCATGGGGCTGAGGATAGGCAGGGAGCACCAGCGTGGCCCTAAACTCAGTCTTCTAGTACCGTGTCCCCAAGTCTGCGCTCAGCCTCACAGGCTCGTCAGAGCGAGTTGTCTATTGAGGACTAGAAATGTGGTCAGAGGAGGTTGGTTTTTTGGTTTGGTTTTTTTTTTTTAATGTGTGTGTTTTGCTTTCTTTCTTGAGACAGGGTTCTTAGTCTGTAGCCACTGGTCTAGTCTGGAAATGAGTACAGATGTAGGCCAGACTGATGTGGAACTCACAGCGGTTCCTCCTGAGTTGGCTTCCTGAGTGTTGGCCTTATAGCTGTACACCACCACGTCTGGTTTCGTTGGCTTTTTCACCTTTGATTAGGACGTTTCTAAACTGCCTTGTATTCTTTATTTCTTGTTTATCCTCTAAGAATTAAAAAAGAGGAAAGTCAAACTCACATTAAGAAAAACTAAATGTTGAATTTCTTTTTTCCAACAGGTTGTATCAGTCAGTGAAAATTCTGTATTCCTTTGGCATTTTCGTGACCTATTCAATTCAGTTCTATGTTCCAGCAGAGATCATTATCCCTGGAGTCACTGCCAGACTTCATGCCAAATGGAAGCGCATCTGTGAATTTGGGATACGGTCCTTCTTGGTTAGTATCACTTGTAAGTATCAGTACATGTCTATCGTAATAGCTGACTTGCATGTGCATGTGTTAATGTGAGACCTGCTTAAATCATATATTTTGCAAACAGTTATTTTTTTAGAAATGGGGTTATGTTTTTATATGTGTAGATCAGGGCAGCTTCAAACTCATTGTCCTCCTGCCTCAGATTCCCAAATTCCAAGGTGGCAGGTTTGCACCACCACTCCTGACTTAGCCTTAAACCATTAGCAAGAATTCCACAGAGGAGCTGGCCACTGTTGAGCGTACCGCATCGGGGCACTGTGGGCACTGCCTAGTGTACCACATCCGAACACCAGCTTTGCTCACTTGGTTAAAGTGGCCTTTTTGTTTCTCCGCTTCAAAGACAGTGTCTTAGGGAAATAATTTGTGACTATACGTATATCCGGATCTCATCCAGCTTTTAATTTTTGGTACTAGAAACAAACCCTCACACATGCCAGACATGCACTATACCCTCAGGCCAGACTTGGGCTTTTGAGACAGGGCCTTGCTATGTAGCTCAGGCTGGCCTCGATCTCATGATCTTCCTGACTTGGAAACCCAGTTTCTGGGATTGAAGCTTGCACTGCCACACAGCACATCCTGCTCTGTCCACTCATTCTCGCATCCTCCATTGGCTCCTCTTGCTCAGTGACTATGGCCTTGTTCTCTTGATAATGACCCTCTGGTGTGTTGTCCTGAAGAGTGGCTGACCACAATTCTGCTGTAAGAACTGGGCTGTCTGCACTCCTGTTTGTTCCTGGCACACCACACTGTTTGTGTGTCATAGACTCCTCTGTGAGGCAGGGAGAGGAGCCTAGTGCTCTGAAATAGACGCTCCACTCTCATAGCACAAAGTTCATAGTTGTTTACATGAGAAATGTTTTCTGATAAGTATGAGTCCAGAAAGTGTTTCTCTGGTTTGCTCCTCCCTAGCTCAGAATAAATTATGACAGTTTCCCCATTAGCAGTGGCTTCTGCTAATTACTTTCATTGTATCAAAAAGCTCTTCGTTAAGTCCCTATGTGTGTAGTAAACATGTCAACAGAAGCCATTTTTTTTTAATAGGTGCTGGGGCGGTTCTCATTCCTCGCCTAGACATCGTGATCTCCTTTGTTGGGGCTGTAAGCAGCAGTACGCTGGCCCTGATCCTGCCCCCCATCGTGGAAATCCTTACATTTTCTAAGGAACACTACAACATATGGATGATCCTGAAAAACATTTCCATAGCATTCACTGGAGTCGTTGGCTTCTTGTTGGGCACGTATGTCACTGTTGAAGAAATTATTTATCCAACTACAGTAGCTGGTACCCCACAGAGTCTCTCTCTGAATGTGAACTCTACATGCTTAGCACCTGGTTTGAAATAGTGGAAGATCTGTGAGCCTTCTGTTATCATCCCAATTCTAACAGCAATTAAGAACCAGTACAGTGTATTGCCATACACCTAAACATAGTGCCAAACTCTTGTTTTTGTTGGCACAGTATTGTAATTGGATTGTGAACTGGTCATATTTTGCAGCTGTGGCAAATTCTTGCTTTTATCTAATGACAATGAAAAATTTTTAATTAGCTTTGAGAATTGAAAAAACTAAAATCAAAACTTAAACAATAAGCATACCCTGTTAGTCTTTGTTTCTGTAAGAAACACTTTGAATAAGAATTATCTTTCTTACCACTATTGAGAAGATAAAGCAATTCAGCATTGTAGAAATTAAATAGGGTCATAGTTAAGAAAATCTTTCTGGAACATCCCACAATAGCAAGTAAGCCTCCTGTTTGAAAATGCATCGATTGCATTTTTATTCCATAGGTAATGCTTCTGATAGCCCCTGGGGAGGATAGACGATTCCCATTGACCATCATGTGAACATTAGGAAGTTTCCAGAGCCAGAGTCTCTTCACAGGTAGGCTCTACAGACAGTCGGGCTTCATAGTCACCGGGAAGCACTGAACAGGATTCTCACCTCCTGTTTCCATCATAGGTGAAAAGGCCATTGAAGTTTCTGGAATACTGCTCCCTTGGTTACTGTCTTAGTTAAGTTCCTATTGCTGTGATACAGCACCATGACCAAAATCAGCTTATGGAGCAAAGAGGTTATTTCAGTTTACAGTTCCACATCACGGTCCATCATCAAAGGAAGTCAGGGCAGGAACCTGGAGCAGGAGCTGATGCAGAAGCTAGGGAGGACGCTGCTTACTGGCTTGCTCCTTATGGCTTGTTCAGCCTGCTTTCTTATAGCATCCAGGACCACCAGCCCAGAGGTGGCCCCACCTACAAAGGGCTGAAACGTCCCAAATCGATCATCAATCTGGAAAATACTCCCACAGACTTGCCTACAGGTTAGTCTTACAGAGACACTTTCTCAATTGAGAGTCTCACTTCCAAAATGACTCTAGAGTGTGTTAAGCTGACATAAACTGGACAGGACAGTTACCAGTGTAGAAAATGGAGTCCCAAAATGTCAGGTGACTTCATCAAGAGCACTTACTGAGTCAAGAAAGCCTGATAGTTGACTCCATGCAGAGATTTTTTTAAATTATTTTTCATGTTATCGTCAAGGAGAATGAAAAGCCACATCCAGCTTAATTTTAATGTAGAGTTTAATTATATTTTTATCTTTTGAGAGTGTGTGCCTGCTCTTTGAATATAGGTGACATAAAAATTCAAGAATCCTGCCTAGTGGCTTTATAGACCTCACACTGGAAGAGAAGCTAACATTTCCTTAAACAGCAGGGGACTGGCTAGCTGTGGGGTGTGCTGGTCACAGGAGGTGGGGTCTCCTTAAACAGCAGGGGACAGATGGCTAACTGCACAGTATTCTGGTCACTTGCCTCCTGGGCCTTCAGGCATCAGAGATAGATGACAAAATACAATTTTGGATCTTCCTAGCCTCATAGCATTCTTACTGCAATAGTAAAGGAACCCTAAAATGCATGCTTAGGAAAACTTGAAACAATCAAAAACTGTCTGGTAAATAAATACTGAGACACTTCAGGCATCATCCTGAGAAGTGCGTCCTTTGTTCCATCTCCAAACACACTAGCTAGGCAAACAAGCTCATTTGATGAAGAAGACGAGAATTACGGGGTTTAAAGGAATGTGTGCCGGGTCATCTCCTGACTTCTCAGCCCGTGGCTCTCCAGTGTATCTGTCTGTAAGATGTCACCAAGCCGTCTGTGGAATTCTCTATTTTTCTATGTAAATGTTAACTTATTTGCTTATGTCATTACTTTGTCTTCATGTGAGTCTATAAATATATCAGAAGCTTTATTTTGGTATGAATTCATAAGAACCAAAATTTTAAAAACATTTATGTTAGATATTTCTAATGATTGTTTATGATGTTTAATGTTAAATTGTTACTTCAAGTCTTTAGTCTTGTGCAAAGAAAGTAGACACGGTTGTGAGGAAAGGAATTTCATAGGAATGTGACTGAGAAATCGATATTTAAAAACGTGCAGTGGCCTACAGCGAGTTAAAATTCACTGACTAGGAGCTACACGAGGCTCTTGCTCCTGTCTTCACGTTATGTTCTACTCTGCATGCTCAATTGTATTTTTGTATCTTCACCTGTTACTTGTGGAGTTCACCAAGTGCAGTGGGTTTTTAAATACTGGGTCACTGCAGTACTTTTTAAAGTTCTGCACAAACACTGTGAGCATCTTATCAGCCAGGATTTCCCACACAGTAAGAGTGCTGAATCAACACCCCGTGTAGGAGTCCCCAAATGATCAACACAGGAGCAGTCACCAGACAGAAAGGAACATAGACTAACAGGAGAGGAAATAGTGTGAAACACGGTTTAGATGCAAAGTGTAAAAGGCATGCACTCTTGTTTAAGGGCACTGAAGATGTATTTATCATTTGATCATTTTTCTATAATAGTTTTACAGAATTATATTTTCTAAAGATTTTTGGAGACGCTATTTTGATTTTAGCAGCTATTCCCTTTGGGGGCCTGGAGGAAGGAGAAGCGGCCACACATGTTGAATTCATGTTTGCTCTCTTGATCCATCACATGGTGGCTGAAATGACCCCCACAGTTTACTTCTCAGCACAGTGGGAACTTCCCCTGAGAGCTGGCTGTGTGGGTGCTATTTCTGCTGTGGGGAGCTGAGAGGAAAGCCGTTGTTCACCTCCCATGGGCTAGACTCAGCCATTTGCCATTTGTCTCTGTTCCCTGACACTCCAAAGAGTTTTCGTCGGCGACTGAGTCCTCTTGTCAAAACAGGGTTCCCGCATGGCCCAGTTTCTTCACATTAAGAAGTGGGAGCTAGAAGTTTTCAGGTAGAGAGTGCCACTTGAAGAGAACACACCGGGGTTTGCCACGCCCCACTACTGCCCTGCTCTGTTCTCCCTCACTTGTCACCAAAGCCAGTTCTGAGTCTCAGTCTCGTGAGATGGTGTGCATGAAGTGGTTATGAGCCATTTACGGCAGTGCACTTGTGATTTCCTACAGGCTTTGATCGTTGATGTATTTGTAGTCCTAGAAAATGTCAGCGTAAGTGCACGTGGGTGCCATTTCTATGGAAGTCGCACTCAGCCCTCCCGGTTCACTTGAGTCCCCCCAGATGCCAGCGTGCTTGTTATTGGCAGCACACAGTAGGTCTTGTGTGCAACTCCTTTTCCTTCAGTCAGGATGGAAAAGATACAGGATAAGCCAATGGAGATAATACAGTTGCTTATGTCAGCAGACATTAACTGTTGAGCAAGAAAATAATTGGTTAAAATATAAAGCAGTAATGTAAAATTATAAAATATTGGAAATGGGTTTATTTTATCAGCTTGGTCCAGTTATCTCCCCTTGATTAAGAAAGTGGGAAATTTGTCTACTGAGGATAACAGGATGCTTCCTATCATTAAATGGCTACATGTTACTTGATCACACAGGGCTTCCTGGATCTGGTTAGGATATAAAAAGAAATATGACTAGGTCTGGAATTTATTGCCTAAAAAGTGAAATGACAAATCACCCAATTGTTCAGATTTCCTGTTAGAATTGGCTACTTTTTATGTGCATCCATGCATGTTACCCCAAAGGGACTCACCTCTGAATCCATTCAACTACTTACCACAGATTGGACCACAGTGATGATCACATAGGAAAATGTATGTTCATGACTTGAAAAGTCAAGCTATAGATTTTGTATTTCAAAAATGATTTTATTAGCTTTATTAAAAGTCAAGTTTCATTAAACTTGTGTCATTTCTTATAATTTATTTTTCTTTGTAAAAGAATTTGAAAAATGTCTGCAAGTACTGTAACTTCTCAATTGTCAATAAAGTATTATTTTGCTTGCTATTAAATGCCTTTTAAGTTTTCCATTTATAAGATTAAATAAAATGGAAAATATCCTAGCTAAAAATGCACAAATATTTTGTTTTATTAAAGTTTTTAAATTAACTTCTTATTGTATGTATACATGATCCAGATGTGTGGCTGCACATGCCACAATGCATGTGGAGGTCAGAGGACAACTTTGTGGAGTTGGTTCTCTCATCTTTACATGGGTGGGATCGAACTCAGGTCCTCAGGCTTGTGTGGCAAGCTTCTTTAATCATTTTGCCATTTTGCTGTCCCTCCCCAGTTTTCAGTTGCTTAAACTTTGTTTCATTGTTATTACTCTGTGTGTGTGTGTGTGTGTGTGTGTGTGTGTGTGTGTGTGTGTGAGAGAGAGAGAGAGAGAGAGAGAGAGAGAGAGAGAGAGAAGCTTGAAATTTTTCATGATGAATAGTATAAACAGTCTTTATGGATATTAAAGGCCTCAACGATTTAAGAGTAGATTAAAAATGAAAGGACACTCAGAACTATGTACCCAGTGATGGACATGACTCAATTTACCACTTTTTTATTTCAAAAAAATCTGAAGTGTGTTAAAGGTTGCCACCACTGAGGACTGATAAATGTTTGAGATGGTGAGCATGCCAGCTCCCTGACTTGAAAACTACACATTGTATACATGTAGTAAAACCTCATGTTGTACCAAAAAAATATCTGTTTTTTATTTGCCATTTGAAAAACCTTGAAGCAACCGGGTGTCAGTCATATGGGTTGATTTATAAAAATGAGACAATGGTTTCAGAAAGTGTTTTTCCACCCCCCACCAAAGGAAACAAAATCCCAGGAATTCTGACCTTGTGAACTTTTGACAAGTGTGTGAGAAACTTCAAGAGAAAAACCTGAAAACAAACCACCAACAAAATAACAGTAAAGCACTACTGGGCAGGTGTTGTGTAATAACGAGGCTGAGGCAGGAGATCTGAAATTCCAGGCCAGGCTGGACTACAGAAGAAGACCCCATCTCAAAAACAAAACCAATAAGCAAAAATTGCTTGTAAGCAGAACATATGTTTGACCCACAAGAGAAGAAACAGAACAGCCCCCCCCCAATTGTAATTGAAGGGAGATGTCCCCGTAATGAGAAGCCACATCCAATCATCCACCATTTGTGGTCCCTTCTCCATGTGATCAGCATCTGATCTTTCACCAGTGCCACCACCACACTCAGAACATGGCTTCTGAAGTCACCATTGGAGGGGAAAATGAGAGAGACATGCCATTTCTTCCTTCATGTTACTGCCTGGAACTAATCACATAGTCTTCAGCTACCAGTCGAAAGGGGCTGGGAAAGAACACACACTAGGAAGAGAAAGAGGATTGAGAACATCGATTGAGTTTCATATGAGACATGAATAAGAGTGTTATATAAAAATTCTATTGAGTATGATTTTAAACTATGAAATTTAAAGCTAAAGCATGGTAGACCTAATAAAGCTTGAATTTAAGGATTCCTGTTTGGGATGTGCCGTGGACCCCTGAGAAAACTCAGAGCCACTGCTGACCAGGAGGTGTCTTACAAACTGCTGCTTGTACTCTTCATCTTCTGAGCTGAAGTGATGAAGTTACCGAGAACTGGCGCAGCCTGAGCTGTTCCCATGGGTTCATTTTCATCTCACTCAGGAGTACTGGGGAGCCAGAGCAGGGCTACACACTCAGAGCATCCCCTCCCACACACCCTCGTCCTGAGGTGTGGAGATAAGAGACTTGGCATGAACCAGACCCTGTGGAGTGCTGATCTGATTAGCACTGCCAACTGAGCATCCACATGGGATCCTGGAAAGGCAGTGGTGGAGAACTCATTTCTGTTTCAATAAGGTGAGGAGGAATGTGGGCTTTTCAGCTTTTAAAAGGTTAAATTTCTGCATCCAGGTTTCTTTTCTGTTGCTGTGATAAAACACCCTGATCAAAAACGATCTGGAGAGGAAAGGGTTTATTGGGCTTACATCATGTCACAGTCCCTCACTGAGGAAGTTAGGGCAAGAACAGAAGCAGAAACCATGGATGAGGGCTGCTGTTTTAATAACATCTATTCCTGTGAAGAGACGCCATGACCAAGGCAACTTAGATGAGGAAGCATTTAACGGGGGCTTACAGTTTCAGAGGGTTAGTCCATTGTCATCATGGTGGGAGCATGGCAGCAGGCAGGCATGGTGCTGGAGCAGCAGCTGAGAGCTTACATCTGATCCAAACCAGTTCTACCAACTGGGGACCAAGCATTCAAATAGGAGCCTATGGGGCCATTTTCTTTCAAATCACCACAGCTGTTTGCTGGATTGTTTTCTGAGTCACTCTCTGCTAGTTTCTTACGCCAGCCAGGCCCATCTGCCTAGGCAGGTGAGAATTCTACCATTGATTATTTCTACCACCCATGCCCCACTGTCTAGTACCCATAGTGGGTACCCACATCAGTCATCAATCAAGACAATTCCTTTCAGACATGGCCATAGGCCAGTCTGATCAAGGCATTCTTCATTTGGGGTCCTCCCTCCCCAGGTGATTCTAGGTTGTGTCAAATTGACGATTAAAAACTGACCAGTACAAGTTGCCATACAAAGCAGCAGGCTCCTTGTTGGCACTTTTTATACATCCATGGCATGATACTGTGTTCTTAGCACATTCTTTCCTGTCTCCGTGCCCTTCCTTTCCCCAGATTATCCCCTCTCTTATATTTAGGTTTTAGAATTCAAAAAGCAACCAAGAAACCTGACTACAGAGAATATGGAATAATATTCCACAGTGTTTTGATTCTGAAATTTGCATCTACCTTTTCCTCCTCGGCCCCCAAGTCTCAGAGTTATACCAGCACCATTCCAGGAGTGCAGCTGCTGAGATGAATTTAGATTCCCGTCTAAGCATAAGAAGGTGTCAATAAACGTTTGATGAATGAGGAACAGATGCAGGGACTTAACACTGCAGGACCCCAGGCGCCACCAGTTTTCATTTAAAAGATAAAATCAGTAATTAAACCTGCTGTTTTCAGTCTTTTTTTAAATAATTTTTTTATATTTAAAATTTTTTTCTTTCCTTTTAAATACCAACCCCTGTTCCCCCTCCCTCCTCTTCTCCTGCTCTCCCTACTTCCCCCCATCCACTCCCATCCCCGTAAACTGGGAGGGGGAATAGAGGAGAGGGGATTGGAGGGAATGGGAGGTGGGAACATGGGGGAGGGAGAGCAATGAAAGAGATATCTTGACAGAGTGTACTACTAAGGGGATGGGGAGAAATCTGCAGCTAGGGAAATCCCCAGGAACTCACAACACTGTCCCCAGCTAAGACTCAGCAATGGTGGAGAGGGTGCTTGAACCAGCCTTCCCCTGCACTCAGATTGGTGTTTTAAGTCTTTCTTGAGCCTTAGCAGCATGGATAATCCTGGCATGGCTGGGAGTGGCTACTTGCTGTTAAGTTTTGTATTTTTTATTACAAAGCATTGTTTAACACAATATTGAAGAGAATATACCTTTGGAGGAAATAGGTAATGTGAAAAGTGCCTGGTGTGGTTTGAGTATGGTTTAAATGTGTTCTCCCAAAAGGTTCGTGTGTTGGGAGTTGCTCCTAGGTTTGAGGTGTAGAGGTGCTGTGGACCCTTTAAGAGTGATGAAGAAGGACCTGCATGGGTCACTGGAGGCAGGGCCTCAGAGATTGTGGAATCCAGACTCTTTCTGGCTTCCTGTTCCTGTATGTCTGTATTCCTAACATGGGCATCCATGAGATTGCCTAGGAATCTCACCAGACTGCCAACATCAATGAGCTACGAACCTCTCTTTTTCTTGGTAAATAGTTTGTCTCTGGAATTTTGCCTCACCTGAGTAATAGGTAATACACAACCAGACCTCCTTCAAAAGAGGACCGAAACTCCATCCTTGTGGGATTAAGGCCTACGGCCTGTTCTTTTGTGCTTAGTTTTCACCAACAACTGCCACTTGAGCTGAGTCCTCTGCTCTTGGCTTGCAGCGTGAACAAACCCAGGAGGCCATCATCTGATCAGTTGAGTTTGTAAAGATTCCAGTGGCTTATTTCTGGAGGGTTCCAGGTTCCAGGTTCTGCGTGTGGTTTCCAAGCCGAGCATGCTGGAGTAACAGGCCCTCTGTGTGAGCACGAGGCAGAATAAGCAGTAAGGAGGCTGAGGTCCACATACTCACACACCCCAGGTTCGTCCCCTGACATGCTGTCTCTCTCTCCCCTGAGAATAGTGCTGTCCAACCCCTGTGCTTTATAGCTTGTATGTTATTTTTCCTGCTGCCTCTCCTTTCTATTCGACTCAATTAATAGTGGTCTAATGAACTGAATAAAGCAATCTAAGAATTCGGCCATTTAGTCCTGACAGACACTTGGCCAGCAGTAGCTGAGACTTGCCACGTGAGTACCATTGTTGCCTGGTCAGCTAGGTGTGAGGACACGGCTATGAAAATGAGAAAAAAAGAAGAATATGTGGGGAGGATCTGGGAAGAGTTGGGGGAAGGAAACCATGATCAGAATAATGTGTGTGAAAAACATTTATTTAAAGTTTGTGAAAACATTTTAAAAATCTCCCTCGTTTACTCAAACTTAGAAAAAAAAATGTAATCCCATAAATAAACTTGGATCATTACTTTCGACTTTGACCACATGGAGCGATGAGAATGGAAGCAATCTCTTAGGTAGCCTAGGACATATGATGCTCCGATATAGCAGGTCAAAAGAAGCAAACACATCCAGGTCAGTGCAGGGCTCTTTCCAGCTAAGGTCACACCTGTTTAAATCTCACAACCATGCAAAGCGGCACTAGTATTGAGCCATTTTCAAGAAAGGCAAATGAGAGAGTCAATAAGGTTCAACAGCATGCCCAAGGGGATAGGAGGAACCCTGCGGCCTGACCCCACGACACCTTCTGACTTTAGCCAGTACATCACTTACTCCATCCATTCCTTCTTTGTGCAGGGGGATGACACTGAACAGTTAAAGATCAAATTCATTATCATTCTCTGGCCTTGTTCAACTTTAACGATAATTGCCCTTGGCATTTTTCAAAAGTCACACAACGTGGTAGTGACTTCTCGGAGGGATTATGTTATTCTTCCAGTGTGTTCTAGTCTCCTTCAAAATGTCAGGAGACGAAAGAGGGAGACCAGTTCCAACTGGAGCAGGTCAGATGTAAGAAGAATTTCCTATGAGTGTAAGAACTATGGAAATTTGTGACTTAGAAATGTGTTAAAGTATCCTCAAAAGATTTAAAGGTTTCGGCCCACTACTGGAGAAACCGGTTGACTTTAATTTTGAAATCAAGGATTTTCATTAGTAAGGAAATCCCAAACTCAAATTCAAATCCTTGATAGCATTTATCTAATATCTTAATTATAATTAGGAAGTATCAAACAGTACCCATTCTCTCTGAATGTAAGAATTATTTTAAAAACATAGGCTTTGATAATATTTTACTGCTATTTAAGAATTCAAAGGAAATTAAGAGAGCTAATGTAATGTGATATTTCAATATTAATTTAAAATGGCTGCAATTTCAGATATGTATATGTGTATTTATATATATGGACCTATGCATATATATCATATGCATATTTATCCATAGATCCACATGTATCATATATGTATATATATACTTACGTGTGTGTGTGTGTGTGTGTGTGTGTGTGTGTGTGTGTATTTGTACTGCTTTCTTTGTCATCTTGATACAAGTTGAAATCCTCTGGGATGTGGGAGCCTCATTTGAAGAACTGCCTTCATCAGATTGGCCCATGTGCCTGTCTGTGGGACATTTTCTGGACTGATGATTGATATAAAAGGGCCCAGCTTACTGTGGGTGGTGCCATATCTGGACAGGTGGTCCAGGGATATATAAGAAAGCAAACTGGGCAAGCTGGGAGGAGCAACCCAGTAAGCAGCACTCATCCATGGTCTCTGCTTGGGTTCCTGCACTCATCCATGGTCTCTGCTTGGGTTCCTGCACTCATCCATGGTCTCTGCTTGGGTTCCTGCCTTGGTCCCTCAGTGTTGGGACCTGTAGACTCAATAAATCCTTTCTTCTCCAAGTTGCTTTTGGTCATAATTTTTATCACAGCAGTAGATAGCAAATTATAATAATATATAATATATATTAAATTCTTCTAAAGTATGTATATATGATTAGTAAAACTGAGTTCAGTGGCTTTTGTGTTGCACATTTGGGGCTATAAGGCAAATCAAATGCTATTTTCATTCTGTAAATATGAAAATCTTCGGGATAGTTAGGCAACATAATCTAGCTTCCCAAGTAAATATATTGGAGTTAATGTGATTCTGCTTTACTCACACACTGAGGTTGGGTCTGCCAGGGGTTAATCAAGGAGAAGTGGTGGGCTTCCATCTCCTGATGGCAAGTTGGGCCCACAGTTGGCTCTCCTCATTCATGAGACCCTTTGCAAGAGCAGTAGAGATATCAAAGGGAATAAGAAATCACAGTGAGGAGCACCGCAGGAGAGTTATCAGCAGACAAAGGATTCCTGAAGTATGATGTCATCGGAAATGTGTAAATACAGGAAACACAGCAGGAATTCAGTGCAGAAAGTGATCCTAAGGAGGCTGTAGGAGCACACATGGATCTTCTCCACAGAACCTGGATAGCACAGACCTCCCTGCCTCTGGGTATGGAAGTCCCGCCTCCGGGTGTGGAAGTCCCACCTCCGGGTATGGAAGTTGCTTGTGAGATAGGGAAATTAGTCATAAGCTTTTCTTCAGAAGGTCTGTGCTGGTTCACCTCAACTACCAAATCTGAAAGCTGACCTAGTTTTTAAAAAGTTGAAACTAACTCTGCAAATTCTTCAAAACCTAGAACATAACTCATGCTGTGCTGCCAGACACTAATTCCTGATCCAAAACTAAGATAAAGATGACACTAAGAGAGAAGATTGCAAATCACTCTTCCCTTTTAAGTATAGACACTTCATACGTGAAAGAGGAGCCTCAGAGCACATGGAAAGGAATATGCAACGTAACAGTCTTAGTCAGTGTTCCATTGCTCTGAAGAGACACCATGACCACAGCAGCTCTTATAAAGGAAAACATTTAACTTGCTTACTGTTTCAGAGGTTTAGCTCATTACCAGCAGGATGAGAAGTGTGGTAGCATGCAGGCAGACATGGTGCTGGAGAAGGAGCTGAGAGTTCCATCCACAGGCAGCAGGAAGAGAAAAAGCCATTGGGTTTGGCTTGGGCTTTTGAAACTTCAAAATCCACCCCAAATGATACTTTCTACATCAAGGGCACACCTCCTAATCTTTCAAATGGTGCCACTCTCTAAGCATTTAGATATATGAACCTAGGGAAGTGTTCTTTTTTTTTTTTTTTTTTTTGGTTTTTCGAGACAGGGTTTCTCTGTGTAGCTTTGCGCCTTTCCTGGAACTCACTTGGTAGCTCAGGCTGGCCTCGAACTCACAGAGATCCGCCTGGCTCTGCCTCCCGAGTGCTGGGATTAAAGGCGTGCGCCACCACCGCCCGGCAAGGGAAGTGTTCTTACCATTCTTACTCAAACCATCATAATGACTGAGGCGGGGGTGGGGGGAGGTGGGGATTGGTCCCAGGATTGCAAGATCTTTTAAGCAGTCACATGTCAATTAATGTAATGCACTGTATCAATAGAATAAAGCCCCCAAACCACAATTAGCTCAACAGAGAAACAGCGCTTGTTGGAATTGAACACATTAACCCAGATCAGCTTGTGTTATGTAGCAGAATCTTGTGAGAAACAAAACTCCCTCACCAAAGGACTCAATAATAGAATGAATGCAACCCAGACAGAATAAGTGAACTTGAAGACAGCACAAGGGAACTGACAATTTGGAAGGTCCCCCGGGATCTGAATAGATTTGTGTCGACAGACTTAATATTTGTATATGACAAGACAATCAGAAAGAGAGAACAGGGCTCTTTGAGAAAAATAGTTCAAACTTTAGAGCAAGATCTTCTCTTTCAAAACATCAGAGCAACTCAGACACCTCCCCACCACTGTTACCATATTTTTTATTGCTTTTCCCATATATTTTATTTGTTTACACAGGACAAATATGAGTGGTTTAAAAAAACCCACAATTAGTTATTGTCTCCTGTATTGCATAATTTCCTCGGGACTTGGTAGATAGACGTCTGCAACACTCCTCGGGCTTCCAGACAGTTCTGTTGCTCCACACAGTTGATGGATCCAGTGCACACTGTCTGAAGTCTATGGATGCCCACTCTTGTATGCATTTGCCCATTTATTCAACAATGTTGTTACTTGTTTCACTGACCCACGTGTAGGAAGGTGGTGTTTGACCAAGACTGCTGCAGAAAATGCTGCTGTTTGCTGTGACGCTTTACTTTAAAACCATTAAATAACCCGTAGCTAAGTTTATTTGTGATACTTCAGGAAACACTTGTTATAAAGTATTACATTCATCGAAGCGTTCACCCAAGCCCAGTATCATCCCCATGTACATTTTAAACAAGGAAACCCTTCCAGCACCCCATCTGGCCATCTCCATCACTGCTGTGACCCTGGCAAAGGATGTAACCAGCAAACGTGTGAGTTCCTGCCAAGTTCGTTAGAAATTTGGGTAAAGGGCACCGGGTTCTGCTAAGTATTTTGTGTCTGTTTTATTGTGCTGACCAAAATAGCAGAAGGCCACTTCTACATTCCACTAATAACTAAATCAATACTAATTAACTGAAATTTGTGATCACAGAGGCTAATTTTCAAAAATCAAGAAGATTTATGACTTCCAGATAGGATTTATTGAGCAAGTATATGAATTGTAATACAGTAAGGAAATGTTAAAATGAACCCGTAATATTATTCTACCTATAAGGCAATAGTTATATTTCAACTGGTCCCATCTAATTTAAATTTCTGTGGACAACCATTTTTGTTTATTAGAGGCTGACTCATGGATGTGGAATTGTAAACTATCATGGTAAAGTCACCTCTATGTGGAGTCAAGTAATTCCTGGAGCCTTTGCCTTTCATTGAAAGGTTTGTCCAGTGATCTTTTGCTGCTCAATGTCATTTTTTTTTTTCTTTTTTGGTTTTTCAAGACAGAGTTTCTCTGTTTAACAGTCCTGGAACTTGTTTTGTAAACCAGGCTGGCCTTGAACTCACTGAGATCCACCTGCCTCTACCTCCGAGTGCTAGGATTAAAGGCATGTGCCACCACCACCCGGCTCCAAAGTCATCTTTTTTATGGCGATCAAAGCTATATATAATTTTCCTAATAACAGTTATAGAAGGTAGAATAAGGGACATCTCATTGAAATTATCAGACAGAAATCACATTTCTTTGCTTATCTCTAAAAACCACATAAGCAGATGAGGGAAATGAATTTTCGCCATCAGTGTAAGAATACTGTGTGACTGTGTTGTGGTTATCCAAGCAGAAATGTAACACTATTAAGTAAACAGGTCTTCGAATGTGTAAAGATTGTTCATTGTCAGTTTGGAAACCTATATACATTTTTTTTTAAAGAAAGGAACTTATTCCAATAAATTCTTCTTCACCTTAGTAACAACATATGCATTTGTGTTAGATAGTAGAACTACAGAAATCTAGAAAGATAGGGAGTTCTGGTTTAATGTAGATAGCCTAAAGATGTCATTTGGAGGCATCTGAGAAGTAATTCCCTTAAGTGTTGAGATTTGACCAAACTGTCCTTTGGCACTGAGGTGACACCAGTTGCCTGCAATGCCGTGCCATGCATTTTAACTTGTAAGCCCCACTGTGTTCACCGAGCTCTTAGAACTACTGTGGGATGCTCTGAGCCCTGCTGTTATCACGTGCTCTTACTCAGACCATTGTTGTTATTTCGGCCTATGGAGGTCAAGGCTTCCTCGGCATCCCTCATGTGTGGACCAACAGAGAAGCTAGGACCAAAGGACAAAGAGTTAGCTCAGCTCCTGGGCGGTACGGTGGGGGGGGGGGCGCTGGTGACGGCCTCAGAGCATTAAAAGGTCAACCGCACACTCTTTGTGCCCTGCTCCCTATTCACACGCCACAAGACAGTCTTGGTCGAGTTCTTTAATTGTACCAAAGCAGCCTTCTAAACCTTGCTGGGTAAATGAATCCCCTTCCTGGATCTCTGTGACTATCTCCCCTTAAACCCTCTCTACCTCAGTGAATTGTTCCAAGGTTGAGATTCCAGCTTGAATCTGTGCCTGGCTCCAGCACAGAGAACATCATAGGCACTCAAATCATTTTTTGACTGAACAGTTAAAGAATAACAACACATTAAAACAAGATTAGGGAGTTTTCCAGGTTATCAAACATCAAACTCTCAGAAGCATGAGGACGACCCAGGAGGGAACCCTCACAGGTCCCTTCCTAATACCCTCAGGACATCAACAGGGAGTGGGGGGCTGTGATGAAAGATCTGAGGCTGGGATGGAGATGTCATTTCCAAGCTTGGGGCTGGAGGGAAAAGTTGCCTCCACAAGACCTGAGAGGCTAAGAAGCCCTGGATCTGAGGACCAGTCTCCCTTCATAGCCTTGCCTCTTTCCTATTTGCCAGGGACAAGAACGTTTCTCTCTTTAGAAACCTAGTCACAGGCGTAATGAGAAAAGCTCCAGCATCCGTCACTGAGCCATATTCCATCTTGGAGGGCCAGAGCAAGGACCGGGACTCTTGAAGCAGGACTCCCTCTGTCCAGTACCGTCCTCTGGACAGCAGAAGAAGGACTCTCTCTTTTACATCTCTGTATAACAACACCGGACCTGTTCACGAGGACTCCACTCTCATGTCCCAGTGACCTTCCAGAGTTCCCATCCCTGTGGCTTATTACCCTGATGCACAGGTCTCAGCATATGAATGTGTGAGGATACCTACCTTCGGTTCAAAGTGCCACTCCACTGTCAGAGCAGGATGGAGAAGAAAAGAGTGTTGGTGAGGTGTGGGGGGCTTGTTTATGTTCAGTAAACCCATAACATATTTAGAAATAGAGATAAGAGCAATGGTTTCAGGGGAGTGTTGGACCAGGAACAATCATTTGAAGCTGTGTGTTTAAAAAGATATAGACTTGTTTAGTAGTTTAAGGTTCACATAAAATAAGTTTCCGGATACTCTCAAAAGAAATGATCAAGTTCTTTGCAATTTTATCCTCTGGGGGAAAGCAACCTGGAACAATGAAGTCAGGCAGATAAAGGCGGTGCATGGAGTCATTAATGCAGACAGCGAACCCCGTGGGCACAGACATGCTCTATTCTCCAAGATTAACAGTCACAGCTCTCCCTTGTTGACTGTCCTCTGCCCTGCGCTCTGGAACGAGGCTTGTGCTGGTTAGTTTTTGTCAATTTGACAAAGTTAGAGTCCCCTGGAAAGTGGGAGCTCAACTGAAGAACTATCCCCACCAGATTAGCCTGTGGGCATGTCTGCGGGGGCATTTTCTTGGTTAATGATGACGTGGGAGGTTCCGGACTACTGTGGGTAGTGCTGCCTCTGAGCAGGTGGTCCTGCATTGTGTAAGAAATCTGAGCAAGCCATAGGGGGAAATCCAGTAAGAGCACTCTCTAAGGTTCCTGCCTGATCTTCCTCCAGTGACAGAGTGTGACCTGGGACATGTGAGCCAAGTAAACCCTTTCCTTCCCAAGCTGCTTCTGAGCAGCGCTGTCTCATGGCCGCAGAGAAGCGAACCAAGACAGTGCTTCTAAAGTGTGATGGGCCCAGTCCCTTCTTCCTTGGTTTCTCTCAATTCTAGGCTAAGCAGGGTAGCTGTCGGCACTTGAAGACCTGGATTCTTGCTGTTCAAACTGTGGACCAGAGACCACAATCACCATTAACAAATTCGGGAACCTTTTAGAGATGAGACCCTTGATCACCTCTCAGATCTGCAAGATTAGAATCTTCCTTAGAACAAAATTTCAACTGAGGGATTGCGTGCTGAAGTTGGTCAACATTTTCAGCTATTTGTTAGAACAGCATTAAATATGAAAAACAAAAACAAACAAACAACAACAAAGAAGGAAATAGAAGGTGAGGGTGGGGCTCAGTTGGAAGAGTACCTGCCTAGGATACGTGAAGGCCTGGGTCTCATCCCCACTGTGCATAAACCAGGGCATGGCAGGGCATGGCTCAGGAGCTGGAGGCAGGAGGATCAAAAATTCAAAGTCCTCTTCAGTCATATAGCAAGTTCAAAGCCAACCTTTGATACATGAGGTTTTCTTTTAAAGATTTAGCTTACTCTTATGTATGCGCCTCTCTGTGTGTTTCTATGTGTATGCACACCTGTGTGCAGCTGCCTTCACAGGCTAGAAGTGGACATGGGATTCCCAGAAGGTGGAGTACGGTTGTGAGTGAGCTACCTAGATATGGGTGCTGGGAGTAGAACTCAAGTCCTTTAGAACAGTATGTGCTCCTAGTCATCAAGCCCTGATACATGAGGTCTTGTATGTAGTGATACATTGTGTCCCCCAAATATATTGTGTACCCTAATAAAACTTTTCTGGGGTCAGAGAACAGAACAGCCACTGGATTAGACATAGAGGCCAGATAGTGGTGGTGCACACGCCTTTAATCCCATCACTGGGGGGGGGGGATCCATCTGGACCTCTGTGAGTTCAAGGCCACACTGGGAACAGAGCCAGGCATGGTGGCACACACCTTTAATCCCAGGATTTGAGATCTCATGTCTTGCTTGGGAAGGACACACACCTTTAATCCTAGGAAGTGATGGCAGGAAGCAGAAAGGTATATAAGGCATGAGGACCAGGAACTAGAGGCTTTTAAGCTTTTAGGCTTTTAAGCAGTTCAGCTGAGACACTTTTGGGTGAGGACTCAGAGGCTTTCAATCTGAGGAAACAAGATCAACTGAGAAGTTGGCGAGGTGAGGTTGGCTGTGGCTTGTTCTGTCTCTCTGATCTTTCAGAATTTACCCCAATATCTGGCTCTGGAATTTTTTATTAATAAGACCATGATTCATCTTACACTTGTACAAAACTATTAGTGACAATAATGATAATGACAATTAGCTTGGTTTTAGAGACACAAAGAAGCTCCTGTTTCTAGATGTCCTTACTTTGGACTGACAATTGCTACTATTTCATTGCTGCAGGATTTAATGTCCATAATAATCTGTGAAGTAGGGTCTTACAGATAAGCAGTGAGGACATATGCCTTTAGCTCAGGTTCACTTATTGACAGATCCAGGACTTGAACTCTGGTCTATTTATCACCAATGCCAAAGTTCAGCCATAATACCACACTGACCTCTGACACACTTCAGGAGCTTTCTATGTCACACTTAGACTCCTGCATCCACCTCCAAACTGTTCTCCACGTATCAACTATGAAACTCACCATGTCCTCATCAAGTCCAAGTGCTTGGTACCCCATTGAGTGTAAACTTAATGACCTCCAGTCTTCACTACCTGATATGTGTCCGGCCTGGTGAAGAAGGGAGGCGGCCCCAGCTTCCTAGCCATGCTCATGCATAGGAATTGGGGTGGTTTGAATGAGAAATGTCCCTCTGGGCTCATGTGTTTGTACACTTGGTCCTCTGTTGTGGTGCTGTTTGCTCTTTGGGGAGGTTGAGGAACTTTAGGAGGCGGAGCTTTGCTGGAGGAAGTATGTCACTGGGGTGGGCTTATGTCCTCACACCATTTCTTCATTCTCTACTGCCGTGTGTGGTTGAAGATTAGATCTCTCGGCTTCTTCTTCTAGCTGTCTGCTGCCGTGCTTCCTGGGCTCCTGTGGACTCCCCTTCTGGAACTGTAAATCCAAAAGGACCTTTTTCTTCTAGATGTTGCTTTGGTTGCTTTGGTCATGGTGTTTTATCACAGCAACAAAAGATAACTACTGCAAGGGTCTTTAGTGTCAACAGAGCTGCCAGGGACAAGCCTCACCAGAGAGCTGTTAGGAAGAATCCCTGGGAAGGCCTCCTGAGTGCATTAGCTTTAGGCTGCCGGGCTATAGTTTCCTGCCTGTGAACTCTTCTGGGGAGTCTTGTCAGGACATTTCAGGTGAGACCTTGGACAATTTTCTTTGCTTCTCTTTGTGTGTTTTCATCTCTACAATATAGGGATGTGAATATTGTCTTCTCTAAAATGAGATCCTGCCTGTTCTTAGCACAGTACCTGCCAGATGAAAAGATGTAGATAACTGTTGGCTAGAGACATCATATATAAAACTCGGACAGTATCTACTTTACAAGGTTGCTATTGTGGTTAATGAATTACAGTAAGGAAGTCACTTGGCATGTGCCTAATGTAGCAGGTGAGCAATGAGTGGTAGGAAAAAAAAAACAACAGAAATCATGGTCATGGTTCACATGAGGTGGGGAAGGAGGGATAGATCAGGGAAAGAGACCTTAAGGTCTCTGACTGTATACATAGACACTTTGTCCCTAAGGAATCTCACAGAGAACCATGGTTGCGTTAGGCTTTAAATCAGAGCCTGGCATCATCCATGTCCCAGTATGGAGTCCTGCACTGAGTCCCCTACCCACTGAATAGGAAGGAAGTGGCTGGTGCCTAGCACTGAGACTATTTCTTCCTCCTCCCCTTCCCCTTTAAATTTCTCCTCCACTCCTCCCCCACTCCTCCTCCAATTCCCCCTCCCGTCCCTCCCTAATTGTCCTTGAACTGAACAGGTACACAGAGCTAGGGACCTGGCTGAGACTTCTCTGGCCTGTATGTGGCTCTTACTGTTCCAGCCTCATCAACAGAGCCAGGAGAAGTCAGCATGCCTTCAGACATGCCTGTTCAGAGTAGGAATGTGTTTCCAAGGAGACAGAGTAGCCCTTCTCCTGACCACACCTGCATTGTGGCCTCATCATTACTTATGTCTGCTGGGTTACGGTTTTGTGTTGTGTGTGTGTAGGTCACAGGTTGACATCGAGTGTCTTCATCAATTACTTATTGTTTGAGACCTGGTCCCTTGCTTAACCAGAACTCACCACTTTAGGTAAGACTGGCTGGCTGTCGAGCCTTCCTCACTAGGGTTTCTCTCTGCACCTCTGCCCCCATCTTCTCCTGTCTGCAAACAGATTAACTGTCCCACAAACCCAGTGGGTATGGACTTGATGAGACCTTCACAGCATGCTGCCTGTGTCTTCAGCAGATGAGGGGCGGGGCACTGGGTAAGAACACTGTTACTTAGCTCATCCCTTTAACAGAGGATTTGGGGCTCATGTAGCAAGGCCACATGTAATATATATGGGGCATTCTTAACCCTAAAGCTAATTTCGTGTGTGTGTGTGTGTGTGTGTGTGTGTTCATCTGTGTGTGGGTATACACATGTGTTCGTGTATATATGAAGGACAGAGGATAATCTTGGGTTTCATTCTTTGGGCATGTCCTCCTTTTTGCACCTGGTTGCTGTGGATATTGCTCTGTATAAATAAACACTGATTGGCCGGTAGCCAGACAGGAAGTATAGGCGGGACTAACAGAGAGGAGAATTGAGGGAACAGGAAGGCAGAGGGAGAGACTGCCTGGAGCCGCCACCAGGACAAGCAAGATGTAAGGTACCAGTAAGCCATGAGCCATGTGGCAAAGTATAGCTTAATAGAAATGGGCTAAATATAAGAGTAAGAGCTAGACAATGATAGGCCTGAGCTAATGGCCAAGCAGTTTAAATAATGTAAGCATCTGTGTGTTTATTTTATAAGTGGGCTCCGGGACTGGTGGGGCTTGGTGGGACCCAGAGAGAAAAGCTCTCCAGCTACACCTGGTTATGCAAAAAGCCCTATTTTCCTCAGTCAATCTCTCTGCCATACCCCTAGGCCTGAAGGAAGGGGATGGTCTGAGCTTCATTTGCACAAAAAGCAAAGCTATGCATCTACAGCCTGCTTGTCTCCTAGGCTCAGCCACAGAGTTAGTTACCTAAAGGTTCAGCAGGGCTCAGAAGCTGAACTATTTGCCAAGTGGTCTGGGAGTATTTGGGCATGCAAGAATTTCATAGCAGAAGACAGCTGAAATATTAAAAACTGGGTAACACCAAATATTCCATGATAAATGGCTTCCACTAGAAAAAAATTCCTTGAAATTTCTAGGTGTAGCTTTAATATCCAGCTGAATCTCTATAATACATTCTTGGGGCTCACAAGAAGGGTTCATGGATATCTGTCTTCTTCCTCCATTTCTGAGTTCTTTGTGTGTTTTGGGTGAGTCTCTTGTTAGATTTATGACTTGCAAATGTTTTTATTATCTTATGGATCTTTTTATTTTCTTTCTTTCGTGTGTATCCATGTGTGTGGTATATGTATGTATTTGCATATGTGAGTTTGTACGTGTGGAGGCACAGGTATATGGACAAGTGCACACACGTGGTGCACATATGTGTGCATGTGTGGAGGCCCCAGTTGATGCCAGGTGCCTCTGTCCATTGTTTTTTTTGCACGTTATAAATTGAGTCAGAGTTGCTCACTGAACCTGGAGCTTGTCATTCCCGCTAATCTGGTTAGCCAGCTTGCTCCAAGGATTCTGTCTCTGTCTTCCAGGCACTGGGATACGGGTTGGTTGCCACACTCACCCAACTTTTGCTTGGAGTCTGGGGATCTGAACTCTGCTCTTCATGTTTGTGTAACAAGCACTTTACCACGGAGCCTCTTCCCCCACCCTCTTTTCAGGGTCCCAGTGTAAGTAATTCCAATGTAAGACCCTTCCACTTTGATAGAGTCTTGAGTGGTTTTGTTTTAGCTGCTGTATTTAGGCTTACAACCCATTTTCAGTTTGTTTTCTTCTGTAACTCAGTATTTGCAAGAACTATGTGAGACAGATTTTATACTATTGCCTTAACAGATGTGACTCAGATTCAAGTGAGTTTCCCAAGATCAGACTAATATAGGGTGATGCTGGGATTCAGACAGACACGTGAGACCAAATCCGGGTACACACTTGATCATGTCACAGGCCATGGAGCATTGCTGGCCATAAGACCTTAGTTATTTTCTAAGCACAGAGCACACCCACATTCTGTGATTAGGTAAGATAGAGAAGTTAAGATTTTATCCAAATAAGTGTTCACTTAGGAATTGCTATTCCATTTGTGTTTATACTGGAAAAAAATAATTTGGCAAATAACTTCTGAGGCTAGAGTTCATTAAAAAGACATGTACTCCAAGATGAAAACACATCTCAGAAGACCAACTAGATTCTCTTAAGGCATGGTCGATGAACCATAAGCCATTTTCCATTACTTTCTTCCTTAATTAAATGATGCTACATAAACTATTGATGCACACCTTTTCTAAGACGAAGCCAACAATCCAACCAACTTCAGGCTTAGATCATTTGCTTCAAGACCTTAAGTAGCTCATCTGTCCTGCAGGTGGGAGAAGCTCAAATGGAATAGAAATGAAAAGTAACCAGCTGCAGGAGGAAGAAAAACAAGAGGAGCAGTAAAGGATGGCCACATTGCTTAGTCAGGGACTCATCTCGACAGAGTGTGTTTGGGGAATGTCAATCTTAAATGACAGCAGAATGTGATGGCTGCTGGGGAGTTTTCTGCTACAGGATTTCAAAGCCCATTTGTTTGGTTGGATAACTAACTAGTTGCTCTAGACTTGGTGACTTAACAAATATTAGTCTGGAGGCTGAGAAGTACTTGTGGTTTGCACAATTTTCTTGTCCATATTCCTGCATGGCAGAAAGAACGGGATAGGAGGATGGGGGTGTCTGTTCTTACAAGGGCTCTGCTTCCACGCATCAGGGTTCCATGCCATCCATAGTCAAGAAGTACCCAGAGCTGTTGGAAGGAGAGAGGAAGAAGGAACAGATTTCCCAGTCTGTAGACAACTTCATCTCAGATGACACCCTATGAAACAAACACACAAGAGGAAATGGTGTTTTTGCTTGAAATCTTCAAGTCTGGAGACTACTAGATAAGCAGAGTCAAAGGAAAGATTGAGTTGTCCTCAGAAAGACATCATCAGTGGAGACCCTTCTATGCAGAAGGGTCTTGTCAAGGTCTGGTTTCCTTCATAAGTCACCCTCTTCTCCTAAAAGCACTAACACTATCAACTCAGTTCTGTGGGTAAAGAAATTAAGGCTGAGAGAAAAACACACTGTCCGAGGCCATACTGCCCATGGATAAGTGGTGAGTCTGATTGTAAAAATGTAATTATAACTAATGTAGAGCCCCTTCTGTGTCCAGGCACTACTGTGAGGGCCTGATATGTGTGTACATGATTTCAAGGTTGCTCTCTTGGTATTAGATATGCAATTAGGGGGCTCATGCCTGGGAAAGACTAAATCTCCCTCTCAGCAGTGAGTAGCTGTCTGTAGTTCTTTGTCTAGGAGTTGGGCCACTGGTGAGATTTCCCTCTTTCACGGTAGCAAGTCTATGGGTGGTGTCATTGTTTGGTCTTGTGTAGAAAGCTGATTGTTGAGGTGTTATGGGTGTAGCTTCCCTGTCCTTTCTAGGAATCAGAGTCTCACATCAGACTTCCTGGTCCTCTGACTCTTCTAACCTGCCACATCCTTCTCTGAGCTGAGCTTTAGCGGCAGGAGTTGTGCTGTAGATATATCCATTGGGGCTGGGCAGCCTGTGATCAGTTGATCTCTGCATTTAGAGATTTGTGATTTTCAGAGACCATCTTTTATAAAGAGGGTGAGAGCTACGCTTGACTATGGGCATAAGAATAAGTATTTAAGAGGTGTGCTGGTGTACTTAAGTAGCAGTAGTGTGTTCTCCCCTAAGATCCACAAGGTCACTAGCTCTGGGTAGTTGTGCAGGTTTCTAGGACCAGCCATGACTTCTTCCCTGCTGAGTGGGCCTTAATCCAAATAGACAGCTAGTTGTTAGTTACCACCAAGATATGAGTGCCACTCCCTCACCGTACTGATAGCTTGCCATGCTGGTCATTGTAGTTCATAGACTACACAGATGGGTAGGACTATGGATTGCTTCCTTCCCATGGCAGGTTGCATGGTACCTTCTGACATTCTGGAAGCTAGAGCTTAGGAGGGAGACCTTCAGGTCAAGTCCAGCTCTAGTCTTCCAAATCCTATATCCTGAGTGTATGGTGTGTTCAGCAACAGGGATTCACCTTTGGCTTCTGGAGGCAGCCAGGAGCAACAGCAGCAGTTTATATTGTTTTGAGAGTCTCTTGGGCTATCCTGACCACCAGCTTGAAACGTGGTTCCTCATACCTGCTAATGGGGGTTTTGTTAGTCTGTGGTTCTTGGGGGGAGCATTGTCAGATATATATGATATATGATATGATATGATATGATATGATATGATATGATATGTAATTTTAGGTAAATATAACATGAGTTTTTTTCTTTTTATTTATTCTTTGTGTCTTCACATCATGCATTTTTATTCCATTCATTTCCCCATCCCTTTGTATTCATCCTCTGCCCTTGCAACCTCCCCCCAAAAATAAAATAAAAGTTAAGAGAAAAAGACAAAAGAAAGAAAAAGAGAAGGAAAAAGAAAATCAATCTCACCATGGAAGCTGTTGTGTGACACAGTGAGTCATGCAGTCCACCCTTTTCTCCAACCCTGCAGCTACCCAGGCCCAGAACCAGAGTTAGGTGCTGGCCCACCCCAGCATCCACCCCATCTGTGATCTGCTGGAGCGTGTGAAGGGGCCGGCACTGCAGACCCAAAGCTGCAGGGTCTCCATGACACAGGGCAACAGCAGGATATCCAAGGGGAGTCCTGGTGAGGGCCCAGCATCGATGGTGTGGCAGAAACCAGAGGCCTCGCCGAACTAGACCGGTGACTCTTTGCAATGAACACTTGCAAGTAAAGTTATATGGATAAAATGAGTTCTTAAGGCTTTCAAACATCCTTAGTGTTGTCTGTCCCTCCTCCCTCCCTTTCACTCTATTGAGCCCTCCCTTCTACCTAATTCAGAGGTTCTCAGTCTTCCTAATGCTGTGACCCTTTAGGACAGTTCCTCATGTTGTGGTGACCCCCAACCATAAAATTATTTCTTTACTACTTTATAACTATAATTTTGCTACTGTTGTGAATCATAATGTAAATATCTTAAGGATAAGATATTTGATTTGCAATCCCTCACAGGTTGAAAACTGCTGACCTAATTAAGGCTGCATCCCTGTTTTTGCCAATTCCCCTTTATACCCCCTACATCCTGCCATTCCCACTCTGTAGGGGGTTTCAGCCCGCTGCAGGCAATGCCACCCTTGAGCAGGAGGTCCTGGGGTGTATACGAAAGCAGGCTGAGCAAGCAGTAGAGAGCAATCCAGTAAGCTGTGTTCCTCCATGGCCTCTGCTTCATTTCCGGCCTCTAGGTTCCTACTTTGAGGCCTGCCCTGACTTCCCTTCATAATGAACTGTAAGTTGTAAGATGAAATAAACCCTTTCCTCTAAAAGTGGCTTTTGAACAGTGGAAAGCAAGCTAAGCAATATTCAATCTTAGCATGTACTCAGTTTCTTCCTCTGTGTAGTGGGATCCTGTCAGCACTTGCCTATGTGGTCCTTTTGAGAATTAAATAGATGGACACTTTTAACTCACTAAGACAGGCCTCACTTAGGATAAATGTTATCTTCCTGCAATATTATTAATTGCTATTATTCCATGTTATAGGCACTAAGGTCTTTAAAAATCTAAACTTAAGCCCTTTGGTCTTAAAAAGTGCCTTTTCTTACTTCTCTGTCAGTTGATGTTGTCAAAGTTTTTAGCTATTTTGAAAGCTTAGTTCTTCTAAAAATTACATTCATTTGTTTCTGTGTGTGCATGTGGAGGTCAGACAACAGGTTTCTCCCCTTTTAACATATGGGTCCTGGGAATTGAACTCAGGTCATCAGGCTTGGCAGCAAGCACCTATACCCATGGAGTCATGCCACTGGTCCCAAAGCTAAACTTCATAGTCTTATTTTCAAAGAAGGAAACAGTGAACAATAATAACACAAAAAGATAGAGAAGTGGATCAAGGGACATTTGAAACAATATTTGACAGTTTGCTCAACAAAACAGCAAGTCAATGGATTCATTCCTGAGTTGAGAAAATAAATACCATTTTTTTTTGATGTTAGTATACATTAGTTTTCTAGAAAAATCACAAAAGCCTTCAAGCTCAGCTCTACAGGGAACCATCCAGCCATTTTACTTTCATTATTTCTGGAGAAGTTTACGATGTTGTCTCCTGAATTATAAACATGAGTGAACAGATGGTGTGGGAGAGAAGCTGTACATACTCATTTCTATGACTGCAAATTGGCCCTTCAAAGAGACTGCCATAGATGGAGTTTCCTCTGTGACCTTACCCAAACTATGTGGACATCAAAAGATGCTATTTGTATTCCAGCTATGACTTAAAAGGATTTTAAAGTAGTCCATATTAAAATACATTCTCTTAGGTAATGAAGTTAGAATAGAAAAAAGTATAGGAAAAAGACCATCATCAATCCCTGGGAATAGCTTGGCTAATGTAATTAGCATAACAATTTGTTCTAAACTTCCAGGAAGCCCAGACAGAAAGGCAATCCCATTATCAGAAAGAAAGCCATATTGTATGCCCATTCAGATGGTAGAAAGGAGAGAGCATTGGGCTCATGGTAAGTGTGTGATGCTGTCTGCAGCATTTTTCATCCACTGAGGAATGCTCTACCCTCACGCATGGGGCTAGAACACAGCAGTCTATCAAAGATTGAAATAAAGAGAAACTGAACATCAGATCTGCATGGCTCATTTCCTATTTTGTTTTGCCTAAAGGGAACAGACCAATTGCTTTGCTATGACCAGAACCTGGACCTGTCCTGGTGACAGGAGTGTCTGTGTATAACAGGAATACAAGGTACTCAAATAGTCTCTCCCTTTCTTCTCACAAAAAAGTTTGTTGCTGTCAGGACTTTTGTTCCTGAGCAAAGATGAAGCTGTCTTTTTCTTTTTTTTTATTTGTTTATTTATTATGTATACAGTGTTCTGTCTACATGTATCCCTGCAGGCCAGAAAAGGGCACCAGATCTCATTACAGATGGTTGTGAGCCACCATGTGGTTGCTGGGAATTGAACTCAGGACCTCTGAAAGAGCAGTCAGTGCTCTTAACCGCTGAGCCATCTCTCCAGCTCCTGAAACTGCCTTTTTCAAAATGGTTATATCTAGCTTTGGCTCTATGATTCTTATTGTGTTGAAATCTTGAACAAAATTATTAGAAAAGAAAGAAGTATAATGAACATTTCTGAAGAAACTGCAAGTAAGCATGGCCTTCAGAAGTCTTTATTATAGACTTAGAGGCAAAGCTATGAGACTTGTAAGATTATAGACACTGAAGCTTGTTGGATGTCATACTATTCAGGAGAAGAAATACCATGGAAGTACCCAAAGGATTCCAGAGAGATCTTGGCAAATTCACTTGGCTGTGCCATTTCTCAGAGAAGTTTCTGTAGGAGTCTGAGTGGTTGTTGAAATAGGAAGAGACCTCTGTGGTAACTCAGTCTTTGCCAGGGCTACAGGGGTCCTGGCAGAGATTCTATATAGCTGGGGTCTCCATAGGAAACTGTCTTTGTAAGATTGCAGGTCTCCTGTACATGGTTGTTAGTCCTGGACAGCTAATGGAAACCCCCAGGGACACTGTAGAAATATTTCAGTGAATTAAGGATGCTTTAGATTGAGGGGCAGACATTTGAATCAAGCTGGGTCTAATTACAGGAGCCATAATTGAAAGCCCTCAAACATTTTGGAGGCAGAATGTACTCCACAGAATAGTACCTGGAAAAGATATTAGAACATCACACTGGGGCTATAAGTGTAAAGCATGTTTTCCCTGTGATTAAAACTCATTGCTGTTCACATCCTGTGACTCGGAGGGAAAAATTATTTGCTATTCAGAGTGAACCATTGGGATTTGTCAGGCAGGACTCTGTTCTTCACAGACTTCCTTTCTTCTAGCGCTTCCCTAGGGTGCTGGCCCAAAGAATCCCTGTTCTCACATTTCAACTTAATTTCCTTCCAACAGTTATTGCCTTATTAAATATCTTCCTTGTCAAAAGTTTTCTAGACATGTTCTATTGCTCTTTCTAATGCATGGAGCTTGCCATCCTCTCCATATTCAGAGTCCTCATCTGAAAAGCAGAACCAAAGTTAAAGGTGAGTCATCTCCATCATCATTATAGCAATCTCTATTTTACTTTCTTCCATGAATATCTCATAGACATAAGATCAAATGTGTTAACATTTTTGATGAGCATCACAATTCCTAAGATGTTATGCAAAGCTCTGCATGAATATTATTTAAGTTGTAGATCATAAATGTTACCAGTTCTGTCTTTCGGCTCTAGGGGTGTTCAGTGCTAGGTCGTCATGAAGGTTAGCCAGCATCTGTTGTTGTTAGAGCTCAACCAAGAGATAAGAGCCAAGCCACTTCTTTTATGAGAAACCTAACAATACAAAAAACGTCCCCAATTAGGTATAAAGACACGTTGATTAATTAATTGAACAGTCAAGATAAAACCATGACGCATCACAGAAATCTCAACTGCTGTCCCCAGGGCTCAGGGAACACTGCAGAAGATGGAGAAGGTGGGGAGGTGTAGGAGCCAGAGCTGGAGTGTCTTCTGGACACCACAGCCAGGCCTCTGCACTGGTGATCTTCCAGTAGCTGTGCTTCCCAAGCCCTGGACAAGGTCAAGTCAGGAGGCATCGTAATGTGGATAAGGGAGGGGCTGGGGAGCTGCCCCTCTCCCCAGCTGAGGAGCTACTGGCGGTCGCTGCTGAGGGAAGGTCAGTGTTTTTCAGGGGCATGGCACTGGACAGGTTGATGATGCACTAGTGGGTAGCTTCCCACCCACGTGCATTTGGATAGCACTGATGCTGTACTCTGTGAGCTATTGGAAAAAGAAGACGAAATGAAATTGCAGAAGGCCGGAGGGATCTGGAAAGAGCTGGAGGGGGAATGTCAGGGTGGGTATGATCAAAATACACCATATGCACGTGTGGAATTCTCTGATAACAACGACAATGAAGCAATAATAAAAGAGTCATAGAAGCACCAAGTTCAGAAGGCAGCTACCATACTGAGCTGGCCGAACAAAAGAAAGACACTGAAATACCCAACACCGAGCAGTTGATGGGGAGCCCTACCCAGGTAGGGGTGACTCAGAATGGAGCTTGATTCTTTTGGCATATCTATGTATGAAGAGACACCAGGATGTGTGACCCAGTCCTGTGAGGAGGGGACATGGGCTAAAGGTGTTAGAGTCTCCGGGGGTCACAATAATGGCACCCCTGTGAACATGGGAATGGCTGTTTTTCCTGGTAGGGAGAAGACTCGAAGGTGTGGGTGATGTTGGTGGGAATCTGAGGGAGAGGGTCAGCCCGGGCAGTTGCTAATACCCATATTACCCATGGAGTCCAAAGGACCTCTTACCACCCCAGCTCTGTGACCTTGAGCTAGTTACTAACTCTCTCTTAACATCTGTTTCCCAGGCATAATGGAGGCTGCTGCTCTTTACTGGATATTTCCGAGGGAGAATGGAGACTGACAGTCTTTGTGAATCTCTTGGCAAAGTATCTGGGACACAGGCCTCAGCTAAATGTTGCTGATAACTGCAGCGGGACTTTAATCATTGGTTTTTCAGATCAGAGTGATTGTGTTCCCAGAGCACATTTGGCACTGCCTGGAGATATTAATGATCACCCTGTCTTGACGGCAGCAATACTAAACGCTCCTGCCAAAGATGCTGCTGAACCCCAGGCCTGGGATGCTACTGGACACCACACAGTGCACAGAGCAGCACACAGTTATGTGACTCCAAGTATTAACAGTGCTTGTGTTCTATCTCCCTGGTTTGAGCGGGTCATAGTGACCCATTTCTATAATTCAAGAACTCAGAGGCCAAGGCAGGACGAGAAACATGGTGGAGAGCGCTGATTAACTTCCTCTACCTCATTAGTTCTGAGTAGGACGAGAGGCTTAAACTAACCACCAGGGACATCTTAGTTATTTTTCTCATTTCTGTGTCAAAATGCTCAACTGGAAAATATAACTGATGCGGGCTTATTTTTGCTTATGATTCCAGTGAGTTATCCTGGGCTAGACCAGGCAGTGGGAGCACATGGCCTGGTTCTCACACCAGAAAACCGAGAGCTCAGATCAGCACTAGAGATAGATATAACTAGAATTTAAATGCCATATGATAGGTCAGTTCTGCTGGAGACTATAACCCCACCAAATGGAGGCGAGCATTGACATTCCTATCCATAAGAGTTTCCTATTTGGACTGTGTCAACTGGTTTTGAATCAGTCTTTAAACAGCTGGGAGTCTCTATTTAGATCACATTTTTACATTTTCTTAGAAATTATAACAAGACATCTACATCACCATCTTCAAATTGTCCTGTGAGCTTTTATGAATGTATATACAAACATTTGTTTTGAACCACTAATGGTACCATTTTCTCTATTAGACTTCTCACTCCTGGAAAAATAGTCATTTTCTGTAGTCAAAATGTACTGCCCCTGAGCTACTCCCCCTGGAAATATAGTCATTTTCTTCCAAGTCATGTTAGTGTTACCAAATGGGCTCAAGGAAAACAAACAAACCCCACTGAGCAAAGTTTCTCAGTGCTTGATAGTTTACAGTTATCTTCCTAGACAAGGGTCTCACATTCTCCTTGAGCTGTTCTTGTCTCCTTCAGCAACTCTACATGCAGTGCTAAGGTCCCTCTGTTCTCTCCCTGTGCGTGCAAGCTGCTCTCTCCATAGACACCGGTCCTCACATCAAGATGAAAGACTAGCCATTATAGCCCAGGTACCACTCACATCGTTGGGTGCGTTGTTCACTTTTTACAAGAGGAGAGACAGCGAGGTTTTCTTCTTTCGTGACTTTACTGCTGCATTCATAATTGCGAGTTAAAATGGAAGTGGCAAGGCCCCTTTGTATCTGGCAGAACACATGCTTTCTCCCAGTTACAGATGAGACACAAAGAGCTCCATTGAGTGGTAACAAAGAGTCTCGTATCATTAGCGCTGAACCACCTTATTAGTCTGTTTTAATTAGCCCTCTAATTATTTTCAGCTGCTGCTAATGAGCTTCAACTGTGGTAAGAAGCACATCCTTAAGTAAATGTCTTGAAAACTACTGTTCAGCTCAGTGGAGAGGGTATTATGGCAGGTTCATGGGAGCTTTTGGTCAGTGGAGGGGGTCTGCTCAGAGGTTTGGGAGGACTTTTGGTCAGTGGAAGGGGTCTGCTAGCAGGGTTGTGAGGACTTTAGTTCTGTGGAGAGGGTATGCTAGGGGGTTCATGGGAACTTTTCCTGTGGAGAATTAGCTGTACCGAACTTCATCAACTAATCACCCTTCTTCTACATTTTGATTCAACCTTTTCATGAGTTTTCACTATTCAGGGCTGAGAGGTCCTCAGACTACAGCTCAGTTTAATTTCATGTAGCCCACACAAACGTGGGAAAGTAAGTTTCACCTGATACCACATTTTAAAATATTTTTTTAAATTATTTTTATCATTTTATGTGTACTAGTGTTTTGCCTGGATGTATGTCTGTCCACCACACAAGCACAGTGCCCTAGGAGATTAGAAGTAGGCATCCGATCCCTTAAGACCTGGAATTACAGATATGGGGAATCAAACCTAGCTCTTCTGCAAGAACCCACATGCTCTTGCCCGCCTAGCCATCTCTTCAGCCCATAGTTTAAGATGTTTCTATTACTCTGTTTAGTGAGTGTGAGTATGGTATACAAAGAGATCAGAGCAGAGCTTGGTGGAGTCAGTTCTTTCCTTCCATCCCATTGGTCCCAGGGATTGAGTTGAAGTTTCCAGACTCAACAGCAAGCACCTTCAACCCCTGAGTCATCTCATGGGCCCTGGAAACACATCATTTTCCTTGTATGGAGGGTCTTCAGCTCACACATTCTGATTTTTTGCGGACTGGGTGAGTGAAGTGCCATGGAAGTGTTATTTCCTTTCATCTCCTTGATTGCTGAGAGTCTGCTCTATGAGTTCAGCTTATCATGTCACAGAGCAGGTTTTCAGTATCTGTTCCTACAAGAAAATGTAGGCGTCTAGGTCCTTCTGCAGAGGCCATTCCTTCTCCCCGGTGCTCCCCAACACACACAAACACCGTCAAGGCATGGGCTCTATTTCTTCCTTTGGGCTTTTGATCTTTTCATGACAACTACTTAGAATCTGATTGTGGCTGAGGATCATCCTCCTGACCCCAAATATATGGATCTGTACCATCCCTCAAAGACATCCTTTGTATGACCTCTATAGTATGCCGGTAACTATTTCACATCTGGATCTCCACTGAAAGGGCAAACTGATTTATAACACTTGAATAGATACTGTGGCTCTGTTTGTGGAGAGGATGCAGAATATAAAATGGAGCAGGAATGAGTCATCTTTCAAAGGTGTCTCCATCATCAGGTGCAATAACCTCATAGCTCAGATAATGGTGGAATAAAATATGAAGTTATTTCCATCATCACATACTGTAAACAGTCTTAGCTTAGGTAATGATGTCATGAAATAGCTTAGAGATGAGTGATGAGCATTTGTTACTTTTATTTCAATAGAGTTAATTTAATTGTGAAATAATTTAATTTGGCTCTAACGAAGGCTATGTTTGCTAGCTGGCTACATATTTGACAATGGGCTCTTGTGCACTGTTAAAAGCTACCTCCAGGAGCCACAGCATGGAGCTTCACATCTTCCTCTGTATCTACAAAGCATCTATATAACTGTTTTTCACATTTTTCAAACATCTTGAACTTACTTGTAGCCAAGGCTTGTCTTGAATGCCTGACCTTCCTATCCCTACTTGGAAGTGTTGGGATTATAGATGTCATGCCACCATATCTGAATCTACCTTTATTCTGTCTGTATAGTATTCCACCCTCTCTGGCAGCTTTAAATACCAGCTGTATGTAGAGATATCCACAGCTAGATTCTCATCCCCAGCTCTATCCTGACATCATTTTCTGTCTACCCTGACAATATCTTTTGAGTACAAGTATCCTTGTTAGAGATTCAGCCAAAAAGCACCCAAGAGAAACAAAAACACACTTTCAGGTAGAATTGGTTCTGTGGATAAGTTGAAAAAGCAAGACAGTCATAAATGGGTGGATAGTGGGATGTTTGTACAGAAACTGATAGTAGAGCCCTCATGGGGAGCTGAGGAAGGGGTACTCGGTTCTTAGACACATCAGTTTTCAGATCTCTGTTAGTGTAAGGGGGAGATAATTGTAAGTTTCCGCACAGACTTTAGAAGCAGGGAGTGGATCAGGACTGAGAATACAGTCAAGGATAGTTCTACACACATGTTGTATTTAAAGCCACAGGAGCAGATGAAATATTATAAGACAGAATAAGGGTGGATGCAGGCATAGGGACACAACACCTGTAATCCCAACCCTTCAAGGTAGAGATAGGAAAGCCAGGCCCTCAAGACCAGCCTTGGCTACCAGTGAGTTCAAGTCCAGCGTCAGCTACATTAGACCATGTCTTTAAAAAGAGGCAAGAGCCCTGAGATGCATCATGTAAAAACAAGGTGAAGACTATTGTCATACTCTAACTACATGACATTTTCATGCACTCTGTCTTTCCCCAGTCAAGCAATAGCCTTGAAGACAGAAGCCTCATGGGACACACAGATTTTTATTGGAATGAAATGCAGACCAAAGCTGAGGTTTCTTCGCATAAAGCAGAACTGAGACCTGGTCATACAGAAGCCTCCTAGGCAGTGTGCGGGTGTGAAAGCAGAACATGAATAGCTAGGCCACACAGCCACACAATGCCCTGAAGTCCTTCTTCCTCCCAACAGCTCTCCAGGAAGGCAGAGAAGATGCTGTCAGAGCCACAGGTGAAGACAGAGAGCACAGAGCTCAGCTTCAGCACAGGTCTGGGCAGGTCCAGGGCCAGCTAGCACTCTAGTGGTCAGGGTTCTGGAGAGCCACAATCCTCAAGTGTACTGGGAATCCAAGGAAATGTCAAACTGAAGGTATTTTAAGGAGCATAAAACAAAGGCTCCCCCAGAGAATAAAGAGCTCTTAAATCTGGGAAGGAAAGTGTCTGGCTAACAAATCCGAAGCCAACAAGCTTGTGCCGTGCATTATTCAGGACAGCATCCTCTTCAGTTGACCGGTCAGCTCGCTTTGCAGCCTGGCAATTTGTCTGATTAATTGTAAACTCAGGCGTCTAGAGCAAGAACACTTCCCACATTGGCAAACACACTAAACTTCCTTTCCAAGACTGAAGTACAAGTTTTAAGTTTACAAGGAAATGAATGTAATTTACTCGACTTTCCCTCCAAGGACGTGTGAAGATCACATGTTCTGCTATGCCTGTAACTCGTCATCTCTCCAGATTCTTCAGGCTCACCGACCTGATCTTGGGGTAACGCCACCTTTTCCTTCTTCCTTTTGCATAGAACAGAATTCGGGCTCAGCCAAAGAACCCACAAAAGCCTGCTTGCTCTTTGAATCAGTTCTTCACAATTCAGCACTCCAGCTTTTCAGTCTGTTTCTCCTTCCTATTAGCTTTCCTTTAACACAACAGGGTTTCTGAGGCAATTAACTGGTAACGAGCAAAGTTGTATTTCAACTCACACAGTTTTGGAGACCCTGGCCTAAGAGCAAAGGGCTCCATTATTGGGGCCTTTGTGGAGGTAGCATATTGAGGCAGAATCAAGCTTCCCATGTCATGAGTCAGCAAAAGAGGACAAAGAAACTGGGACCCTACCAACCCCATCAAGGCCCTGACCCCAAGACCCTCCCATGAGGTCCAGCCTAGAGAAGAGGCTTCTATCACCTTTGAAGTGTGCCAGTAACCCACTAGGCACCGAGCCTTTCAGATGTGACTCATCTTGTGGGTCAAATCATCATATGGCCTCCCAGGAAGGCACTCCTGGAAGCTGTGTTTTGACATGTTTTCACTGTGAGCTGCTTTGACCACTTTAAGAAAGATCTGACAGCCACATTTAATTTTCTTCTTCTTCTGTTTTAAATCAACGGGTCAATCTGAACCAGTAAAGCACCTCTGCATACAAGCCTCCCAGTTCACACTGCTCAAGGGCCGAGAGGGGGAAGGCCTCCAAGAGGAGAGAGGGCACTGGATAAGGAAGAAGAGAGTCAGGTGAAACCTTGCAGGGCTTTGATGGGGAGAGAAGGCCCACCAGGTCACGGAGATAAGAGGGTATATTGAATTTGCAGGACAGTGCCCTTAGGATTCCAGAGAGACAAAACTTCAGGAGAAAATGCAGGTGTGGACAGGAGGGAACAGCTGAAGAAGAATGGAGCTAGAAGCTAGACATAGAGGAAATCATAGCCCTGTGCCTCCTGTCTCCGCTGGCCAGCCTAGAGACCCCATGTCCTGAGGCTCTCAATTGCCTTGTGTGGCAAGGGCTCAAAGTGCCACCCCACTGCTATGAGCTGGGGTTCTCAATCAGCACCCTGGGTCCCAGTGGAAATCCAGCCTCAGCCAGTCGCAGCCACGGCACCCCAGCTCTGTTACCTGCTTTGCTAGGGATCCTTCTCCTAGCACCATCCTTCTTGCATGGCTGAATGCCACCCTCAGGGTGGCCGCAGACATGGCTCCACCTTTCAGCTTGCTGCTGGGAGCCCAGGCTGGCCTGAGTTTACCTGGGCATTCTGTCAGCCAGCAGTTTCTCCTGGGTCCACAGCACTATCTCCGCTGCAGTTCTGCCCTTGGGGGGATGCTGCTCCACCTCCGCAGGGACCCCGGCTCACCATTGCTCACAGTAGTCAGGCCTACCTCGGTGTCCCTGGAACATATGCACACACTCAGAGTCACCTGCTCGCTGGCCTTCCTGGTGTGAGCCCCGTGGGCATCCCTCTCTGGAGGCTCTGTCTCTCATGCAGCTGCCCCGGCACCCTGCGTGCTCCAGCTGCCTGTTGGCCGACTTGCTCTGGCTCCTGGGGTCTGAAGCATCTCCCACAGCTTCTCTGCTCGGTTTGTCAAGGTCGAAGAGTGTGGCCTATAGCCATGTCAGTTACTCTCACGAGCACGCTGGCTGATGACGCTCTCCTCATGGCAAGAAAGCACACAGAACCACATTGCTCACAGTGGCTTTCAGCATCTGCCACCTGTGACACTATGATGCCCCGAGGGCCTCAGCTGCCAGTACCTGGCTGGGGCTGCCACTGCTCCCGCTGCTGCTTCCTGCGGTGGGGGCTCCTGAAGCCAGTTTCAGACCGCCAAGTCCGCAGTAGCTGCCCAGTCCTGGACGCTGCTTTGTGCATCCTAGGTCTTGCTCCGCCCTGCGCAGCTGGACCACGAAATCTGGCGAGGGACGCTGAGGTTAAACAGCACTCTAGACACCCAGTTTCAGTTCATTAGGGAAGCAGCTCTCTTTATTCGTCCCAACAGGGTTTTATATACCCCTCTAACAGCAGGAGTCAAGGAATGGTTACTCTGTATCCATAGGCAAGCCGGACACTGTTTTCCAAACAGGAAAAACCACAGGGGAACTGATGCCCAGCACCCTCCGGAACCCAACTGCACATTTTTTCATACAACTTAACTGGGACAGGACAAAAAAGGGCATTTAAGATTAAGGCAGCAAACTTACTGCTGCCGACAAGGTCCCACTCGGGAAAACCTATTCTACTCTGTTAAACTTTCTCTTAACTCTAAGTCTTCACCATATCCCTATACCTGAAGCCTGTATTTCTCAACCTTCACCAAAACGTTTTTACAACTTTAAGTCTAGCTTAGTAGAGAGATAGAAACAGAGATAGAGAGACATAGACAGAGACAGAGACTTGCTGCAGCCTAACTTTAACTACTCGCTTCATATTTACAATTTTACTTCTGAAGATTAGAATATCACTGCCTCTTTGATTTAATTACTGGGCATGCCCCCCTTAACCCAAGGTGTTCCTACTCCTTTATCCTGAGTACCCAAGCTCCACATTCTGGTGCCATATGTGGGAGTCTGTGGGAGTCCAGCTCTGACCTGCTCCCATTTTTTGAAGGGTTCTTGGGAGGAGGAGAGAGGAATGAGAAAATATCAGATAGAAAGATAAACCTAGACAATGAGGAGAAAGATAGGGACACAGGATAGATTCGGGAGGGCCTGGGTCAGTACCCAGCAGCCCAGGAGTTTATTCAAAGGGGTTTTTTATGACATGTCAAGGGGCAGGGCAAAATACTTCCCCTTTGCAAGATCAAAGCACACTGTACAGCCAAGTGTAGCCCCTTCCATACACCTGGTAAACACCCCCGTGGTCAAATCATCTTATGCAGCCCTGCTGGGCAAAGCAAGCTCAGATTCTCTGACCCTGGGTAGTTTGGGCTCCCACATATAGGTTTAACAATTTGCTATTAACAAAAATATATATTGTCATGTTTTCAAATGCTAGACAGAGTCATTTAAGGAAATAGTCCCAATTTTTAATATTTAGAACAAATATACAAAGTTTCTCATACTTGGAAGCAGAGATACACTTAGAACCTTTCTGTTCAGATTCGCTTTTTAGATGCTGACTTTAATTGACTTCAGAGCTTCTGGGTGCGTTTTCCTTATGCAGGAGTCTGATGGAAGCCAACAGTTAGTTAACAGTCACCTCACACTTCTATATGAATTATGGAGCTGACTGGATGTGATGAGGAATGATCTCACATGCATTGCAGCCCTGACTGTGGATGTGATGAGGAATGATCTCACATGCATTGCAGCCCTGACTGTGGATGTGATGAGGAACGCTCTCACATGCATTGCAGCCCTGACTGTGGATGTGATGAGGAATGATCTCACATGCATTGCAGCCCTGACTGTGGATGTGGTGAGGAACCCTAAAACTGATCAACATAGATACTCATCAGCAGGTGAATGACAAATGGAGGTTACAGATAGATCATGCTAGAATAATCGTGTGCTTAGCATGGATATGAGCCTGTGTGCAGTCCACAAAACTGGGGAGGAGGAGGATATGATATGGTAAGGTATGAGACTGCTGCAGAATATAAGAAGAACTCAGCAATGAACTTTATAAACAATGCTCTGACGAAGAAGATAATCGGACCTAAAATCAATCACAATGCACATGGAGGGCCTCATCAGCATTCAGAAACGCATAAGTGGTGTGTGTGTGTGTGTGTGTGTGTGTGTGTGTGTGTGTGTGTGTGTGTTTGTGTGTGTGTGTGTGTGTGTGTGAGAGAGAGAGAGAGAGACAGAGACAGAGACAGAGACAGAGACAGAGAGAGAGAGACAGACAGACAGACAGACAGGAAAAGGAAGAAAGAGAGACAGACTGGGCACCTTATAGTTCAAAGAGCAGGAGCAAACCAAGTGAGATGGGGTCTTGCTGAGACAGCGCAGGCCACACATACACCCAAACGAGGCTCCCCTCCAGATGTTCTGTCCCTGACATGGGGTCTTGTTGAGACAGCACAGGCCACACATATACCCAAACAAGGCTCCCCTCCAGATGTTCTGTCCTTGAGATGGGGTCTTGCTGAGACAGCGCAGGCCACACATACACCCAAACGAGGCTCCCCTCCAGATGTTCTGTCCCTGAGATGGGGTCTTGCTGAGACAGTGCAGGCCACACATATACCCAAACAAGGCTCCCCTCCAGATGTTCTGTCCCTGAGATGGGGTCTTGCTGAGACAGTGCATGCCACACATACACCCAAACAAGGCTCCCCTCCAGATGTTCTGTCCTGTGTGACTAGTGATGATGGTTATCCACACTGAACACTTGTTCCATCTTGAAAAATTATTCACGAAGATCTCAGTTGCAGGGAGGGGGGACTGCTGTAAACTGTTCAGTAACCCCATCTCCTAACAAAATGTATGCCTGTACGGTCAGCCAAAGCAGTACTTACCACCGCTAAAGGACCTTCATTGAGAAATCACTTAATCAGAGGTGACACCCATTGCCAATTTCTTATGCCTTCAATTTGCCAAGACTTTGAAACATTGAAATTTGATTCAACTATTAAACCTCAAATGCCAAGTTCTTAAGAAAATAAAGCTAGTGGTATTAATTTTAATATTATTGTTTTCAGAACACAATATATGCAAAATGTTGTTATTTTAATATATAATCAATATGAGCTATTTTGCATTTTTCTCACATGGAGTCTTACTTAGTACATCCCAGTCCTGACTAGCCCCTTTACAGTTGCCCAACACTCAAATGCGAATCTCAGCCACTGATGGGGTCCAGAGCACATGACTCCCAAATATCATGTCTTAATACATTGACTCCTGAGTCCAAAGAAACCTGAGGATATTGCAGAAGCAGGAAAGTCTCTATGAGGTTTTTCTACCTATCAGGTGTTCTCCTAAATATAGGTCTAAGACCTTCATTCTAGATGGGATCTCCCTATATTAGAAGGGAAGAATTTTCTACGCAAAAGCACAGAAATGAATTGGGGTGACCAGGTCTTGCTGGGTACCTGCTCCTCTGTCTTATTACCAGAGTATCATTCTCTTTTGTTGGATTGGATCATCTTTCTCCACAACCATTCAATTCATCAGACTAACATTTAAAACATGCAGGTTTCCCTTTTTTGGGGGCGATAGATCTATATTTCCTTCTGCAGTCTGAGTATTACATAAAATATACCTGTTCATCTGACTTTGTAATCTTCATTTTTAGACTGAACCAGGGACCCTGGAGGCCTGAGAAGAATCTTCCTCCCCTACACCACCACACTAAGGTGTGTGGTTTCTGGGCTCAGTTGAATGCTCAATAAAGGATACTTCATAGATGGCACACCATTCACCAGAAGTCCTCAGTGTCTCACACCGACCAGCCTGTCCTGTCACTCAGCTGAGTGATCCTTAGATTCTTTCATTACAAGGTACATCTTCACGTCTACCCTCTTGAGAACTCTGTATGTTAACACTTGGGGCCTAACCAACGTCACCCACCGTTGATGACGGCTGCCAGAACCAATTGTTATAACGGAGTCAGGAAACAATGGCTTGATAATTCTGTTTTCCAGGTATATCATCATCCAACCTAGGTTCCTGATGGCTTAGAACTGGTATTACTAGGTACGTTAGGGTTAATTAATTCTTTTCCTTCTCTTTCTTTATTTGACTATGTAACCCAAGCTCACAATCCTCATGCCTCAGCTCCCGAGGAGCTGGGATTTCAGGCAAATACCCCATCCCCTGTCCCATTGGCTCTATTTTCTCTGGTGTTGAATTACTGTATTTTTGTTTTTTGGTCCCATCAAGCCCATTTCTTTAGAGCAATTATTATTTTTCTTAACCTCTTTAGTTACTTGTCTAAGTGTACTAGCCTTCATAATCTATTTTAAAGGTAAATGCCAGCAACATTTCAGGATGGGACCATTGCATATTCTGTAATATATCTCTCTAAGTGAGTCATTTGTTCTTTCTATCATCATTGGCAAAGGGGTGTGTGTGTGTGTGTGTGTGTGTGTGTGTGTGTGTGTGTGTTGCTAGAAGATAAAAATGTGTTCTACTTTCTGTCTGAATAATGGAATCATTATTTGTCTTATAAATATGTCATCTTGTACTGGGGCAGTGACAGTTTGCCTCTGTCTATCTTCCGCTCTCTGTACACGTGTGTCTCCCTCCAGGATCTCCATCAGTCCTGGTAATAAACAATATTATAATCTGTCTGTCACAAACTGAATCATGCTATTTCCTGCCTTGAAGTTTCTCCATGGCACATTTGCACCCTTCCTTCAAGCTCATCTCACACACTAATAAACAAAGACAGTTTACTTTGTTTTAAAAGAAGACAAGTAGGATGCATAAAAGTCCTCTTTGTTCTTCAAGCAGTGATAGCTTCAAGCTCACTCATCCCAGAGGTCCTCCTTTACACCTGCAAACTCACCAGACAAGTCTGTCTGGAAATGACCTAGGCTGGGCTTGCTCAAGGATACCTTGTGAAGCAACCCAAGTCTGCAGGGCTCCCATACTCCTCCTTTGACCTCGAAGTCACTTCTGGGGCTGCTTCTAGCTCAGCACAAACTCTAGGTTTTCTCTGTAGCAGAAATTCCCATCAACTGAGATTTCTGCAGATGAAGAATAATTTCATTCTTCCAGGGTGAAGGCTGAGCAGACCATGTAAAGCGATGCTCAAGGAAGACCATCCAGGTACGCCGTTGGCTGCGCTCCTGCTCATGTGGGCACAGTTGCACACATTTCTTTTCCACTATTTGAAACAGAGAGGGATGGAATTAGATGCTGTTCTCCAGAAAGGATACGGCACTAAAAGATAGTGTTCTAGTAGCTACATTTAAAAAGTAAATAAGAAACAGGTGAGATTTATTTTATGTGCATGAGTATTTTGCTGCATGTCTGTGCACCATGTGTGTACAGTGTCCACAGAGGCATGAGAGGGTGTTGGAGTCACAGACAGTTGTGAGCAGCATGTGGGTGCTGGGAACCGAACTCAGGTCCTCCTCAAGAGCAGCCAGTGCTCTTGACCACTGACCCATCACTCCAGCCCCTAAATTTTTCTTTCTTTTTCCCTTTCTTCCTTTCTTCCTTCCTTCCTTCCTTCCTTCCTTTCTTTCTTTCTTTCTTTCTTTCTTTCTTTCTTTCTTTCTTTCTTTCTTTCTTTCTTTCTTTGAGGTAGGGTTTCTCTGTGTAGTCCTGGTTGTCCTGGATCTTGCTCTGTAGACCAGGATGGCCTCAAACTCACAGAGATCCACCTGCCTCCATTTCCCAAATGCTGGGATTAAAGGCATGTACCATCACCACCTGAAACAGGTGAAATGAAATGTAAAGATATGTTTATGATAATCAAATATATCCAAAATATCTTTCTAACATGATCAATATTAAACTTTAGATGGTGTGTGTGTGTGTGTGTGTGTGTGTGTGTGTGTGTGTGTGTGTTTCATAGGATCTCATGTGCCCCAGCTGCCTTTCCTTTGAACTCACTATATAGTTGAGAATGCCCTTGAGTTTTGGATCCTTTTGCCTCTTCCTCCTGAGTTCTGGGATTATAGGACACACTACCATATCTAGTTGATGTAGTGCTGGAGTTTGAACCAGCCAGAGAAGTGTTTTCCAAACTGAGCTACATCCCAAGCCCTCTTTTTAAAAAATAAAACATTTCTGAAATTTGATGTTGATATTTTATGTTGATAGCCTGTTTCCTTTTAGCAGCCATACTTCAAGTGCTTGGCTGTCACAGGTAGCTCATGGTTACCACAGGAATGGCACTGTCTAGAAGTGGGTAGAAGCATGACTGTGTTTTCTCTTGAAGAAGTGTGTGTGTGCTCTTCATGTGCTCTATCTGCTGAGTTTGCCAAGGGTGCCTTCTGAGTACATTCCAGAACCAGAGGACAACGTTTGGAATCTTACCATCTTACCGATGGCACGTTCAGTTTGTTTCCACCTCTGTTTAAAATCTTTGCAGATCTGGGTCAACACACTGCTTATCTCTTTACTTCTTATTCCAGTTTCATTCTGTTGCTTTCATAAACCACCCTGACCAAAAACAGCTTAGGAGAGAAAAGCGAGTAAGATTTTTGGCTTGTATTTCCAGGCCACAGTCCATCGCTAAGGGAAATGAGAGTAGGAGTTCAAGTAGGAGCTGATGCAGAAGCCATGGAGGAAAGCTGCTTGCTGGCTCAATCTTGGGCTAGATTTCTTACATATCCTAAGACCACCTGACTAGGGGATGGTGCTGCCCACTGTGGGATGGACCTTTGTATATCAATTAATAAACAAAACAATCTCCCAGCAGCCAATCTGATTTAAGTTATTCCTTAATTGAAACTTTCCTCTCAGACGATTCTAGGCTGCATCAAGTTGAGGGAAAACCTGAGATTTTCATATTATCTACAGCTTTGCTTTATTTTGTGGATGCAACATGAGCAGTTCCAGCAGAGTCAGCTTCGTTATCCACACCAGACTTGGCAGAGGTGCACAGACCATTGGCTACTGGCTTCTGGAAGAGTTCCTTCCCTCAGCTTCCCAGACAGAAGAATCCTTGAGACAGGAAGAACCAAGAAATCGATACAAAGCATTTGTTTTCCATGGAACTTTGCCAAGGAAGCCAAATGTTGGTCTCTGGAACATTTATTATGCATAGAGGTCTCTGCAGGGTCATCAGGTGGCACCATGAAGGGTTCCAGAAGGAAACATGCATGGGTTAATGTGTGCATTTGCCCTATACAGTTAAGAATTACCCACTTTGTGATTGTGTAGATCACGTGGCTTGCCTTGCCTCACTGGTCAGAGCATGTCTAGAATGAGCTCAGTGAGGTGGCACGACACACCCTGTCATGCTTTGATCTTTACTGTTCCAGCTCGGTCTGCTCAGAGTCGCTGACCTGCTTCTCTGGAGTGTTGAAGGATTGGTCCACAGATCAAAGGCCCTGGAGACTGCCACTGGCTGTGGACGGGCTGTTGGCACTAGGCAAGTTTCTAAGAAGCGGCTGATAACGTCTTACTCTGTTTCATATTGGTTTTGAAACACACGGACACACAGACACATAGACACATATACAACAGACACACACACACACACACACACACACACACACACACACACACACACACACAGAGGAGACAGATAGAGGGGGTGGTAGGGAGGAGGGGAGTCTTCCCCCTACCCCCACATTTCTGTCTTTAAAGCATAGAGGAGCATACTTCACCATCCTGATAATCACACAGATGGAGCCGTTGGATGAGTTTCTTCTCAGCCTTTCCTTCAGCCCTCACTGTCTCTGTCATACACGAGGTTGACGAGCAACAAAGATCAAGGGCTCATTTTCCCTCTTTTCAAAATCACCAGACATTGGGCCCTTTAACTTGTCAGAATGGACTCTGGCTCTTCAGTGTTCAATGTGATACCATTATCTCAAGTACCGTCTTGTCTCTGATGTAACATGTAAGGTCTGCAGAAACAAGCTCCCAGTGTGGTTTCCAGGGAGTAATTCGCTATAATGTGCTCCTAAGTAATCACCCGGAGGCGGGTGCAGGGCTTGCTCTGTAAGGTGACAGTTCCAGGAGCAGGGGTGCTCTGTCACCACGCTGCAGCCACCTAGGCTCTGAAGCCCGTTGTAGTTGATGTGAGACCTGTGCATCCTTCCAATAAACGACAGCTGCATCATCTCTGGAGTTTCCTGTGCTCCAAAGGTGCGCCGTCAAAGAAATTGATGGTTGAAAAGCTCCTCACCAGAAGCCAGAGTTCAGCTTCCCTTCTTTGGCAGCCATGTTCTTAGTATACCGGGGACTCAGAGCAACCCTCCTCATGGTAACACCCCAACAGATCCTGTTCGCTCTCTCATTATCTCACCCCACTAGGAAACTACAGCACCCTTCTTCTCATGGTGGCTTCATGAACATATCGCCAGAATTCCTTTAGATTGCAGACCTTCCCATCTCAGAAACTTTATCAGTTCTTAGAAACACTCCATTTATTCCTACAGTACATGCAGTCACACCACAGCTTTACAGCTACAGGGGTTGGATGATGGATGACCTTACCTTCCCCTGGGCACCCTAGAGATAAATATTAACTTTGCCCCAATCCTTGTGAATGGGGCTGAAAACACATTGCTTAATGTGAATACACATTTGTCCACTTCAAAAAGATGTTTCTGGATGTTTGCACAGTTTCGATGGTGAACATGTGGGTGTGTGCCTCATCTTCCTCAAAGTCACGCCTTGCACTGTCACCCTCAGGTACCCTCTCAACTGTTAGAGTAAGCAGATAGCATTTGTTCAGTGCCCCCTAAGAGGAGCTAGGGTTCCAGAGACAAGCACAATTCCCTCCTGCAGGGAGGCTTCAGAGGGAGTGGAGTGGATGCGGAGCCGACTCACTTTAGCAGTGATGGTCCAGTAGCAGCGCTGCAGCCTCCCTCTGGGAAGCAGGCAAGGCATCCTGGGAGAAAGAAATTTCCATTTTACAGTCATAGCTGCTTCCCACTACTGACCATCGTAGGCACGGCTGATTGAAGCTTCAGACTTGAATTCAAGAACAGAATGATGTGTCCATGCAGAAGTGGTGTGTGTGGGCTGCCACCTGGGGCTGTGTTGGTGTCCAAGGGCCACACTGCCACTGAGGCACAGACCCTGGCTGCAGTAGGGTCACGAACCCAGACATGGCCCTTAGCAGCAGCCCTGGCCTGGATGACACCATGGCCTCAAGTGACAATATGGACCACTCAGATCAGCATGGCCCTGGAAGGGGCATGGCTCCTGGACACCAATATGGCCACAGGATGCTGCCTAGACTCTGGGCATCCTTGTGGCCTTTGGTAATACCACAGGCCATGAGCATCAACCCAGATCCCAGCTGTGGTAGGACACAGACCCAGACATGGTCCCTGGCAACAGTCTGGGCTCGGATGTCACCATGGTCCCATCTGAGTGGTGATATTTTGTTTGTGCTCTAACAAATAAAGCTTGCCTGGCAATCAGAGTGCAGAGCTAGCCAGTAGAGGCCAGGCAGTGGTGGAACACATCTTTAATCCCAGCACTTAGGATCTCACGCCTTTGATCCCAGTACTTGGGAGACACACGCCTTTAATTCAAGCACTTGGGAGGAGGAAACTGGAAGTGATCAGGTGTGGTGGAGACAGAAGCTCAGTTCTTTCAGCCTGAGGATTCCTAGAGGTCAGAAGTCTTTCTAGTGACTGGCTGCTCTACTTCTCTGACCTTTCAGTTTTTACCCTGATATCTGATACCGGGTTTTTATTATTAAGACTGATTAGAACTCGTGCTATAGATTGCACCCCACAAAACTCTTTATCAGTGGGTCACCAGTGAGCCTTGCCATGCTCTGCAACAGAGATGATTATGGCAGCTTGAGTGTGTGTGAGAGCAGTGGCCCTCTTGACAATCGTGGCTTGGGTGGAAGCTACTGGACCTATATCTGCCCACCTATCTCTGCAACCTCATACTCCAGGTGTATGTAAAAAAAAACCATCTGGTTTGAATTTCCCAGATGAAATCTGTCAATTGTATTCAGTACCATGTCAGTTTAACAAGGTTTCTTGGTTCCTTTAAGAAATACTAAGTGACTCCAAGCTTGATAATAGACACCTTTAATCCCAGTACCGAAAGCAGCTCTCTGGGATTCTAAGGCCTCCCTGGTCTATTGAGTTCCAGCCAAGCCAGAGCTATATATTGAGACCCTGTCTTAAGAAGACCAAAACAAAACAAAAAAATTCATACTGCACACTTCCTGCAGGTATTTTTGATTCTTCAGAGCTCCTGCAGGATTCTCAACATTCAGTGTCTGACTTGGGTGGGAGGGGCTGAGTGAAGCATCTCCTCACTCCACACAGGAAGACCAGGTAACTCTCCTTCTGAAGAATGACTCATGTGGTTCACAGACACCCTCTCCATTCTGCAAACCCTGAACTCTATGATACAAAGAAATTCACCTGCGGCTTTGCCTCAGTCAAACCCTCGGCTTGCTGGACACACCTTTCCTAATCCTCTGCCTTTCACCCTCCCTAACTTGCCTTCAAAACTTCTGCCATGTTCTGTGTAGTTTGTGTTTCTTACTTCTGTTCCAACATTGCTAGCATCTGAACATTTCCATGAAGATGGATGGCTACTTTGTTATGTCAATACTACTGTGGCTTTGAAATCTTAGTACTATGGGGTCTGTGCATGTTTGTTCTGCCAATAACAGTCAAAATCATGAAAGGTCAGGGGTAGGAACTTAGGGAAGAGTTTGCAAGGATTTAAAAAATACAGCATCCTGTTTTTATGGTATGGTAGTTTCTTTTTAAAATATGTAGTACAGATGCCTCAAACCCACATGTAGGTTAACCTTGACATTCTCATAGAGGTGGGTTATCATTTGGCAGAAACTATCCAGCACTCCATACTGCGTGTGGGTGGCACACCCTTCAGTGAGTACCAGATTCTACACCAGACATAAGGACGTGAGAGAAATAGCTTTCTATTAAGAAATTAGTGGTGTTCTGAATGCGTGGCTGTAAAGAAAACTTTTATTGAGGGAAACAAGAATTCAAGCCCTGTAGGCCAGCATCTTCATGGTAATGCGGAGACCTAAATAGACTCTTTCTAGTTCCGTTCCCCACTTCATAGACAAGCACCCTCTTTTCTTTTACTTCGAAGCTTCAGAATACTGTAGCTGCTGTCTCTGGTTGAAGTTCCCAGGCACTCTCTGAGGTATCTAGAACAGAGAGCAGAACTTCTCTGCTTAGCGAAACAGGCATAGGGCTGTTCTGTGCCTCCATGTGAATGAATGTCTGCACCTGGTGGGACATGGTCACTCTTTCTTTTGCAGAAGTTTGTTAAGAAGAGGAATGTTGGAGACAAAGAGTCCTGCCACTCCAACACTTAATTATCAAAGGCTAATAATATTTTCAAAAGAATTTAGCCCTTATTGGCAACTTTGGCCAAGGTCCATTTGCAATGTGTGCTTGCTTTTCGTGTTGCACTTGACCTGTTAAGCACAGAGTCCCCCATAGTGACTTCCTAGTGCTGGAATGGAGGAGAGCAAATGAATTTAAGACAGAAGAATGTGTGTTGCAGTGATCTTAACATCGCTGACATCTCCTACAAATGTGTGCACCAAAACAAAAACTGCTCCAATTGTTTTAATCCCTAAATTCTATTTGACTGACAATGTCATTCATTCCAACAGCAGATTTCCCCCAGAAAGAAGAGCATTTTCAGAAATCTGCCTGCATCTTTAACCTGGTCCTTCCATTGGTCATAAAGATGGCTAGCGGCCAGCTGACTGCATCTTTTGCAGTAAGAAGGGCAGCAGTCTCTTAGCATTCACTGGCCAGGAAACGGGGTCAGAGGGCATCCTTCACCTGTTTGCTTCAGGGCTCAGTGACAAAACAAGTCATTCCACATTTCCAGAACACCTGTGCACCTTTTCATAACAGATCACAGGGCAGCACTCTTCTGAGGAGATGCCTCTTTTGCAACTAAAGATCTGGGGCATCATAACAGAGCTTTGCACATCAGCTTTGTACTAAAGAGAAAAGACATGATCACCGGCTTTCTGGGTTACCCTGTTCACCAGTGGTTTTAATTACCTTTTGAATAATGAAAGCTCCAGATCAGTTCTGTCTAGACAGGGACTTTTGCAAGCTTGTCATCTGTTTATTGTACCCAGTGTCTCAGTTCCACACCCTAGACATCCTCCTACTACTCTCCACCAAGAGACTTCTTGTGTGTGTTCACATTACTGAAATGTGGGTGGCTACTTCAGTAGGATTTCATTTCACATTCATCACGAAGAGGTCTCTGTCTTGTTGCCATTCAAAACCCTAGGCAGAGAGATGCCATTTTCACATGTAATTTTCAGGGTCAGTCTCCATAGGACATCCAAGCGATGTTGGAGGCAGAGAGAGTAGATTTGCCCTGAAGCCACTTTACCAACTCCTACTAAAGCATGTCATCTCCAAAAGTCAGCTAGCTGGCCTGTCTGCATCACTCTGTGTCTCCTTTTTGAAGACCTTTGGTTTCAATACACTCAACTTTCACAGAGAAGAAAGACTCTTCATTAGAATCTGCTAAAGGTACTATTTACTTCAAGCAGACATCAGAGAAAGAATTCACTAGATTCTGATGTTTTCTCATTAATGAAGAAAACCATGCAGTATAAAGTAGTTATTAATATGCAGTCTGTAGATTAAGGGAGTTATGGGTTCATTAACTCCAGACTTAGAGAGTACATTTTAGGGTGAGTAAAATCAATTTATTTTAACAAATATATTTAACAGCCTAAGTGAACAAATAAAGTTTCCTAAAATAAATGTCAAGCAAGTTTTGTGGTTATAAGGAATGTGTGGTTAAAGTTTACAGTCCTGTGAAAGTAAATGAAACATTCACAGTTGAGTAGCCAAGGACCTCGGAGAATCCTCGGGTTGCTTACCACCAGCATGACACCATCAGAGGAAAGCAGAGAAACAGGTAACCAGAGATGCGTGCCAAGCCCCCCGTGTATCAGCAGACATTCTAAAAGGGGACCAGTCATGGGAAAAGAATTGTTTGGATCAACTTTCCTTCACAAAATGCAAAGACTGAAAATGCGATATTAAAACACCCCGAGCTAGATTCAAAAGGTGAAAAACATGAGAAGGCATGAATAATAATAGAAATTGAAAGAGATATTTACACAGATGCTTCAGACAGAGTCAGCAACACACTATAAGATATAACACTATATAAACAGATAAAACAACAGGGAAATGGAATTTATCAAAAGCAATCAAAACCTTGAGCAGAGTGAAAATCATTTAACAATTCTAATCGAGTCACCAAAACTTCCCCCACACAAGCTAATTCCTAAAACAAATTCTACCTAGTATTTAAATGAAAAGGGAGGAAGGGAGGAGGAAGACAGAAGAAAATGGGAATGAGGGCTGGGTGGTGGGGAGGTGGCTTGGCCTCTAATGTGCTTGTGTAACCATGAGGGCCTGAGTTCAGTCCTCAGATTCCTTACAGAAAGCTGGACATGGGTACAGGTGCCTATAACCCCAGCACTGTGGAGGCAGGGACAGGCGCATCTCCGGGCTCACAGGCCGGGCAGCCTGGCTGAACTAGCAAACCCCAGACCAAATGAAGGAGATAGTGTCCTGGGGAATGACACTTGACATTGACCTTTAGTCCCCTCCCCCATCACGTGCACATGTATCTGCACACATGAACACACATGTGTACACACATCCATACTTGAAAGAGGAATGAGAAGAAAATTAAAAGAGCTGAGTAGTATGAAATGAAATCATTACCACTGAAGATAATGAACACATCTAGAAATATAAGTGCAATTGATAAGACAACTTAGATAGGTTGTTACATTAAAAGTATGTGAGTCATAGTGCTACATACCAGGTAGAAAATGACATTTTAAGCAGCATTAGTTTTAGAGATGAATGAGCAAAATTCGTGGCAAACAGAACCGCCACTGCCTCTGCATGTTGAATAACTCTCACATGGAAGCAAAGGTTACAGAAACAGAGCTTAAAATCAAGTAACCAAGTGCTCTGGAGAGTAAATAGGTACAACCACTGTTGGCACCACTGACATCCACTCCACCCTGGAACCTAGTGGCCGACCCCAGCTCTGGATGGCACAACCACAGCTTTGCAGAGCAGTGTGATTCTGCCGCCAGCAGAATGTCCCACACATTCCTTGATGACTTCCAAAGGTCACACTCTTATGTGAGTGGTCTGGTGGTAGAAACCATATGACACATGTGTGTTATAGCCACAGAGGACACTGAAGAACAAAGACTTCTGTGATTTTGAGCCTCATGTGTGTGAAGAATCTTTGCTAAAGCTTACAAAGCATGTCTAGGACTTTCTGAGAAAGAATAAATATTACTGGAAGAAATTAAGACCAATCTACATATATAGAGAAGTATATTATGATCAAATTTAAAGAGTTGATACTGTTAAAATATAAATTTTCTCCAATTTATTTAAAGATTATTGTAATTCCAACAAAAATGTCAATGAGATTTTTTTGTGAGATTCAATAATATTATTTTAAAATTCTTCTGGGAATTGCTAAAATCACAAAATGATCAAGATCTGAGAGGGAAATTCAGTTTCTCAGAAATTAAGACTCATTTAAAAGATAGTATGATAAAACTAATTGGATTTAGGGAATGAGTAAATATACAGATCAGTGAAGCAGAATACCGAACAGAAAACCTTAAATATGGACAGGAACCGTGGTGTGCAGGCACCACAGGCTAGTGGAGCAGATGCATTTTCACAGTAAACCAGGCTGAGAGACCTGAATATTGAGACAGACAGAAGTGAAGCTTCATTCTTCCTCTTACACAGTCAGTTCCATGTGGAAGGCAAGATTATAAAGGCTGGACTATGATTCTGAAAAAAAAGAAGGTGTGTGTATGGGGGTGCGGTATATGTATGTGTACATGTTTTTGTGTGTGGGTACAGAAGTGCAGGTGCACATAGAGGCTAGAGATCCAACACATGGTGTCTTTCTCAATGGCTTTCCTCCTTGTTTTTTTCAAACAGGGTCTCTCACTGAACCTGGAGCTCATCAATTTATCCCGGCCCCGGAGCTCCTGTCTCTGCTTCCCTGTGACACACAACTGTCATCCCAGCCCTCGTGCAGCCAGGGTAGGAGGGTTGGAAGTTCAAGACCAGTCTGGGTTACATAGAAAGAGTCTACCTCATTAAGAATGAAAAATAGTATAAGAATATGTGTGGAACATTGCATTCTGACTATTAAAGAGAATGATAGAATTTTTATAGTCTAATGTTCATGCTTACTTATCATTGTGTCATTAGGGTAAATTCTTGAGAAGTAATTACTGTCTAGATCACATGTCTATTTCCTTTCAAATTTTTATTTTGAAGACATTAATGTACAGAAAAGCTAAAAGAATAGAATAAGTACCTAAACTTATAAGAATAGATTCACACAATCTTATCTTTCTTTATAAGTCTGTATTCTTAAGTGTTCAACACTAAGAACATCATAATATTCTACCCCTCACTGCTCAAACCTGGATCTCCTAAGAACAAACTCATTAGCCCACTTCCCTTAACACCATCACACCTGGCATGTCAACACTGACCCAATAATGTCACCCAGTTTTCTCAGTTATGTCTTAACATCTGTCTCACAGATCCTACTTCTGAGTTCTAATGTGGTTTCTTTTATTACCTTTGGCGGTTATGTTCTTTTTAATGTTATGTCTCCTTTAATTTAGAATAATTCCTTCACCTTTTCTTTCCTTTTTTGTCTTTACTATCTGTTGTTTCTTTAAACTTTAGTGGCTAGAACCAACCATAAATATCTGCATGCTGTTTCTCTCGGTTGTGAGTTTGGGGGTGTTTTCCCTTGCACTATGGAGACAACATGTCTGAAGGCTTGCTTGAGGCTGAGGCATCACTTCCAAGGTCCCTCACTCCAAAATCTGTCAAGATGGTTCTGACATTTGCAGGGGGTCTCAGTTTTCATGACATGGGTCCATCTGTGAGATTGATTTGTGCTTCTTTCTCTCAGCATAGTGACCAGCCTCTTCCACAAATACTAATCTAGGATGACACGCATCAGAAGTCGAAGTATTTTCTACAGCCTACCATTTGAAGCAGCACATAGTAGACTACTCTACAATACCCTGGTACTGCATGAGGTAGCATATCCAGTGTTGGAAGATATGAAACTTTAGACTCACAAATATAGGATAAATGATAAAATATTTTTTTTAATTTTGCCAAATACAAATAGACTAGATATTATAACTATAATTGCTGCTTGATAACTGTAATTTTACTATGTTAAAGTTAAAACCTTCCTTTTTGATTAGACAGAAAAGGGAAAATGCTGTGGGATAATGCTCTTGTACACTGGTTTAATAAAACGCTAATTGGCCAGTAGCCAGGCAGAAAGTGTAGGTGGGGTGAGCAGACTAGGAAAATGCTGGGAAAAGGAAGGATGGAGGAGTTGTCAGCCAGACACAGAGGAAGCAAGATGACAAAGCAGAACCGAGAAAGGGTACCAAGCCACTTGGCTAAACATAGGTAAGAATTATGGGTTAATTTAAGTGTAAGAGCTAGTCAGTAATAAGCCTGAGCTAATGGCCAAGCAGTTATAAATAATATTAAGCCTCTGAGTGATTATTTTGTAAGGAGCTGCGGGTCCATGGGGGGTTGGAGGGTAGGTGGGACCCCAGAAACCTTCCAACTACACCCAGCCTGGATTGTTGCCTTCTTGACTGTCTTGCTAGGGAAGTATCAGATCAGTAGGCTAGTACCTCAGGTTGATCTCTTCACAAGGTCAGAAACTTGGAGAGCTAGACAGATATTTTCTTCAATTTGTAAAAATATAGGAACCCAAAATATCACTGTTTACTCAAAATAAATGTACATGGGATCCCTTGTTCTCTGACTTCCCTGATGTGATGCCTTCAGGGACTTCAGTCTTGCTGTCTTCAACCCTGTCATCACTAGGGCTGTGGGTCCACGCAGTTCTAATGTGCAGTCCCTGCATGTATTAGGAAGCACATCTCCATTATAGCCACACTACCCTGAGCACACACTCTCCCTGTTCTCAGAAGTGGGTGAGGCATGGCTTGCATTCTAAATCAATGTTTCTTTTTCACTATCATGATTTTTTTTTTTTTTTTTTTTTTTGGTTTTTCGAGACAGGGTTTCTCTGTGTAATTTTGCGCCTTTCCTGGAACTCACTTTGGAGACCAGGCTGGCCTCGAACTCACAGAGATCCGCCTGGCTCTGCCTCCCGAGTGCTGGGATTAAAGGCGTGCGCCACCACCGCCTGGCAACTATCATGATTATTAATTGCTTCCCAGACATCATCTCTCTAGGAAGGAAGTGGAGCTCAGAATTATGCTGTTTTTCTGACTGGGAAGCGCTGAAAGTATCACTCCTGAGAGTATCTGAGTGTGTGTCTGTGCTCAGAAACACCCTCTCACATGCGATTTCATTTTCAGGTTGTATCTCTATGCTGTGCTGATTCGTGAGCCCTCCTTCTGAGTTTCATGGAACAATGGCAATCTGCTCCCCGGTGAGCAGAATAATTAGAACGACTGCTTTTAAGTGAACTTTAGAAAGATAGCATGGGGATGCAGTGGACACTGTTCCACTCTCTTCCAGTGTGCTTCCTGAGCCTTGGCTCAGCCAGTGGAGAAGGATGCACCTTTTCTTCTTCTGATCCAGGCATATAAACCCAATAATTGGGCAGCGCAGACACAGAAGAAGTAGAAAAGAAGGAAGGGAGGAATAAATATTTACCTGAGTGGGCCAGACAGTGTCCTGAAGCTACATTTACTGGAGAGGTACATATGGCCTGATGGACACTGCTTGCTGCAGACCTCAGGCAGCCAGCAAGGTGCAGGGGTTGGGGAGGATTCTTTTTAAGGACTTTAGTTATGTACTTCCATTGTACAAAGAGAGGGTTACGTATGGCAATGCTGTTTTGTTTGTGTCTATCATGCACTTTGGTCTTTCCTGGGCTTATTTCACTTAATAATCTATCCATTTCCCCAACTCCATTCTGGGGCTGAATACAATTCCGTTGTGTATATGTACCATGTTTTAAACCAACCACCTGATGGTGGGCGTCTAGGTTGGACATCCCTAACTTGGCTGTTGTGAACAGGGCTTCTGTGCATGTGGTGAACAGGTGTCTCTTGTACTTTTGGAGGGAGTGTAGACTGGTGTGACCACTATGGAAACCAGTATGGATGTTCATTAGAAAGCTAAAATTAGACCTACCATATGGCCCAGACATCTCACACTTGGGAATATACCCAGAGAAAGAATTACAAAGCTACTTATCCTTCCCACTGATCAGTGCTCTGAAAACTGGTCTGCCCTGACTGCGCCTCTCCCTTTGTCATGGAAGACCTTCATCTCCTATCGGCTTCTTCTACAACAGGACTTGCTCAAATCATTTACCACATGCTTAATGTGGTATTAAAATAAATAGAATGTGGCTTAGAGCTGCATTCATACTTGAATCTTTACACAGCAAACGACATGCAGTCTGTGTTTTTTCCCACAATATCTTTGTCTCAGCCAGTCACAGCAGCTGAGTCTCAGTAATCCTAGCCTGACATCTGAACAGACCATAACCATGGAAGGCAGGTGTCTCCTTGCATTGTTTGCACCAAGGAGGTGAAAGTTCCAGTGCAGCCATTAGGTGGAGTGTGGGAACACAGTGCCGAACAAACTATATACAATGAACTGCTAGCTAGTTGCTGGCCATGGTGCTGCACATCTGGAATCCCAGCACTTGGGAGGCTGATGCATGAGTTCAAGGCTAACATGGGCAACACAGTGAGACACTATGAAAACAAAACCAGAGACAGAGGAGGAAAGCAAGCAAGCAAACAAAAATACCCGAACAAACAATAACAAAAGCAAGCACTCTGAATATATTCAATAGGAGAGATCTTGGGTGGTATGGTCATACAGAAAAGAATGTAGTGAAGCTGCCTCCACTCATGTGCCTGTCCCCAGTTGCCCTCCTCTCAAGCATTCAGCATATTTTTTTTTTTATCTTTTCAGAGACATTTTGTGAGCATTATTGTACTAGTTAAGGCTTTCCAGAGAAATTAAGTCAGTAGGACATATAGGAAGAAGTAGACACAAATGAGAATATTTATTGTAAGAGTTGGCTCATGATGTTTAATTTCACTTTTTAATATTTTGATTTTTTAATTTTTATATTAACTTGTGTGTGTGTGTGTGTGTGCGCGCGCGCGTGAGTGTGCATATGGTGCATGCGTATGTGTGCTATAACACACATTCGGAAGCCAACGGGTGGGAGTTGGTTTTCTCCTTCTACCTTGTGGGTCTTGAGGACAAAACTCAGATTGTCAGTTTTGGAGCAAATGCCTTTATCTGCTGCGCCATTTCACTGTCCCAGGCATTGACATTTTAAAGGTCAAAGAGTTCCACAAAATGCCATGTGCAAGATGGAAATTAAGGAAAGCCAGTGGTACAAGTCAGGCTAGGTCGGAAGATATATAGAACCCTTGTAATTCCTGATCCACAGCTGAGAGAAACAGGCCATTTTCACAGGAACCTGGAGTTCTGTTTTCCAAGGGTGGGAAGATAGATATCCCAGTTCTGGAATAGAGTCCGTCTATCCCAACTTGGCCTTTTGCCCAAACAAGCCCTCATGGGTTGGATAGTGCCTGCCTACATGGTGAAGGTGAATCTTATTTACTGATTTACCTGCCAGGCTCTTCCAGGACCACCACCACAATCACACCCAGACCTATACTTTAACAGTGGTATAAGTGTCCACTTCTCACACCTCAGTCTACACAACAGTGATGAAATGCTTGTACTTATTCCATTTTGTTCACATTATTTGTAAAAATGGTAGTTCTGCACCTGCTACTTTGCATATCAGCTAACCTGAATCGTGGCTAACCTGACTGTGAAGAGCCTTCCCATGATGGCCTGGTGCCATAGTGTCACAGGGCGGAACTGCACTGAAGTTTATTTTCCCAGTTCTTTGATACTCTCTTACTTTTAATCTTTTGCCATCAAAATATTAAAAGGGTGTTGCCCTAATTCACCTAACGCGGTTTGCACGAGCAGGAATGTACGGTACAACAACTCAAAGCTGAACCGATAGACTAAAGGCACTTGTTTTCATGGGGGCTGTGTCTAATTCTCCTCATTAAGGGCTCAAACTCACTTCTGACCCAGCAAGAAACACCTCGGAGGGTTTGTTTCCAACACTGGCGCCCAAACGATAGCATTCGAGGTTTTAACTTGTTGACAGTCTGACAGGTAGAAGTGCGCATGCCCCAGGCTTCCTTGACTCTCCTGATCCCCTGTTGGGGTGCTGCTTTGGGGAGGTTGTGCAACTTTTAGGAGGTGGAGGAAGTATGTCACTGGAGGAGGCTTTATAGCTTTGACCCATTTCCTCTTCTCTCTCTTCCTCACCACCCTCTGCCTCCATCATGTGTGTGGGCGAAAGGGTGATGAGCCTGCTTCCTGTTCCTGCCCTCCCTACTGTGACTGGCTCTGTGTCACACCTGCTTTGCAGGATATTTTATCACAGCATTAGGAAGGGGACTAAGACCCCCTTCCCCATCACCCCGGCTTTGCTTTATGCTCTCTGACATCCTAAAGTGCTGCTCTACCTCCAGACCTCCCTGGTTCAGGACCCTCCTTTGCTTAGCTGCTACATCCCCATCCTGGCAGAGAACAGGAAAGGCCCACGGCAGTGACCACCAGACTTTACCCTGTAGGTCTGGGTGTAATTAGACTGACTCCTGAATGTGAGTGAACCCTCTTTCATCCCATGTGTGCCAAACTTCAAAGAGTATGGGAATGCTAATATTTCTGCCCTTGAAAATGTCCCCTGTAATGTGAGAAATCCACAGAGAATGCTTAAAGGGCAAAGGAATTTATTCGGGGAGAAAAATTCACTGTACAGAACAGAATGGTCGCAGGTTCTGGAATGCTGGGGTACAGTCTCACTGGTTCAGACCGTCTCAGTCAGTCCCATCCAAGCCCACCAGGGAGAGAACAGAGCTTCACCTGTGCATTTCAGGACCTAAGGATAGCCAAGAGGCCACGCCCCAGGGGCATGTACTTCAAGGTCACAGGCAGGTAGAGCAATTACCTGCTAAGTCTCTAAGGCTATGCTTCAGGGTCATAGAACAGATATCCACTACACCCCTGGTCATTTACATAGTCAAAATGAAAGATTATGTTACAGACAGGAGAAAAAAAAAAGAAACTGGCTTTTTTTTTTTTTTAAAAAAGCATTTGTTTTTATTTAATTGTTTTATTAATTACATATGTGTGTGTGTTTGTATGCATCTGCCTTTGGGTACGTGCAGGTGCCTACAGAGTCTAGAAGAGGGCATCTGGACACCTGCAGCTGAAGTTACAGGTGGTTGTGATCCATTTGATGTGGGTGTTGGGAAGTGAGCTCTGGTCCTTGAATGATAAACAAGCTCTCAACTTCTGAGTCATCTCTCCAGCTGCCAGACTTTTGTTTAGAGTGGCTAGTTTGAACAACAAATTTGAATTTCAGGTGCATGAACCATCTCCTAATGACTTGAAAGGAAATGAATGTAATTTTATCACCACTCTGCCCACGTTTTTCGAAAGTACACTGCGTCTTCCTCCTGGCCCACCTCTCAGTTGGAGTAAATGAAGAGCAATGATGATGTATCATATCTACTTCCCATGATTCCATTGTTCCTTATCACAAGCAATTTATATGAATACTGACATTAATTAATTCCAGCTTCATCTATCATGTAGCTCAACGTTTAATCCAGTCCTGTGAATTAGATAAAATTTAATATTCTGAATTCTTGAGTTCTTACCTTGAGTGATAAAGGAGGTCATAAATCTAAGCCAGCGTTTGTGTTCTTCATTTTGCCTGATACTCCATCATCTCCAAGCAGGTAAGAGCTTCAGGAGAATTCAGGAAGAGATCTACGGAGATTGATGAACTCATTGTTAATGTGGAGGCATGTATAACCATGACCAGCCTCTCCATTCTTAATGACCCTCAAAAATATTCAGAATAAGAAGTCTATTCCCAGCAACATATATCAGAAATTCTGGTAGCTAGTCACTTTTGAGTCAATGCTATTTCTTATATTTCTTTAAAATGTGCATATTTGTTTTTTAAAATCTTCATGTGAGACCAAATATATTCTGGGGCATTCAGCTTTGCTCCTAACATCCGAAGCACCTTCTCAAGTACACACAATAGCATCGGTGTCTGCCCATTTTTCTTTGGGACCCAATCTAACCAAGAGCTGAGAATGTTTGACTTCAAATACAGACTTTGCTCTGCTCCACAGTCAGCAGCTCTGTTGAGCAGCCATAGGTATCTGCTCACTCCTTTAAAGTTGGAGTTTGCCTTGTTCTTTTTGGGCCGTAACTGTGGCCCTCTGCTCTTCCTGACTCTAGGCAGTGAGTAACCTTCCTGCGGTTCACAGACAGCAGTCATTCATCTCCAGCACTGACATCCAGGGGAAGATAATTAGACAGGATATCCGAGGCTAACTTGAGTGGGAGAATTACTGTGAAAGCTTATGTCTTCTGTTTTCCAGATAATAGTGTGGGATATGGCTATTGTGACAGGGGGAAGGAGTCAGGAAGGCAGAGGTGAATTGTGGTAAAAGATGAATGTAACAAAGTACAAGTTTGCAGTGAATTTGTATGTCCTATGTATTTGGTCTGACCCAAGTTCCAAGACGTTAATTGCTTTCGTGATTGTGAGTCCAGAAGACTTGATTTTTCTCTCAGGTTTCTGTTATCTTCCAAGGCAGCAAGTTTCCATCCCCATCACATTGCTAGCCTACTGATCTTTGTCTGTTTACAACTCAACTTTAAGAATGAGATTCCTGAGCTGGAGAGATGGCTCAGCAGTTAAGAGCACTGGCTGTTCTTCCAGAGGAACCAGGTTCAATTCCCAGCACCCACATGGCAGTTCACAACTGTCTATGACTCCAGTTTCAAGGGATATGACACCCTCATACAGGAATGAATGCAGACAAAACAGCAATGCACATAAAAAAGAATGAGATTCCTGTGCAAATCAGTCAGGAATGAGTCCAGATGCAGTCTATGTATGCGTCACCTGCTTCCCTTGGTGGCAATCCAAATGTGAGTGGCACCAGGGCATGCATCCCATCGTGACACACACAGATCTCCCACTGCACAGCTGGTGGTACACATGATTAATTTTTCTTCCTCCTTGTCTCTTCTGGGCTGAACATAGTCCTCTTCTGAGTGTGTTTATACAGTAAAAGTTATCCCCAACTGGAATTACTTTTGCAACAGAGCATTTGGAAATGCTGACTGGGGTACCAAGCTAAATATTTATCAGATAATGATGTAGAAATGTAAGTACATAATCAGTTCATATTTTCGTAAGAAATACTTGAAGAGTTGTTGCATGACCTTGAAAACCACTGAGCCACTAGGACACGAAGGATCTAGAGAATCTGTATAGGGGTGGGAGATTTTGTGAGGAGTTCAGAAACTTCCTTTCCCCTCTTAAGAAAGATGAGATTGGAGAGAGCTGACCCAGTGAACACAACTTCCCTCAATGAGCGACTTCCCACCTGGGAAGAAGTTCTAGGGAAGCAAAGAATAGAAAAGAAAAAAATTCTAGAAAAAGAAGGGGAAAATAAAGACTAGAAGAAAGACGGTGTGACAGCTGGTCTTGATTGTCAACTTGCCAGGGTCTGGAATCACCCAGAAGACATGCATTTCTGTGGAGGTGTGAATAGAGAGCATTACTGAGTAGGAAGACCCAACCTCCAAGTGGGCTTCACTCTCTAGGGTCACCCCAGACATAAAGAGGTCTGAGGAAAAGCACTGTCCTCTCTCTGCCCTTGCTTCTTCTTGAATGAGTTGCTCTCTGTCACCACTGTGAGACTCCAACTTCTCTGACCGTCCAATGTGAACTCATTACCTACAAGTAACTCTCCAGGAACCTTCAAGGGTTCGCTTGCAAGCTCTTACATCATGCAGATGGAGGCTAACACAGCTGTATATAATTCTGCCAACAGGCCCTCTCAGAGCGGTGTTTTGTTTTTTTCTGGCTTTCCTCTGTACCTCAGCAGTAGACAGATGGCTTGAGTAGTAGAAATGTATTTCTCCCAGTTCTGCAGGCTGGACCCTGTGTCCGGTAGGAGACTTCTTCCTGGTCTCCAGATGGCCAGCTGCTTGCTTAATGAAGGCAGACTGAAAGGAAGATAGCCTCCCTCTTCTCGGCTCCTCTTGTAAGGACACTCATCCCATTTTTGAGGGTTCCTTCCTCATGACTCAATTATCTCCCTGCAGTACATTATATAGTGGTCAGGTCTTCCATATATGATTTCTGGGGAGACGCATAAGTTCAAACCATTGCACCTTTATCAGCGACTATCCCCCAAACATCAGAAGACCATGCTCAATTGTATCAGGTCAGGCTTAGTTACACTTGTTCTTACACGAACCGTATCCCCGTTCCATTCCTTGAAGTATTTGTTTTCCTAATCTCCCACTTCAGAAAGGCTGGAGGTTTTGTGATGCTATACTGTGGTCAGAAGGCATTGCATCTGTGTAGAGGGCACATGCCCTGCCATCTTCTTCTCCTGACTCCAGTGAGGCTGTGTCCAGTGAGCTATGCTGAGTGTGCACCACTGTGACTTCTACAAACTGTGAATACCTCCAGCCCAGAGACAGCTGTAGTTTCTCTTCATGGCTGAAGAAGAAAATAATAGGATCTACAACCATTACCTAGGAAAATGAATAGCCAAGGGAGCAGGAGGGCCCAGGATTTTCATGCCCACATCAAGATTAATTTTCCTCTGTGGCAATGCCTTCTCAACTCATCTGTCAGCAGCAGTGTGCAGCTCCGTCTGTAGGGCATTAGCTGTACGGAACCTAACTGGATAATTGCAATTTGGTTAAACATTGAGAGGGCTCTGTTTTCCTTTTGAACTTTCATGTGCAATTAGAATAGAGTTGTGCCTTTGTGGCTGTTAGAGGGCAATTACCTTCTGTTCAGAGGATGCCCAGAAAGAAAAACAGTCCACACCGAGATCCTCTGATTGGGCAATTCAGCAAGGTAGGGCTAATGTTCAGGGAACAAAATGCTTGCTTGGAGACCATGTAAACTGATGCCTGTATCAGACTGGTTTTCAAACAAACAGATACAGATACATCATGAGACATTTGCACTGTGGGCCTTGATACACAGTTCTATTTTCAGCAGGCACATGTCACATCCTAATGGACACATGTCTTAGGAGTTTAGTCTTAACAGCTGTGCAGTGGTGGTCAGTGGGAGTTCTCTGTGTGATAACTGGAGAAAGTGAGGCCTAGGACAAGTTCTGTCTTCTCCCACAAGCTAAAGGTACTTCCATGTATGAATTTGGGACAGCTACTGAATTTGAACTTCTGCTTCTCACCACCTCTATGAAGTCGTCATCTAAATGGCTAATTCACTTAAATAATAAAGATGGTAAGGGTTCAAAGCACCTGTGCAGAGCCTGGCCCACAGCAAACACCAACCATTGACAATAATTGAGTCATTGAGGTCCTCCTTGACCTAAGTGCACAGCATGGACATCGTCGCTGCCAGCTCAAGCACAGTTGTGGCTGCAGTCCAAATAGTCAGGTGGCTGTAGGAAGGCCAGACTTGTATTCTTCCTGCGCTTTAGATGGGGAAGCCATCCTCTGAGCAAGGCCCGTATGTGAGCATGCCTTCACTCCCCTTCTTTCTGCCAAACACCTGTCAGTCATCGCACAGTGCCAAGAGCAGGTGAGCTGCCACAGAGCTGTGGAGTGCAGCTTCCGGCCTGGCACAAGGCCCATCAGAGTCTCAGACCTGCAGCTGGTACCAAAAACCTCTCTCCGAGCTGGCATGCTTGTTGGCTTGGCACACTGGCTCCATCACCGGCCTGACTTAAAGGGAAATTAGCTAGCAGGTACAATTTGGCCTGGTCTAAGAGCTTTACAACCAGCCAGCCAACTTCCAGCGGATAACTTAATAACCATGAAAGACATTGCACCCCTGAACCACGTACACGCTCATGCTCAGGGCTTTTGAAAGCACGGGATTTTCCACAGGAGACAGTGGACAGTGTCACTGGGTATTCTTGACAAGTTTATATGTATCTATCTATTTCTATCTACACTTTTAAACATCCCCCCATTTTCATGTGGGGTGTGTGTGTGTGTGTGTGTGTGTGTGTGTGTGTGCGCATATGGAGGCCCGAGGTTGTTACTGGGAATCATCTTTGTTAGTCTTCCGCCGTATTCACAATCAAATGCAGAGCTCCCTGCAGATATGGCTAGTCCTACTGCTCAGCTTGCTCTGAGGAGCGCTGGACTGACAGATGGCTGCCATGCCTGTATATGGGTTTCTGGGGATCCAGACTCTGGCCCTCATGCTTGCCCAGCAAGTGCCTTAACCACTGAACTATTTCCCCAGCTCTCTTTCACATTCTTTAAGACTATATGTTTCATAGCTATATATTTATCTCTCAGTTTTTATGGCTAATCTACATCCCTTATGTAACTATTTTTTTATGTTTTAAAATCTTTTTTTTATACAAACTGGGAAAAGCAAATAAACTAAATAATTTTAATGAAATATTAATTTGATAATTTAATGTAGTTTCCCTCAGAAAACTGCAAATACATTTCTGAAAATTATATATTTAACTACCTGAATTTATTTGCTAGAGTCTGCTGAATGAATCTTTTACATTTACTGTTCTGCCATTGTGCGTGCTAAGAGACAAATGTTTAGTGAGACGTAACTCAACTTGTGCTTCCAATGGCTGTTCTTCCAAACATCACTCTTGGGAAGCTGTGCACTCCATTCTGCCCGTGCTGTAGAGACCTGGCTTGGAGGTCAGAAGCCAATCCATAAGACACACAGGAAAACCAACCTGTCCTTCCAGCTGAAGTTCTCAGCCTTGGTGGCCTGCCACGAGAATCCTGTGCTTTAGCAGGACGTCAGGGACGGCCCTGCCACGAGCTAAGAAGGCTGCAGGAATTCTGGGTGCTCTACATTTCCCTCCAGTTTCTCTGGTGATACTAATTATGGTAAAGACCTAGAACAACTCTTTATCAGGCATGCCCAATTTATCTGAATAGTTTTTAACTGCATCCAAGATTTAGATCTACCAGAAACATACTCCCTTTGCTAGATGGCTTTGGTCATGTGAGCCTATAATTGTCTGGGAAGCTGACATGGGATTCCAAGTTTGAATGCAGTCTGGGCAACTTGGTGTCGAGACCTTGCCTCTAAATAAATAAATAAATAAATAAATAAATAAATAAATAAATAAATAAATACTACTATTACTACTACTACTAACAACAACAACATGTTCTGATTGAATCCCTGTGGTAGAGTCCTTACTATGTATGAGGCCCAGGGTTCCACCCACAGTACTGAAAACAAACAAAAAAAGCAAGCAGACATGTCCCAAGAAAACATAGTACACTTTCCAAAACCAACATTTACGTTTTTCTGAACTGCTACAATCTTTCTAGAAAATGCATTTAGAAAAGCATGAAGGACAGGAGAGTATGGTGATATTTTGTTTGAGCTCTAACAAGTAAAGTTTGCCTGGAGATCAGAGTGTGGAGCTAGCCATTGAGGCCAGGCAGTGGTGGCACACACTTGGGAGGAGGAAACAGGAAGTGATATGGCTGGGCAGAGAGGAAGTGATAAGGCGGGGTAGAGACAGGAGCTCAGCCCCTTTCAGTCTGAGGATTCCTAGAGGTAAGAAGTCTCTAGTGGCTGCTGCTCTGCTGCTCTGATCTTTCAGCTTTCACCCTGATATCTGACTCCAGGGTTTTATTATTAAGACTAATTACAATTCAAGCTACAACGGGGATTCATTCATTCTTTTTTTTTTTCTTAACAAGTATTAGGCTCTGAAAGTTTTTGGTAACTGTGAGAAAGATGCCATAAACATTTGCAAGCAAAGTTTGTGTGGTCATATGTCTTCATGTGGTCAGTTCCAGGCAGAGGGTTCCTATGTGACTGACTGACTGAAATACTAGACAGTGGGGCTCAGGAGAGCTTCCCTGGCAGACAGTACATCACAGGGCTGTCTCTGTTAATCACTGGAGTGATGTCTTCCAGTGTGATTCTCAGAAGCCTGTGCCTGTCCCTGCCAGATGTGTGCTATGCTGGCTAGTTTTATGTCAACTTGACACACTAGAGTCATTCGGGAAGAGGGAACCTGGATTAAGAAAATGCTCCCACCAGATTACCTGTGGGCGAGCGGGAGAGGCATCTTCTTGATTGATGATTGATGGGGAGGGGTCTACTCACTGAGGGTGGTGCCACCCCTAGGTTGGTGGTCCTAGATAGTATAAGAAGGCAGGCTGAGTAAGCCATTAGGGGCGAGCCAGTAATCATCACTTCTACATGACTTCTGCTTCAGTTCCTGCCTCCAGTTCCTGCCTCAAGTACCTTCGATGATTGACAGTGATGTGGAAGTGTCAGTGGAAATAACCCCTTTCGTCCCCAAGCTGCTTTTGGTCACTGTGTTTTTCACATCAATAGAAAACCCAGCCAAGATGTGCCCTGTGAAACTTTGTCCTTTGTGTTTGTTTGGAGCTCTTGTCTCTGCAGCATGTGATTTTCTGTTCTCTTTCAAAAGGATGTTCACATCTGCCCACTTTTTTTATTTGGATGTCTCTGTCTTCAAACATAGCTTTTAATTCTCTGAAAATTCTCATCACATGTGCCTCACCTTCCCCACCACCTCTTTAAACATACTTTTTTCATATTTAAAACACTTTCTAAAAGCAACTCTCTGTGCATCTCTTCTGTGGATGGATTTGCTTTTATCTACAAATCATGTGCCCTACCATCTTTGCGTATCTTATAGTTTTAAAAGTTATGTGCTCTCTCTGTCTTTGTCTGTCTTTGTCTCTCTCCTTGTGCATAAGGTTATTGCTCTTAGTTACTGACAGGGAGACAGAGACACAGAGAAGAGACTGGGCCTGGCATGGGCTTTTGAAATCTCAAAGCCCACCTTCAGTGACATACCTGTTCCAAGAAGCCCACACCTCCTAATCCTTCTAATCCTGCCAAAGAGTCCCGCTCCCTCCCTGGTGACTAAGCATTCAAATATATGAGTCTATGGGGCCATTCTTATTCAAACCACCACAATATTTTAATAGACGTTTTGACTCATATTACTTTGGGCATTTTCCCCCTACTGGTCTTTCCTTGTATATTAGGTTTCCGATTTTGTGTTTTTATGGGATTTGTATTTTTTGTGTGTGTTTCTCATGTGTGTTTGTTGTGCTTATTTTATTACTATTATTTTTAATGCTGCCTGTTTTCTAAAGAGAGAGAGGAAGAAGGTGTGGAATTAGGTGAGTGGTAAGGTAGGGAAGATTTGAGAGGATTTGGGGGCAGGGAAACTGTGATCAGAAAATATTATATGAAGAGAAAACTTTTTTCTGCAACAGATCTGCACGTATAGTATGGCTTCCAGTTTAGTGTTTTTATGGGATTCTTGAGTATACAGACAAGTGAGTCTCTGATTCTTGTGTCTTCTCTTGGGCTCTTTTCCTTAGGTTGGTTTGTCTTGTTCAACTTCAATGTGATAGTTTTTGTTTTAATTATATTTTATGTTGTTGTATTTTTTTAATGAATGAATGAATTAATGAAAACCTGGCCATTAAGGTAAAGGTTAATACCTAAACTGTCACTTACACTTGCTGGGAGAAGGACAATCAGTTTTTCCCAATACAGTGTCACTAACCTCCCAGGACAGGCTTCATGGTCAGGAGTAGTTAGCCAGAATAAAATGGATTCCTCATTTTTTTGTTTGTCTTGTGAGAAAGAACTTAAAGTTGGGTGGGTAGAGAGAGGGAGAGGATCTGGAAGGACTACGGGTAGAGGAAGGATATGATCAAAATGTATTTAAATTTAAAAATCGTTTTAAATAATAAAAGTATAATAAGATATTTTGAATAAAAATTAAAATAACATAAAAGTTATATGCTAGGATTTTGTGAAAGAAGTCAAACTGAAATAAAAAAATATAATCTTAGCAAAGGGCACACCCATTCTGTGAGGATTTTATTGTGGGACTCTGGGTGAATTTACTCTGTAGATCCCCAAGTGTGACCTTCACTGAAGCTTTAATTGGTGTTCACAGCATGAGTTTCAAACAATTTGGAGGTGGGAATGAGGTGTTCCCCTGATAATCAGAAAATAAGGAGACTCTAGAGATTGTTTGTGCATCACAGCTCAGACATTGACTCTCTCCACCAAGAGAAGTCTCTCTGCCTCTTAGCCCTGCTTCCAGTCGTGGGGATCCTGTTTGCACACCAGCCCCACTTCAGCGCTCTGCTGGTCTCTCTGCTTCCCACTGCCCTGCCCCATATCTGAGCACAGCTACAGAGCAGTCCACAAAGGAGCTGTGGGATGGTCTGGCCCAGGGCTCCATGACCCTCCCCTCAGCCCCACTCATCCTGTTCAGACACTAGGTAGCCCATTCAGGAATTCTCCTGCTGGGCCAGCCCACTCCCAGGCTTTGGTGTATGACACCCACAAACTGGACAGATCTGGTGGGTAAGCACTGATTCACTTTGTTGCCTGGGCTTTCTAAACCGTGATCGATTGTGCATTTTATGTCTGCCAAAGGGCCATTTCCATCACAGATTATTGGTGCCCTTGCTGGAGATTCATGGGTTATGTGTGGCCTCTCTCCACTGTTCCGCGGATTCATCCATCAGCCTTAGCATTGGTACTGTGCTGGTTTCATACATTTTAGATAAGTAGGTATGAGGATTCATTCTCATTTTTTTTTCAAGATTTCTTTGGCTCTGAAAGATGCTTTTTGATTCTGTAGGAATTTTGTGACTATTTTTTCTATTTCTATAAAAATGCCACTGAAATTTTGATGGGGATTGTATTGACTATATATGCTATTTAAGGTATGTGGATAACAAAAACATCAAGTCTTCCAATTCATAAATATGAAATTTCTATCCAGTTGTATGTGATTTTAACTTATTTTAGCAATGTTCATAATTTTCAATATACAATTCTTCTTTCTCCTAGGTTACTTTGAATATTTTATTATTTATGGTGCTACTGTAAATGTAGTTATTTCTCCAGCTTTGTTTCCATTGCTAATGTGGAGAAAAACAGTTAGTTTCTTCATATTGATATTTGTGTAATTCAACTTTGCCAAATAAATATATATAATGTATTACTTTAGTTTATCAATTCTAATTTTTGTGTGTTTTTAAGTTTTTACACACAAAGCTGTGTCATCTGTGATGAGAGCTAGTTTTTCATCTTTATTTCTGATTTTGAGGCTTCCATTTCTTTTTCTTGCCTTATTGCTGTAGCGGGGACTTCTAGTGCAATGCTGAACGAAGGTGGCAAGTGTTCCTACCTGCTCTTGATCGGGGAGGAGAAGCTGCTTCTCATGGTTGTGTACCAGATCAGCTGTGGCCCTGCCACATAGGGTGTGATTAAGTTGTGGCAATCTCTTCATGTCCCTAGTTTGACAAAGATGCTAAGAAGATAAATGGAGAAAGGAAAGTGTCTTCAACACTGGGAACATGAGATGTCCATGTATAAAGAGGTAAAATTAGACCCCTGATACAGATATTAATGTGTATAGATACTATCTATGTATTATATATAATGCTGTGTGTCTTCAGTTTTTCTTTTAAAAATTTATTGTGTGAGAATTTTATGCATAAATATGATGTATTTTGACCAAGTCTCCCCCGACTCACTCCCCTTCAACTCCTCCCACACATCCACACCTCATCTTCCCTCCCAACTTCCTGTGCTCCTTTTAAAGCCACTGAATCCACCTAGTGCTGCCATATGTAACATGGTGTAGGGCCGTCCATTGGAACATGGGCAGTCTATAGAGAATACATCACTGAAGAAAACTGAATATCCCAGCAGGCGTCAAGTGCCAACAGTTCCTCAGCTATGGTTGCGATTTTGTGAGCCCTTGCTCTATCCATGATGGAATTTTGGCCAAGTTAACATAAAGTAATGGTTCTGTCATGATGTTTTCACATACACATACACACACACACACACACACAATCATCTGTTGTTCTTATTTGTGTGTTTGTGTGCCTCCCCAACTGCTCCCTTGAGCCCTTTTTGCTGGTCCTTTTACCCCTAAAAAAATGCTTTCCTTGTGTTTTTTTTGTGCCATATATAGTCTGTTACTGTCCTGCAACTCTTGAAGAGCTCTTCTTCACGTTCAATGGCCCCCTTTGTGCTTTAATAGCCTACACACACACACACACACACACACACACACACACACACACACACACACACAGAGTCTGCACATAACAGAAAACATGCAGTATTTGTCTTTCTACATCTGGTTTATTTCACTTAACACCGTAAGCTCTGGCTCCACCCGTATTCCTGCAAACATCATACTTTCATTTTGTTTTATGGCTGCATAAAACTCTGTTGTTTATAGGCATCTCACTTTCACTGTCCATTAATCTTTTGATGGACATGGAAGCTGGTTCCATTTTGTTGATATTGTGAGTAGCAGTACTAAACACAGATGTGCAGGGATCTGGGTGGTGTGGCAGCTTATACTCTATTACATACATACTCAGGAGTAGTGTAGCTGGGCCATGTGGTTGTTCTATTTTTAGTTTTTTGACGAACTTCCACACTGACCACATCATACCTGCACTCCCACTAACATGAATGAGTGAATGTTTCCTCATGTTCTCCCCAGAATTTGTTTCTATTTTTTTTATGATAAGCATTTTGAATGGGGAGAGGTGGAATCTCAGAGCAGTTTTAATTTGCATTTCCTGATGGCTTAATGTTGAACATTTTTTTTCAAATATTTATTGGTAATTTGCATTTTTCTTTTGAGAATTGTCTGTTCAGTGAAATCATCTCATGTTGATTGAATAGTTTAGGTTTTGAGTGTTGGATATTTTTCTTTATATATTCTAGATATGAATTTCCTGTCTGATACATAGTTGGCCAAATTTCTCCTCATTCGTAGGCTGTGTCTTCACAGGATGGCTATTTCCTTTGCTGTGCAGAAGCTTTATAATTTCATGGAATCCGATTTGTCAGTCCCTGAGATGATTTCCTATTCTGGTGGAAGCTTTTCAGAATGTCCTTGCCTATGCTTGTATCTTGAGGTATTTTCATCCATCAGACTCAAAATTTCAGGTTTTAAGACCTTTGATCCATTTTGAGTTGATTTATATACAGGTGAGAACAATGGATCTTGTTTCCTTCTTCTACATGTGGATGGCAAGTTTTCCTAGCACCATTTGTTAAATGGGATTTATTTAACAAATGTGTTTTATACCTTTGTTTAAAATTAGGTGGCTGAAGTATGTTGGCTTATTTCTTGGTCCTCTGTTATATTCCATCGGTATACATGTCATTTTTGTGCATATACTGTTTTTGTTACTACCCCTCTGTAGTACAATTTGAGACTGGGTATTGTGACCTCCAACATGGCTCTCCACTACGGTTGTTTTGGCTGCCTGTCGTCTTTTTGCCTCTATCTACATTTTAGGATTATTTTCTAGTTCTGTAAGGAATGTCACTGGAATTTTGCTGTTGGATCTGTAGACTGCTTTCGGTATTTTCACAATATTATGTCAGTCCATAAGCTTGAGTTCTTCCATCTTCTAGGTTGTTCTTCAATGTCTTGCTTCTTTTTTTCACTTTCGGACAGTTTCTGTTATAGAGGTCTTTCGCCTCCTTAATTAGGTTTAATACATATGACTTCATACATATTACAAAGTTCTTGTGAATGATGTATTTTTCTCACTTTTTTTCTTGGAAAATTTATTATTAGTATATAGAAAGGCTGATTGCTGTGTGTTGCTATTCTGCTGAAGGTGTGTGTCAGGTATGAGAGTTTTCTGGTAGAGTGTTCAGCATCGTTCAAGTACTGAATTATGACATCTATACATAAAATCCTTTGACTTCTTCATTTCCTATATATCCCTTTTATTTATTTTTTTTTTTGTTTTGTTTTTTTGTTTTTTGTTTTTCCAGACAGGGTTTCTCTGTGTAGCTTTGTGCCTTTCCTGGAACTCACTCTGTAGCCCAGGCTGGCCTTGAACTCATAGATCTGCCTACCTCTGCCTCCTGAGTGCGCCACCACTGCCCGGCTCCCTTACAGCTTTTAAAATTATTTCCTTGCTTTGTATTTTTGGCATTCTGACTACAATATGTTGTGGAGAGGTCATTTTGAGATCATGTTTATTTTTGGTTCTAAATGCTTCTTGTCCTTGGATGTCCATTATTTCTTTAGATTTATGGGGAATTTCTGCTGTAATTTTATTGAATAGATTCTCTATGCCTTTATTGGAAACTTTTGGGGTCCAGCCCCTCTAGTGTCCTTCCCAGGGGTCTGGAAGAAACTCTACCAATGTTGAGAATAATCTGAGGGAATGAATCTAAGTACACCAAGCTCTTTCATCCGTCTACTTTTTTCTTCTGAGATTAAATTCTATCTACACAGCACCAATTCTGTACTCATACTTAGCTCCTCTCTGTCCTATCCTAGTTCTAACTAAGCTCTTTTTGCCTCGTCCTCCATCTTCATCTTCGTTTCTCTCCATCTTGGTTCCTTCCATTCCTCTCCCAGAACCGGTCTATGACCTTGCAAGCAGTAACTCCTACAATACAGTGCAAGGCTTCCAAGGCCCCAACAAGAGCAGTGATAGACAGCTTCACTTGCAACCCAAAAGGGGAGTGAATAGAGGAGGTGGGGTCAAAATAAGGCCTGGAATACGAATACGTTAGAAAGGGAATTTATGTGCTCAGAATATATTCTTATAAGTGGTTAGGTGAAATATTACGAGTTTATCATAAATATGTTCGCCTTATACTGACAGGGCGGGGTAACTCTGCTGGGAGCTAGGAAACCTGCCTCATGGCTTCACAGCACCTGGAATGCAGAAAAAACCTTTTGTTCTGAGTCAATTGCTCTGGAATGCTGCTAGGGCTGTAAGAGCAAGGAGGGTCTGAGCTGCATTTGCACAAGAAGCAAAGCTGTGCACTTAAGTTCGCTTGTCTCCTAGACATAGGAGACAGGCAGTGTCTTCATAAGGGTGTTTACCTTAATTCAGGAGACTCAGAAGTTGGTCTGAAATGCTTTGTCCTGTCTGCCTTTTGGCTTTGGATTCTAGAGATAAAGTACACTGTTAGAAGTTCTTAGGGAAGGTATGAGAGTGCACAAGAAATTCATAGCAAGAACAGCTATATTAAAAGCTGAGCCAGGTGGTGGCAGCGCATGCCTTTAATCCCAACACTCAGGAGGCAGAGGCAAGTGGATCTTTGTAAGTTCAAGGCCAGCCTGGTCTCCAGACAACACCAAATAATCCTTAAGATTTGGGTTCCTCTGGGAAAATTCCCTGATTCTTCCAGGTGTAGCTTCACCATATTCAGCTGAATTCTTACTACATTCCTGAGGCTTGTAGCATGCCTTTAGTTTCTACTTTCCTGCCTTTTCATTCATGGATTCTTAGGTTTAGTTTTTTTTTCTTCATTTTGAGATTATAATTACAATATTTCTTCCTTCCCTTTCTTTCCTCCAAACCCTTCCAATACACTCCCTTCCTGATCTCTGTCAAATTCATGGCCTATTTTTCATCAATTGTTATGCATGCATGTATCTATATGTATACTTATGCATTCCTAAATACAACATGCTCAGTCTATGTAGTGTTACTTGTGAATTTTCATGGCCAACCATTTGGCACTGGAAAACCGATGGATGTGGTCTTCCCTGGGAGGATCACCTCTCTCACTCCTGGATTATTCCAGTTTCCTGTCATTCTCTGTGTAGGGCAGAGCTCCATGGGCTTTTCCCTGTTGGTTTGGTTTCTTGATCACATCTTAAGATTTCTAGGTTGTTGTCATACTCACTTTTTTTTTCTTTATTTAAGTTTGAATGTAGTATTTCCTTACCCTTTAGACATCTGTTTTATCCCATGTGCAAATGTCAACTCAAAATGAACTAGGCTTAAATATGAGATCTGAAGCTACAAAACTCCTGGAGGAAAATGTGTGTGGGGGTGAGGGAGTCTCACTGGTCTGAACAATCATTTCTCTGATATGATATAAAAATCACTAACAAAAAAAACAAAATAGATAAGAAGGATGGTATCAAGCTGAAAACCATTTGCAGAGCAAAGGAAACAGAGTGAGCAGATAACCCATGGAATTGTGAAAATGTTCTGTAAACCACTGATCTTGTAAAGGTTAATATCTGTAACAGTAAAGAAACTCCCAGGAGTCCTGTGGATCAATGGGTACAATGTCACTGTTGGACAAGGGGACTAAGCTCTGGTGTTCTGTCACACAGTGAGATGATGCCAAGTAATAATAGCTGTTGCATATATTTCAAAATAGAACAGAGTTAAGATTCTGAATGATCTTAACACAAAGAAATGAGACTTTGAGGTGATGGTTATGTTTGCTAATTAGTCTGATCACTAAAGAATGCATGTATATATGTGTGATATTATTGCTTCTCAAAAGTAATAGAACATGCAGTTTTGAAGGTAACTCCAAGTCATTACCAAAATCAAAGTCAAAACCAAAGCAAAACATCCCAAAGTTGAGAGAGAGAGAGAGAGAGAGAGAGAGAGAGAGAGAGAGAGAGAGAGAGAGAGAGAGAGAGAGAGAGAGAGAGAGAGAGAGAGAGAGAGAGAGAGAGAGAGAGAGAGAGAGAGAGATACAGACACAGAGACAGAGACAGAGACAGGGAGATAGATAGACAGAATACTTTATTTCATTTGGCTTAGCAGCTATTATGAAATACCACAGACTATGTGCTTTAAAAACAACAGAAGTTAGTTTCTGGTGGTTGCACAACCCAAGGAGTCCTCCATCCAGGCTGCAGCTTGACTCTTCTCTCTTGAGTTCATGTGGCAGAAGAGGCAGAGAGCTCTCAGAGGTCTCAGTTTACAGCAGTGATAATTGTGGTCACTGGGTCTTTGCCCTCATGAGCTAATTGCTTCTCCCAGTGTCTCCTCAAGATCCATTCACACTGGGAATGGGTCTTTGAGATGTCTGGGGTGGAGGAGTAAATGTTCAGTCTATAGCTGAGCTTAAATACATGCAAGAATGGGCAACAGGATTCCAAAAAGGTGCTCAGAATCACTGAGTAGTAGGTAAATTCAAATAAAAGCTGCAGTCACTTGTGGTGATATTGTGTTCCCCAAAATATTGTGCACCCTAATAAACTTATCTAGGGTCAGAGAACAGAACAGCCACTAGATACAGAGGCCAGAAAATGGTGGCACACACACTTTTAATCCTAGCATTCCAGAGCCAGAGATCTGTCTAGATCTCTGTGAGTTCAAAACCACACTGGAAACAGCCAGGCACGATGACACACGCCTTTAATCCCAGGAAGTGATGGCAAGAAGCAGAAAGGTATATAAGGTGTGAGGACCAGGAACTAGAAGTTAGTTAAGCTTTTAGCTTTTAGCAGCAGTTCAGCTGAGATCCATTCGGGTGAGGACTCAGAGGCTTCCAGTCTGAGGAAACAGGATCAGCTGAGGAATTGGCGAGGTGAGGAAGCTGTGGCTTTTTCTGCTTCTCTGATCTTCCAGCGTTGACCCCAGTACCTGGCTTCAGGTTTGTTTTTATTAATAAGACTTTTTAAGATTCGTGCTACAGTCACTCCCTATCTTCTAGGATGGTAGTCATTATGAAAAAGTGAAAAGTGAAGCAAGTAGCCATTGTTAGCAAGGAGGTGTGGGAGCTGGAGTCTCAGCACTTTTGCTGGACTTAAGTCACGGAGCCACTTTGGCAAACAGCGTGACAGTTCCCCAAACACTAAGAATGGAACCAACAGTTGAAATTCACCAAAGTGCCCAGTAGAATCCGAACATTTGGATAGCGCAGCCATTTCCACATCATGGCTGTTTTGACAATACCACCACGGACACAGGTGTGCACATAAGTCACTGAAATCTTGACTGCACCTCTTCTTGGTGGATATTCAGAACTGCAATTGCTGGGTCACAGTGCCAGTTCGGTGTGGTGGAGATGGACAGTAGGTTGGCCATTCTTCCTTACACAGGAAGGAAATATCACTGTAAGCAAAACCACAAAAGAACCTGCAGGACATTATCCCGTGTGAATAGTCCACTCACAGAAGGGCATGTACTTCATGAGCTCAAGTAGAACTTCCAAAGAAATCACTCCCCAGAGCAGGAAGTAGGCTTATGTGGAGAAGGTTGCGGTCTTGCACATGGAAGTTTCCTAGTGCTCTGCTGTACACTGAGTTCATACTTGACATTGGCACACAGCACACTTTAAAATTTGCTCCTCTGAGCCAAGTGTAGCAGCCAGCACGCTTGTAATTCCAGCACCCAGGAAGTAGAGGGGGCAGGAAGATCAGAAGTTCAAGGCCATCTTCAGCTAGCTACATAACTAATTCAAGGCCAGCTTGGACTATATGAGACCCTATCTTAAAACTGTCTCCACCTTGGAAAATGTAAACAGTTCAGATTTTACTTTATTTATTTATTTTTGCATACTAATGTTTTATTTTTTAACCAATGATTTGTAGCATATCTGATTGGCTATTATTTATTAAGGAAAACTTGTCAGTCTCTTGTGACTTTCTGTGTTCCAAGTGTGTCTCTGACAAGGTATAGGTGTACATGTGTGTGTCGTGATCCATGGTGGCCAACATGCTGGATGACCTCAGACGTCAACCCATTTAGAAGTCTGCACCTGAACTTGAGGTCCCTTGAAGGCTGAGGGTTTCCTAGAGAGTTCAAGACAGGTGTTCCACGGAAGGTCACAGGAAGAAGATGGCTGGGAAGCATCTTTGCAGAGACTGTAGGGTCTGTCAAGCAGAGAAGGTGAGTCATCTCTATGCCCTTTGAATGACTGTGTTTGTTTAAACTCAGAGCCGGTGGTGTGAGACCATTCCATGGAGTATGCACTTCATGGCCTGATGCTCTGGCTTTCTCTACCTTCTTTTGTTCTCTAGGACACTGGTTCATCCTAAGGACACAAGAAAAGGTCCTGGTTATTAGACTTACATGCCAGGACTGGCGACATTGATGGGCTGAGAAAACGAAGGGAGATTGTATTCCTTCTGCCTGTATTTACTGAGTATACGAAGGGAGATTGTATTCCTTCTGCCTGTATTTACTGAGTATACGAAGGGAGATTGTATTCCTTCTGCCGTATTTACTGAGTATGCGCACACACTTAGCAGCAGGAGACACAGATGATCAGAGGGGGAGGGTCACGCTGTTGACAAGCAAGTGATGACTCCCTCTTTTTCAGAGCTGGGGTCACAGGAAACCTCTGTGTCTGGTGTCCGGAGAGAGGAGGCCAGAGTCACATCTGCCTAAGTAGGTCAACTTTGACTTCCACCCACCTGCAGTGCATGGAGCCTGAGGACCCTGGCATTTCAGGGGGCTTTGTGTGACTGAGGTGTGAACTGTGGAGTTCCCTAAGTGGGAATATCCACCCTCAGTCACCAAAGGTGCCACACTTTTCCCTAATCATTCCTCTAGTGGTTCCCTAATATCAGACTCTGATTTCCACCACTGAATCATTGGCAGGGTCCAGGGAATTCACATTTTTAAGGAATGCCCAGGTAACTAGATGTCTAAACTCTCAACCTGGCCTGGATTTTTCCTACTTCAGGGAAAGTGAAGATGTGGTATAGAGCTGAGCTGGCAGCACAGCAGGGTCCCCTTGTTCTGCCTCCAGGGAAGCCGCATGGCCAGCTGAGGTAACTGTCCTTCCCTGTGGAGGACATGCATATAAGGTACTTAACCTAGCTCAATGCATCTCTGCTACTTGTTCCCAAGTCTGCAGGGGCAGAGTGGGGTGCTGACAGGCCTGGCTCCACATCTACCTTTGAACTTAGCACCTTTTTGGACTCACCCAATCAGTTAAGTTCTTTGAATTTCAGTTTCTTACTCCACAAACACATAATAGTATCCATTTCCAAGAATTTTGAAAGGATTAGATATGATAGTACATACCAAGCATTCATCACAGTGACTGGTACAAAGAAAACACCTTCCAGCTTTTGCTTATAGCTGTCTGTCAGTAGACTGACCACCCAGAGGGCAGACATCATGGTTTTCCTGCTGGACCACACTCACCAAGCACCTTCAATTAATATCTGAAGAAAACAACATGGTGTGCATATGTGTTATTTGTGTGCTGTGTTTGTATGTGGTTAATGTTTTGTGTATATATGGCGTGTGTTTTGTGGGTATGTGCCTGGTGTATATGAGTGTGGTGTGTTTCTGGTGTAAATGTATGCAGTATGTATATGTGTGGTGTTAATCTTGTTGTATATATATGTGGTACATGGTTGTGCTTGGTATGCATGTGTCTGGTGTATTATATGCACATGGTGTGTGAGTATGCATGGTGTGTGTCTCATGTATATGTGTGTGATGTGTGTCTGGTGTATATTATGTGTGGTGGATGTGGATACAGTATGTGGTGTGTGTCTGATGTGCATGTGTGTGATGTGTGTCTGGTATATATGTGTGGTGGATGTGGATACAGTATGTGGTGTGTGTCTGATGTGCATGTGTGTGATGTGTGTCTGGTATATATGTGTGGTGGATGTGGATACAGTATGTGGTGTGTGTCTGATGTGCATGTGTGTGATGTGTGTCTGGTATATATGTGTGGTGGATGTGGATACAGTATGTGGTGTGTGTCTGATGTACATGTGTGTGATGTGTGTCTGGTATATATGTGTGGTGGATGTGGATACAGTATGTGGTGTGGTACATTTGTGATGTGCAGGAAAGGTTGATGGGTAGGACCCTCTGCACCTGCCTTTTTCCTGGGTCCCTGGAAGTCACCCACCTTCAGTACTGTAGATTTTTCTCTTTCAGCCCAGGTCTTCAAAAGAGATCTCTTCCTACTGGCCCTTCAAGGAAGGGACAACATTGGTAACAGGTCAATGTGGCAGGGAAAACAGCATCTCATGGGTAAGGTCTGACTTCTGCCCCAGCCCTTTGGAATCCAGTGTCCGACCTGGAACCAGGAGTGTCTGCAGGTTTGTGCTTGTGGCCACCTGCCAGACTTCCCCAGTTGTGGGCTGTGATGTGAGCAGGTTTGTGCACAGCACTGTGACACAGGTTACACTCCCCCACTTCAGAGCTTTGTTGCTGGGTCCATGTACTTGATGCAGACTAGAGAGCACCCTCCTGGACAGGCATGGGAGCCCCGGCAGCAGGCGGTGCTGGGCTCCGCAGCTCCTCAGCAAGGCAGCATGTGGAAGCATCGTGGAAGCAGCACCCAGTGTTCCAGAGGCCTGAGAGGATCCTCCTGTACTCCCTGCGGAAGTTCTGATTCAGGAGCCCGTAGACAATGGCATTAAGGCAGCTGTTGAAGTAAGCTAGGAAGTAGCTGGTGACAAAGAGCCCCTCTGGGACCTGGAGAGCCGTCGCCTCTGGGTTGATAGCCACTGCAAGGCCGATGCAGTTGAGGGGGGCCCAGCATATGGCAAAAACCACGAACACTGCGAACATGGTTAGGAAACTGCGCAAGTCACCGGGCCTCAGGCGCAGCTTACTCTCAGCCTTGGCCTTCCTTCGGACCCGGAGCACTAGCACCCAGATTCGCAGGTAGCAGAAGGATACCACAGCAATTGGAAGGAGGAAGTGGATGGCCACCACAGCCGCAGTGTACTGGGTGCTGGCTGTCTGGATGAAGGTGCAGGAATAGATGCGTGGGTCATACTCTAGGGACCCCACAAAGAAATTGGGCACCAAGGCCACCAGAGTGAGGAGCCAGACGAGGCTGATGTAAAGGGGGGCATGCCAGTGACTGCAGACGCGGTGGTAGGTTGCACTGTGACAGATGCACCAATAGCGGTTGATAGCAATGGCTGTGATGTTGAAGACAGAGCCAATGACGCTCAGGCCCATCACAAAGGCACTGGCTTTGCAGTGGGCCTCTCCAAGGGCCCAACCATCATGGACAATGGCCACCAGGATCAGTGGGTAAGGGTATAAGGCTACCACCAGGTCAGCCAAGGCCAGACTCACCACAAACAGGTTACCTGAAGCAGGAAACACAGGTTAGCAGTTAGTAGAGGCCCCACAAATCGTGTTCATTATTTATGGGGTGGAGGGAAATCGCTTGGTGGGTAAAATGCTTGTAACTCAAGCACGACACCTGAATTTGATTCCCAGATCCCACACTTTAAAAAGAAAAATAGCGAGGCGTAGTAATAATTCTTATAATTCCAGGGAAAGACAGGCAGATTCCTGGTGCTCGTTGACTAGCTGTCTAGCCTAATCAGTGAGCTCTACATTCTTAAGAGATCCTGTTTGAAACATAAGGTGGATGGCACCTGAGAATACAGGAATGATACCCAAGATTCACCTCTGGTTTCTGTACCCACACATGTTTATGCATTTCCACACAGAAACCCCCCCCCCCACACACACACACATACACAAACACGATACACAGATATGCACACAACATTTTATGCTTCTCTGAACTGCTTTCATCATCTCTGGGAGCGAAAACCAATGGCGTTTAGAGACAGAGTTGAGGACTCAAATTGCATCTGCACTTGTCTACTCAAGCGCTCACTGGCTCCCTTTGGTAACTTGCAAAGCATTGATAGTTACCCTACTTTGTGGTAGGTGTGATAGTGAGAGCAATGCCCAGTGGAGTGGGTGGTCTCAAATAACTGCTTCTAGGACAGGTATTGAGGCATGGTGTCCTGGTTGGCTTTTGTCAACTTGACAGAAACCTACACATATCTGGGTAGAGGGAATCTTAATTGAGAAAATGCCTCCATAAGACTGGCCTCCAGGCAAGTCTGTGGGGGCATTTCCTTGGCTCACGAGTGATGTGTGAGGGCCCAGCCCACTATGGGCAGTGCCAGTGCTTGGCAGGTTGTGTAAGAAAGCTGGCTGAGCCAGCTGTAGGAAGGAAGCCATTGGGAGCAAGACAGGAAGCAGTGTTCCCCTACGGCTTCTGCCTTAGTTCCGCCTCCAGTTTCCCATCTTGAGTTCCCTTTATGAAAGACTGTAATCAGGACATGGGAGCTGAAATAAACCCTGTCCTCCCCAAGTTGCTTTTGGTCATGGTGTTTTATCACAGCAAAAGAAACCTAACTAAGACACACAGGGACGTGACTGTTGTCCTCTTGGCCCATAGTCCTGGAGGAAAGGAGTGGTGGCGATTCCTACTTTGCCTGCACATTCCCTGACTTTCTGAGCTTTCTCCTCTGAATGGAACCCTTGGTAATTTATCATCAGCTCAGCCAGCCAGAGCCTCAGGAAGCCACACAGCCATCCAGGAACGTAACTCGAGTCCCAAGGAGGAGACAGTTCACTCCTGAAGAATCACCTTTGCTCATCCAGATTCGCTGTCTGAGAACACCAGGGCCCCGAATGAAGCACCAGGAACCTGGAGGGTTCCAACATGGAGCTCAGGGCATGAGCAGTTCCCTTCCCTAACACCATTTCCCCCGCCAAGCCTTGTGTTTTCTGAGCATTTGCTGTATGCTCAAAAGGCAGCAGGCTGTCTGCGTGTGGCGTTTCTCAGTGGCATAGCGTACACAGGGCATAATGTTTTCAGACATCTGGCCCATGTGACAAATGCATGCTGGTTGTCGTCAGACAGATGCAGTGGGAAGGCAGGTTGCATTTGTAAAAGGAACTTACAAGTTGCCCAGGACACAGGCGCTTCACCCACCTCAAAATCTGTCCTTCTCCTATAGCTCCACCCACCCCCACCTGTCCTCATCCCACCTGAAGGTTCAGAGCATCAGGGAAGGAAGAGGACAGGCTGAGGTCTAGGAAATGGGTGGGTTAGAGCCTAACAGTCACAAAGTTCAGCTGTCAGACCTTCACATGAGGCACACTCCACTTGCACGTGTCAAAACACAGCTTGGGAAAGGGCTGCCTCCAGCCTACCCTAGTCCCAACACACATACTCACCCTGTCAGAAGACTGGGTGGTATAGAGTGCCTTGGGCAGGGACCTGCAGAAGTGCTTATTTTCATCTCAAAAGCTCCAGGTCAGTCCAGCGCAGAACTGAGAGAAAATAAGTCCCGTCATACTAAGGAAGTTCTCAGGACCTCAGGGCTACACTGGCATCCAGAGCCAGGACAGGATCGAAGAGGACCAGGGGATGTAAGAGGTTGCCAGTGAACTCTGGCAAGAAGTGTGGGGTGAGAGGGAGTGTGGCCCGGGGTCTGAGGAACACACAGGGAGGTTGTCTAGGGATGGTGTATCCTGCACGCTCTGCTCTGCTGCCCTTCATCCTGCTCTGTTATTTGAGGGTTTTAGTTACTTTGTGGATTAAGACTCATTTTCTTTCCAGTTGTTACTTCAAGGTGAGAAACGCACATCTGAGGACCTGCGCCATGTGGCAGATCTGGTTGGCGTCTTCGAGTTTCATTTTCAGTCCTGGTGGTTGTCCCCAGCGTCAGCAGCAGCCTTTGGCTTTCTGGCCGTGACAGTTCATCTTCTTAGTCAGCCTGGCAGAGTCAGAACCACTAAGGGATAGACACATCTCTAGGTGTCTTGAGAGTGTTTCTAGGTTAGGGCAGCTGAGCAGAGAAGACGCACGCTGAATATGGGTGGCAGCATCCCATGGGCGGGGATCCCAAACTGAGGATCCGTTGCCTCTCTCTGTCACTGAGGTGTGATTGTGAGTCATGACCTGTACTGTCCCTTTCCCACCATGATGAGCCACACTCCTACAAGTTACGGCTCAACCCTTTTGTCCTCAAGTCTCCTGTGGCACGTGTCTTGTCAAAGTAACTAGGAAAGCAGCTGATGCACCAGTTCAAACTGTCCCGAGTTCCCAGAAGCAGGGACTGCTTCTCACAACCCAGTTAGGATAAGAATTGCTTTATTCTGGGATTTAAAGCTCCTTTTGAAGTTTGGAGGAGGTGCTGGAGGTGGGAGGGGCCTGAGGTACACTTAGTTCTGCCCATTTCTGATATTGGGCATTTGGGCAATGATTGAACTTTCTCTGTGACTTCTTCACCAAGCCCCTCTCCTGCTGGAGAACCCCCTACACTCTTCACAGTGTTGTTTTTGTAGTGAACACCCCCCCTTTCACCAACACAGGAAGGTTGGTTGCTGCGGATCCTGATGGTTTCTGTATGGACAGCAAACAGTCTCTTGGAATGTACGAATGTGACAGAAAAAGTCAAAAGTGGCTGGAAGCTGGTGCCAGTTCTGCCAGCTGTTTCTCTGGGAAAGCTAAGGCAGGCACCGCTGTGTTAATGCGGCTTGTCCCCTAATAATGCCCCAGAGGCTGCAAACAGCTTGTAAATGGTGAGCAGAACACGTTAGCTCCACGTGGAAAGTGATTCAATTACTCTCTCCTATTAAGCCGGCTGTTCCTAAAAGGCTGAAATCCACCAATCCCTGCTGGAGAGTCATCTGCCCAGCGGTCCTACTGTCTTCTAGCTTTCTTGGCATGAATCCCAATTAGGTGACTGCCGATCTTACATTGCCGGCCATCTGTGAGATGCTGAGATGTTGGAGTCTCTCAGGATGATATTTGGGAGGAGATCCCTGCTGCATCAATTTCTTCCCCAGCCAGGTGAGAGATCAATCAGACAGCCTGTAGCTCTGTTCTGCGTTGTGTGCAATGGCTTGTAATAAACATTCATATACCAGTCTTGGAGTGACTCATCCTGCCTGCCTCTGCCAGACAAGGTGCGACAGTGGGAAGGGGCCGCCACAACAGGGTTGTGTTCTCTGAAGCAGAGCCCTCCATTATTCACAGGTAAAGCACACTGCTTTACACTACACAGTAGCTTCTTATCCCATCTCCTTTCTGGGAATTCTGTCTCTGAGGAGGTGGTCAGCGCTACACTGTCCAGTCTTCATCAGACAGAACTCTGAAAGGCAAAGCCACCCCTGTCCCCAGCCACTCCTTTGCTCACCTTCTGAACTCTGAAGAGTTTCCTTGTGTTTAAAATGCTCTTGGGCATGGAGCTTCAAGTCAGTGTTCACTTGAGCCAGTCAGTTATTCAGCAGGGACCCCTGAGAACCTCCTCATAGCAGTTTGACCGTGCTGGGAGCTTAGAGAAGCGGGGTGAGCAACCCAGGGGCATTCATTCCCTCACAGAGAAGACAGTCAACAAATGAAAGCAGGGAAGTCCACAGCCGGCCCACGCTGGCCGACAGGCTAACCACTTTCAAATCAAAGTCTTCCTCCATCCTTTATTTGATGTACAGTACATCTGTGCTCTTCCGTACACAGGAAAGACATGGCATGGTGCTCAGAGAAAGACCTGTCCTGATGTACCAACACAGAGAAACAGTAGCCCAGGTAGTCCAGGCCACAGCAACAAGGTGGGGAAAGTCCCACGTCAGACAATGAAGAGGGATGGTGTTAGTCAGGCTGAACAACTCCCCCAAACCCTTCGACCTGATGGCTCCCACCCAAGAATGGCAGTGCACCTGCCAAACAGAATCTTACGGTGAAAGGTCCTAAGCAACAGTAATGTCAACATGAATCATGTGAGGCATTCTAACAACGTTTTGGGTGTAAACAATTTTGAGAAGATTGAGCAGATAATTCGTTAGAAAGATGGTTTCCTCACAAGTACCGGAGCAATGGATACATAATCTCATTATGTTCTCAAATTCCTGGAGGGTAGAAATTGTTTTTTTCCAAAGTCTTGTTGTTTATGCAAAAACCCTCAGGGTGTCAGGATGACTCATAGAAAGGCTGAGATAAAGCTGTTCTTTCCTTAGTTATATAAATTACAAGTGTACAGGAAAATACCAAGGAAGATGTATTTAAGAGTCTAAGAAGCGCCGGGCGCAGTGGCGCACGCCTGTAGTCCCAGCTACTCGGGAGGCTGAGACAGGAGGATCGCTTGAGTCCAGGAGTTCTGGGCTGTAGTGCGCTATGCCGATCGGGTGTCCGCACTAAGTTCGGCATCAATATGGTGACCTCCCGGGAGCGGGGGACCACCAGGTTGCCTAAGGAGGGGTGAACCGGCCCAGGTCAGAAACGGAGCAGGTCAAAACTCCCGCGCTGATCAGTAGTGGGATCGCGCCTGTGAATAGCCACTGCACTTCAGCCTGGGGAACATAGCGAGACCCCGTCTCTTAAAAAAAAAAAAAAAAAAAAAAAAAAAAAAAAAAAAAAAAAAGAGTCTAAGAAGCATGTGTTTGAAAGAATAACTGGTATAATGTCACCAAACATTCTTCACAATCATCAGAAGAGATCAGCTTCTGTGGAAATGTGATGATGAGCACCATCTTTTACTTTAACAAATGCAATAGTGACCGAGGACAGTGGATGTGCCACCAGACTCAATGGTATGCACTCGAAACTTCTTGTAAGAATCTTGCGTGTTTAACCAGACAATTTAGATCTTCTAGATGAAGAAGCAGGCACCCAGTTATGCAAATTTATAACAGAGAAAGCTGGAGAAGAACCAGAAGACAAGAGAGCCGGGGAGAAATGGAAGTGGGGTAAAAGGCAAGGATGCAGAGAACTGGTGTTCATCACAAGTGAAGGGCAGAAACAGGACACCGAGCTTGGCAGTGAGGAGATCAGCCAAGATATCAGCTGGGTGAACTCTGCTCTTTGCGGGAAAATAAAGTGATGGCTTATTCTCTCAGTTAGCTTCGTCTTCAAGGAAAGAGCGACAGAGTAACACTTGGACAGGAATATCCCTCAAAGAAAGGATTGTAGAATTTAATTTTTTTATTCTCTATTTTTCCCTTTTCCTTGTTTTGATTGGTGTATGTTTTGTTTATAGTTACTGGGTCACCATATGTAGGTCTTCATTGAACTCTAACATGTACTTTCACGCCTTCTCTTTCTCCCCTCTTCCCTCCCACTCACCTTCTTCCTGTTTCTGTCTCTTTCTCAAATGAAGATTTCTGACACCTGAGAAACACCTAGTCACTGCCTTAGTTACCTCTCTGTTGCCGTGATAAAAATACCCTGACCGAAGCAATTCCAAGGAGGACCTACGGTTCACGCTTCTGAGGTCCATTATGGTGGCGAAGGCATGGGTCACATTCCATCTCCAGTCAGGAAGCAAAAGGCGGTGAATGCTGGTGCTCAGCTCTCCTTTTCATTTGGTCCTGGACTGCAGCCCATGAAATGGTGCCACCCACAGATAGGGCGTGTCTTCGCACGTCTATTCACCTAATGAAGCAGCTCCCTCACAGGCTGCCCGGAGGTTTGTCTCCTGATTCTGCCAAGCTAACAATGTCAACCATCACAGTCATGTCAACTATCATTATGAGCACTGTTCTTGTCTTACTGTTAGTTGTATTGAAAGACCTGAGCGTTTGACACCTGGGTCAGAATAGGATCTTTGTGAGGTAAGACATGAGTTGTCCAGCCGTGTTTCAGGTTGGGATGTGTTCTGACACATGTGAAGTCAGGTGATTCAATCCTCCTGGGAACTTCACAGTGTGCCCTTAAATAAGTACAGATGTTGCAGCCTCCTGTACCCCTTGCCTGCAGTAGTCCTGATGACTAAAGACAGCAAAGAAGGTAGGAAGTTCCCTGGTGATTGCCAACTCCACAAGCACAGAGGCTACATTTGCTCCCTAACCTCTTCAGCAGTACACATTTTACACTGTGAGTTGCAGGAGCCATGCTCAATGTCTGCCGTGTCCTGAAGGACATCATGTCTATGTGTGGAAGCCATGCTTTGGAAATGAATGAAGGCAGTTGGACAGGAAACTCTCTATGACCCCCAGGAAACTGAGAGCTCCCTGGGAAGAACGAGGGAAGATGAAGAGTTCTCTTCCTTATGCAGCTAAAGACATAATTACAGACTTTAAAAAAAATGTTCATTTTTGCTCACTGAAAAGATAATAAGGTACTCAGAGCTGAAATGTGAAGCTGGAGATCTCAGAACCACTGGGGAGGGAGGCCAGGGTGGCCTAGTTTGTTCTTAAGCTAATAACAAATGCCCCATATCCTGCTCTCTGCCTCAGCAACAGAGACAGCTGACACTGAGTGGCACCTTCCTGAGTGCAGGCTAAGTGCTGACTGGAGGGGCTTCCTCTTTCTCTGTCTTCCTGGGGCCGGGGACTCCAGGCCTACTGGACATTTCCTTCCAGGCCTTCAAGTGCCTTTGTCCAGGACCACCCACCTTCTTCAGGTATCACATGCTGTGTTTCCCTATAGGGAAGGGGCAGGGGCTGGCCACAGTCTCTGCACAGTACCAGTGGGGAAGGATAGCCTACCTGCACCTCCTAGGAAAGCCCTCGATTGGGCAAGGGATGGGGGAGAGCCCTGGGTGCCACTGGGCACTGAGGGAAGCATCCGTGTGGGGAGAACAGGCCTTGCATGTGGGCCTATGTTCAGAATATACTCCCTCCATATTTTCCCAGGAAATTGTCAGCCACTGATGCCCTCTGCCTTACAAATGGCTAAAAATTTTCAAAACGGTAGCGCCAACTCACTAACAACACTGTCTAAATGGTCTGCTTACCACAGCTGAGCACAAAAGTCCACTGTCAGATCATGGCTCCTGATTGGTAACAAGGAACTCTGGGTGAGTTGTCGACAAAGCTGGGGGTGATGGACACTGTTGTACATCCCTCAATGCTGGCGGAGAGGAGAAGAGGAAGGTTGGCAGCTTAGAAGGGGTGCCGTTTTCTAGCCTCTGTGCTGGGGACTGTATGGTGGTGGTAGCAGAAAATCCAGGTTTTATAGGGGTGTGTATATGTGTGTGTGTGTGTGTGTGTGTGTGTGTGTGTGTGTGTGTGTGTGTGTGTGTAGGGCAAACCTTGATATCATTGATTTCCATTTTACACACTGAGGCAAGGTATCTTGCTGAGCTTGGTGTTCGTTGATTGATTCAGCTAGTCTGGCTAGCCAGCTTGCTGCAAGGATCCCACCTCTGCCTCCAGAGTGCCGATGTTACAGGTGGGCCAGCATGCCCCCCCCCCAGCATTTATGTGGGTGCTGGAGATCCGAACTCTCTCCCCCTCACATTTGCACAGCAGGCACCTTACTCACGGAGCCATCTACCCCAGCCCTTCAGACGGCTTAAGGTGGTTCAGGACGGACCATCAAGGATGCACCAAAAGAGTTTTAGAGACTGTGGTACAGCTGAGGCTGCTAAGGGACTCCAGCCACTCAGGAGCAAGAGCAGGCACGCATGCCTTTGTGACTGGTCCAGATGTCAGCTTCCAAGGAAAGCACGAGGCATTCTTTGAGCTTTCATTGCTCAAAGCAATGATTAACTTGTCAGTTGCTGTGTTGAGCTGAATACTGTTGTCCAGGACTCTGCCACCCACTGTAGCAGAAGTTCTCCTGTCCCTCTGTGCCTGCTGTTTGCCCAAGGACATTTGGTCCCTACTGTGTACAGGCCTCTGAGGACAGAGCAGAGCAAAAGTCTATGTATTTATTCAACTGGACAGGAAGCTGGGAGGGAGAGAAGGAAGGAGGAAGGGATGGAAAGAGAGAGATGAGGGGCAGTTACTCTGTTGGGGAGAGCACACAGTATCATGGCGGCCTGAAGAGTGTGACACTCACTACACCGTTCACAGGGTTGATAGCAAACGTATGGCTGAGTTGGGGACTGAGGAAGGGGAGTAGACACCAAGGAGGTGGAAGAGCAGGGGACTTCCTGGTGCACGGGACAGCCTGGCCTGCAGGGAACCTGACAACAGGCTGTGAGCAGGGGAGGTAGCCGAGCTGATTGGAGATGGGGGCTGCACTCTGGAAGAGACTGTTCTTTGGATGGAGGAGGTATGAGACTGGCAAGATAGTTCCGGGAAGAGGAGTGGGGAAAACCATCAAAACACTGTAAAGTGTGTGCCAGGGGAGATGAGGGGGATTCAAATTCTCAGGATATAGAGTTGAGGAAAGGGCAGAGTGAGAAATATTATAATAGAGCAAAAACATTTGGGATGAAAGAAAAGAACGACTCCTAAGACTTAGGTGCCTGGGAGATAAAGAGAGGAGGAAGAGCTAGGGATTTGCATCAGGCAAGATGAGGGAATGGAGGTCCCAGGAGAGTATGGCTCTGAGTGTCACACATAGCAGGGAAGGAAGGTTCTAGAAGCTGGGGAAGGAGCAGGAGAAGCAAGATATCTAGAGGGAGCATCAGGAGAGACACAAAATTAAGGGCGTGGTAGTTTGAGTTGAATTGGCCCGCATAAGCTTATAGGGAGTGGCACTATTGGGAGGTGTGACTTTGTTGGAGTAGGTATGGTCTTGTTGGAGGAAGTGTGTCTCTGTAGAAGAGGGCTTTGAGGTCTCATATATGTTCAAGCCATGCCCAGTATCTCAGACCACTTCCTGTTGCCTGCAGATCAAGACATATTAACTTTCATCTCCTTCTCCAGCACCATGTCTGCCAGCATGCCACCATGCTGTACCACGATGATAATGGAGAAACCTCTGAACTGCAAGCCACCCCAATGACTGTTGTTCCTTTGTAAGTGTTGCCGTGGCCATAGTGTCTTTTCACAGCAATAAAAACCCTCACTAAGATAATTTTTTTCAAAAACAAATAAACCAACAAACAAAAAACAAGAGACTTTGGTGTACATCTATGAGGGCAAGTAGAGAGGTGGGAAATAAAGGAGGGGAGGATATCATGGATTAGGGAAGGGTAAGGGAGGGCAGGGGAGAGTAAGGGAGGGTAGGGGAGAGTAAGTGAGAGCAGGGGAGGGTAAGGGAGAGCAGTGGGGGGAATTGGAGGCCAGAAAAGAGAGTGTAGGAGGGGAGAAGCTAGAAGAGGAAGCTAGATGAGAGGTTAGGAGAGGAGAGGAGAGGAGAGGAGAGGAGAGGAGAGGAGAGGAGAGGAGAAAACAGGAGGGGAGAGGACCTGATAGAAGACTGTTTCCGAAGAGAAAGGAAGTGATCAAACCACTAAGCATACATACAGGTAAGGTGGAGGTGAAGTGGACATGACAAAAGTCCGTATGTGCTCCCCGGAGAGCCCCAAGCTTGGCAAGGCCCCAGGAAGCACAATGTGAGGGGACAAGCCACGGTGGGCAGGCACTGGCTTATAGACACACCTGACTGCCCTCCTGGTGGTCAGTTCCCTGAACCTGCCCCCCACTGTCCCCAAGTTCTGTCTGAAATGGGAACTCACCACACAACAACAGCTGGCCTTGTGAGAGTCAGTAAAGGGACCTCATGTCTCCTGGGAAGCATGCTGAGACCTCAGGTGGGCCATGCACCTTGATTAGTGGAAATAAATGTCCTTTACATGCTCTAGTCAGAATTTCATGAGGTTTACGTTGATAGTGATATCGATTTTCAACTTGACAAGATCTAGAATAACCACGGCACAAACCTCTGGGTATGTCTGCAGGACGTAGATGTTTGTAGATAGCATTAATTGATGTAGGAAGGCTCACCTTAAATGTGGGGAGGACCAATCTATGCACTGATTCCTAGACTGAATAAAAACAAGAATCTGAGCTGAGCTGGGCGGTCATGGCACATGCCTTTAATCCCAGCACTTGGGAGGTAGAGGTAGGTGGATCTCTATGGGTTCAAGGCCAGCCTGGTCTACAAAGTGAGTTCCAGGACAGCCAGGGCTGTTACATAGAGAAAAACAAACGAAAGAAAGAAAAAAGAAAGAAAGAAAGAAAGAAAGAAAAAGAGAGAGAGAGAGGGAGGGAGGGAGAGAAGGAGGGAGGGAGGAAGGAAGGAAGGAAGGAAGGAAGGAAGGAAGGAAGGAAGGAAGGAAGATAGAATCTGAGCTGAGAAGCAGCATTCACCTCTTCCTGCTTCCTGACTGCGAGGACAATGTGACCGCTGTCCCACACTCCCGCTGGCCTGGCCTGCCCTTCCCACCATGTGGACTGTACCCTCTAACTGTGAGCCACAGCTAACCTTCCCTTTCTTCTGTTACTTTGTTCACAGCAATGGAAACATAATCTGTACAATATCGACAGATTAAGGGAACAGACTTGAGTACAAAGTCTGAGACAAGTTGTTCTTGAGGTAAATGTAAACTCTTCACTTTAAAAATGACTAATAAAGAGTGAGTAGGGGCTCACTTTTCACAGTGTTGGAGGTTTTCAGAACATTTTGAAATATCACTTTACCATGGTCATTTAGTTTAAGCCAATACTACGTTAAGTAAATAACTGTCACCCACAAAGTCAACCATCATACAAACAAGGGCTGGGCACATGGCACATAGTGAGCACTTGCCTTGAATGAATGTGAATCTTTCATTCATTCCTAGCACCTCAGAAAAAAGGAGAAGGAGGAGGAGGAAGAGGTGGAGAAGGAGGAGGAGGAAAAAAGAAAGAAAACTGGTTAAATTGTATGACTGTTGAAGTTGCCAGTGGGACATGCTAGTTTGTTTCTTCAGTGCTGGGCTGCAGCACAGGCATCAGGAGACAGAAGAATAGCATGAAGCAACTCCACATGCTCTCTATTCCTGGCTGCTGGGAACAGTGGGGATCACTGGGTGGGGCCGTCCTAAGTGGCGTGAAGGAGAAGTGGTATTCTCATCATCCACAGGCAGGAAGCAGCAGTGGCCACTCCCTCAATCATTCCTCTCATGACAGACAGGCTAAGGGCTGAACAGGGAGCATCAGCATGTAGAGGCTTCCCTGGCCCCCAGCATGTCCAGGAGGGAAGCATGAGGACCTGGAGGGCTAGGCACTCTGATCCACAAGGACAAAGCTTGGGGTGGCCAACTTCTGCCTCCCTGCTCAGAAAATGAATGCTTGAGGCTGCTGTACCAGGGTGGTGTGATTAAAAACACAGCAAACACACATTCTGACAGTAACTTACTTTTTGCTAACACATGTCTCTTTTCCAGACCTGCAATGAGGTCTTGAAAAGGTATTGCAGGAAACACCAGCCCCAGAGACTGTGTGAAGTTTATGCTCCTTAACAACGTTAGGGTTCCCACAGGACAACTAAAAACTCACACTTCCCTTCTGGCTTCCTCTGTAGATAAAAATCCTCAGAACCATCTTTAAGATCCCCAAGACATTTATAATCATTTACTAGCAATGGCTTTTGCAAATGGCCTGGCATTTTAGAAAGTCATCTTTAGGCTTTCTCACTGTTTATATTTACACCATTTTCCATTTTACTTGGCCTTAACATGCAAGGTAAGAATTACAAAATTAACAGTGGGTCCCTGAGGTTCCTCGCTGGTCACTTGACTAGCATTTCTCAGTACCCTGTCAGGAGATGAGTTACATGCCCCTCCCTCCCTCTGGTTTTGTTGCTCTGTGGGGAAAAGTTGAACTGGGAATAGATTAGAAAGGAAAAAAATATTTTCAGAATTGCCACCTGATTTAGCCAAATCATTGCTGTGGTTCTCACAGTGAGTCCCACAATTTCTCTGTCTTCATTCAGAAAAGCCAGTGTCTGAATCAACACCCTTGCTTGGAATGGGATCTTCCAGCGACTAGATGAATTTTTGACACAGTGCCCAACAGAATGCTCACATCCATCCATTGCTCGCATCCAAGCAGTGTCCACTCTCTCCTCCAGCAAGGGCTTCCTAATTACCTAGTGAGTGTGGTCAGTTTGTCAGGCGGGGAGAGGGGTGTCTCTCACAGGTTGGGAGTTTCCATGGCCAAAAGGGGCCCCATTGAAATGCCATGGATAGCAGCATGCAACCCTTCGGAGCCCACATCCTGTCACAAACAGGAAAAGCTTGGCTCAATTCACATTGGCACGAGTGTGTCAAGAGTGTCCTGGGTGGCTAGCTGCTAGAGACAAGTTCCAAAATAGCTTCTTCGCACCCGGGAACCAGCACTTTGCCTAACTTCAAAGAAACAAAGTTTGGGACCAGGATGAAATGAATGGCACTGAGGGGGGAAAAGTGGGAGCGTGGGGGTGTTTGTGGGATGCGAAAGGATCTAAGATTCAGGCTTCGAAGCAGTGGCAGGGCACAGAAGGAACCCAGCCCTGAGAAGGCTGGCACTTACCCGCGTTCCGCAGCTTGCGGTTCCTGAGCACAGAGAGGATGACAAGGAGGTTCCCCACGACATCCACGGCTGTGGTGACAACGACCACTGTAGATAGCGTGGGAGCCACCCAAGGAGCCCGGGGAGTCCCTGATGGCCCTGCGCCTGCTGACCCGGACCAGCTAGGGCGCGCCGCCAGCCCGCGGGCATCAGAGCAATTGGCGGCAGAGCTGTTCTCTGGCATCCCGACGCTGTCAGAGGCACAAGATGAGCACTCCTTCGGGCACTCCCGTCGTAGCCTCCTCACCGCCAGCCCGACCCAGCGAGTGCTAGCAAGAGGCGGTGGGGAGGGACCTAAAGGAGACAATTAATTGAACGTGGGCAGAGGGGCGGAGAGAAATAAAGGATCCAGACAAGGACCCGGGCTCAGATGTTGTAGAAAGGATTGCATCCTCAGAGGCACACTCAGGAACAGTGCTGCAGCATCTCAGCCCTGCCGCCAGAGCTCAACCAGTGTCTGGCCCACTTCAAGTGGCCTAGTTGGTAAGGACAGTGTCCCTAAAAACCAAGAACCCCTAGTTCCTTTACAACGTGGAGAAGCTGAGTCCATTTGGGGACACCCTGCTTTGCAGACTGGAGTGAGTGCTGGTGGTTCTGGTTCGAGCTATCTGATCATCAGAAGGCTCTGCCAGGTGGTGCAGCTCTAAAGAGCACATGACCCCTGGGGAATGAGGAACAACCCCAGAGCAAAGAAGCCAGAAGTGTTGAGCTCTGAAAGGTGACGGGAAAGCTATCCCTTAGCTGCAGTGCTGTGTGTTGTGGATGGCCTTGAGGTCAGTGCTGGAAAACCAATACTTTAAAAAATACTAATGTGGATATCTGTTTAAGAATGGCGCTTATATGGAAACATAGTCTATACTGGAGGTTATTATAATGTAGGTTTGGACAAGATCAAAGAAGTGTGAGCACAAGATGGAAGGAATATTCTCTGAGAGTGGCACTAACCTCGTTTATGCCCCTTATGTTGCCCCACGTGGCTTTTCCATGCACTAGAACCACTAACACCGAGAGACCAGTAAACCTGAGAGTATCAAGAGACCAGCCAATGGAATCTCATATCGCCCAAGAACAAGGCAAAGTGGGGTGGAGCTTTAACGAGGTGCCTGTGCTTTCCTGTGCCCACCCACCCAAGGACGGAGGCTCAAGATGAAACAGAAATTCAGAATGAAACTCAACATAAAAACAAAGGCTGTTTCCTCCAAACCACTTATCCAACATTCTCCACAGCAGTTTTGTGTGTATTAGCCAAATCAAATAACAAACCGCACCTCTATCAGCAGAAGAGTGGGTGAACCAACTTCACACAATGGGATAAAAACTGCTTGTAAACACAACAGCATGGATTAATCACAAAAGTACCACATAAAGCTAGAAGTGTAACCCATATATACCCAACACACACACACACACACACACACACACACACACACACACACGCACACGCACGCGCACGCCTTCACGTGCATATGTGTATTAAATGGAATAAAAAAAAGGCAATATGTATTCAAATACTATGTATCCAAAAAGTACATAGTATTTGGCTCCATTTTAATGAAGTCTAAACTTCATCTGTGGTGATAGAAGTCAGAACTAGCTTGGTAATAGAGATTTAGCTAATTAAGTAATTAATTTGGCAGTTTTAGGGTATCAAAACTTGTAATGGTGGGCAAACCCAGCTACCTCCTCAGCTCTGGAATGTTGTTTTTTTTTTTTTTCCATATAACTTTATATAAGTCAAGCTTTCCCCAGAAATCAACAGAAGAAAAGATGAAGTAGAGGGAGGGGGCTGATAGTGCAGGAGGAGGTGTATGATGACAGGTGTGCACACCTGGAGAGGTGAAATGAGCACATCTGGATCCTGGGAGGGATGGGGTTATGAGGAGAGGAGGATTTCCCCAGGGCAGAGAGAAGGTTGAAGCCAGGTCCAAATTCAGAAAGGCTTCTAAACTGCATGGGCAGTTTGGGCTCCTTTCAAATTCTGTGTTCTTGGGCAGTTTGAGGCTACATCATAAGACAGGCTTGGAGACAGGGTGGAGTTTGAGGAAAGAGAAGATATAAAATGGCATTTCAGAGAGTGAGAACTCTCCCTAGGAGGCACAGAATGCATGCATGCCAGGAGTGTCCCTGTGTATGACTTTAAACTAAACCAGACACTTGCGGTGTCAATCAGCAGCCAGAGCTGCTCCAGATGAGCAGATGAGAAGGGGCATGTCCTGCTTCAGCTGGAGAAAGAAGTGAAATCACAGGAGAGGTCATGCAAGGCCAATGAATTGTGCTGAGTTGTCTTATTTTTAAAAGTGTGATCTCGAGAAAGCAAGTGCTTAGAGATATGAAGTCTCCTCGCTTTCTTAGTGGTGCTGGGTTTTGAACTCAGGACCTTGTGCTTGTGAGCATGCCCACTTCACTGAGCTATGCCCCAGCCTGAAAAACAGATTTCTGAGGTGTGGAGGCTCTTGTTGGGAAGGCTCAGAGGATGCTTATGGAGTTGTTCTCTGGAGAGAGGCAGAAAAAAAAAAGGAGGGGGTTAGAGATGGGGAAGTCTGGAATGGAGATGTAGGTTAGTGAGATGCTTTTAGTACACATGAGATTTAGGGTGTTCTACCACTGGATGAAAGGAAGAGGAAGAAAAGGAAGAGGAAAGAGGAAGGGGAGGGAGAGGGAAAGAAGAGGAGGGGAAGAGTGAGAAAAGGAAGCAAAAAGAATGGGGAGGAGAGGGATTAGGAGATGGGCAGAGTGGGGAGGAGGAAGGTAATGGGGAGGAAAAGGGGACAGGAGATACAGATATAAGACAGAGTGAAGGTCCACTTTGACGGGAAGAGACAACGGCCAAAATACCCTTTTCTTCCACACGCAGACCTACAGTGAGACCCCTCTGGCTATTAGCAACATTCATAGCACAAGTGGAATATCAGCTATGCCACCTCCATTCAAACATACTCTAATAATGACATTTGGCTAATGGAGTGCCAAGCACAGGAATCGGCCCTGTGCTGTCCTGGAATATAATTTTGCACCTTGCCTGCATGCACAGTTGTGTATGTTAAGACCTTTGGGATTGGGGTACTCAAAGTCAGTGCTGTATCCTGACCCAGCAGGCTGTGCTGGGACTTGAAGGCACACAGCAACTGTAAAGTCAATTTAAAAGTCAAAACTAAATATACTTATACGCTTCAACAATTTTTATTCATACCATTTTTTAAAGATCTGTTCACTATTTTTATTTGTGTGTTTGTGTGTGAAACCAAGTGGAGGGAGCTGCTTACTGACTTGCTCATCATGACTTATCCAGCCTGCTTTCTTATAGAACTCAGGACCACCAGCCCGGAGAAGGCATCACCTATAGTAGGCTGGACCCTCCCCCAACAATCACTAATTAAGAAAATGCCCTACAGCTAGATCTTATGGAGGGATTTTCTCAGTTGAAGTTCTCTACCTTCAGGTGACTCTAGCCTGTGTCATTGGCATAAAACTAGCCAGCACAATGACTGCCTTATAAAAGAAAACATTTAATTTGGGACTTGCTTACAGTTTCAGGGGATTAGACTATAACCATCATGGCAGAGAGCGCAAGCAACAGGCAGGCAGGCATGACACTGGAGTAGCTGGGAGCTCACATCTGATCTGTAAATTGCAAGGATGAGGGAGAAAGATTGAGCCAGGCATGGGCTTTTAAATCCTCAAAGGTTCCCCCCCCCCGACACCCAGTGACATACATCCTCTGAGGCAACACCTTCTCAACTTTCCCAAACACTTCTGATAACTGTGAACCAAACATTCAAGAAGATCAGTGCTTACCAGGAACTGGGGAAGGGATGCATGGACAGCATATGAAGGATCTTTAGGTCACTGAGACTATTCTGTGTGATCATGGAGGGCATGATAGTAATCCGCTTCTATTGGTAGAGGGTAGACTGTGTCCAGACCCATTGCACATGAACCAAAGGCAAGCCCTAATGTAAACTGTAGAGTTTGGGTGACAAGAGTGTGCCAGTGTGGTGTTATAGATGTGCCAAATGTCCTACTTGTTGCAGGAACTTGAAGGGGAGGTTGTGTGTATACGGGGACAAGGGGTCTGTGGGAACTATTCTTTTTCTTTCTTTTTTTAAAAAATTTTATTGTGACTCTAAAATAAAGATCTTTCTAAAAGAAAGGGATTTTGGCTGAGAGAGTGAAAATTTCCCCAAGCTCAAGCTCATCCTTCCTCAACCCAATAGAACTTATGCAAACATCAGTATGACTAACTAGATCCAGGGTAGGCAGTCCTGATAGGGTGATGGGGCTATGGCATCCAGGTAGTGTCAGACTCAAGAGAGTGAGTTTCATGTTCAAGGAAGACATTCCAGAAGGAGTGATTTCAGGGCCTGGTCTAGAGAAGCAGAGTGAGGTTGTGGGCTCTTGAGGGCTTGGGCTCATATCCAAGCACAGGGAATATGTTGAGAGAGTCTTAGACATCTGCAGCCTGTTGTAAAGTCAGACTCTTGTCTGCTTCTTCTCTGCTGTGGTTTGAGTATGTGTTGTGTTGGGTGTGTTTTAGGTACATGTTAGGTGTGTGTTGGGCATTGTTGAGTATGTATTGGGTATGTGTTGAGTGTATGTTGGGTTGGGTGCATCTAAGGTATGTGTTGGGTATGTGTTTAGTGTGTGTTGAGTATGTGTTGAGTGTGTAACCCAAGTTTGCTGTTAGAAGTTTTATTTCTGGAAGCTTGGTTCCTAGAGTGGAGGTGGCTATGGGTAGCAGAACCCTGGAGAAGTGGGGCCTGGTGAGACCTGGTGAGACCTGATAGGTCTAGTGAAGACATGGGAGGTTTTGCCTGTAGAAAGGACTAAAATAGGTCTCATGATACTAAAGTCTTGTTCTTGTTTCTTGTGTCATCGTGTAATCTATCCCTCTCATGTATGTGCCTGCCATCATGATGCCATGTGCTACAAGGCCTTCACCAGAGCCAAGATGATGCGGAAGCCATGTCCTTGAACCTCTAGAAATGTGAATCAATGAAACTTCTCTTATTTCTCAAGTACCCGGCTTCACTGATTCCATTATAGTGACAGAAAATGGACTGTTTGCTTTCCAACTGTCAGAAGCAGCTCTCTCACTAACAGATAGGAGGTAATTTCCTTCTTATTTGATGGTGATCTCAGCGTTCAATTAGAAGGACCTGACCCTGTCCTTGGGTGACACTGACTCCTGAGTAAGTCTCTTTATCTTTTTAAAAATTTATTTTATTTTAAATTATGTATATATGTATATATATATATATATATATATATATATATATATATATACACACACACACGTGTGTGTGTGTGTATTTGTATGTGGGTATATGCATGTGTGAGTGCAGTGCCTGCAGAGTCCAGAAGAGGGTGCTGAATCCCTGAGCTGGAGCTAAAGCAATTGTGAGCCCTCTGACTAAGTGCTGGGAGCCAAACTTGGGTCCTTTGGATGAGCAGTAAGTGTTCTTAACTGCTGAGCCATCTCATTGCTGTTGTTTGTTATCCCACAATTTCTACATTGGATGCCTCAACAAATAAGATTAAATGTTTATTTTATATATACAAATATGTGTGCTACACATGTTATGAAAATTTATATGTAAATTATTTTATATCATTAATTTACAAATTATGTATATAACTTAAACTGCTTAATCTTTGCCTTATTAGAATTAAAAGTAGTTTGCAGTTTACTTGAGGAACATTACTTAAAAATAAACTTTAAGCCAAATATCTTCAATAGAAAAATTCAAGAGAAAGGATTACATGATAATAGTGATAATTCTGACTCCAGTAGAGGAAAAGCTAATTTGGAATCTTAATGAGACAGAGATAAAGGATGGTTAGTCTCAGAACAGGATGTTGGGCAAGTGAGCCCAGGAGTGAATAGCATGATTAGTTATATGTATGGGCTCCATCTCTGGGGGCACAGTGTATGGGTCTTCATGACCTCTGAGGGCAGAGAGTGCAGACACTCTGCCCCAGAGGCTTGGCTGGGTAGGATGGGAGGTGTATTAGTTAGTTTTTTCATTGCTATCATCAAATATATAGTAAGAAACAATGTAGGGAAAAGAGGCTGATTTGGGGCCACAGTTTAAGAGTCCATTATGGACAAGGCACTAGGCAGCTGGTCTACAGTACAGTGAGGATGCGGAGAGCAGTGAATGCCGGTACTCAGCCCTGTCTCCCTTCTGTTACGTCAGTTCCCTCTCAGCCTATAGGATGGTGCTGCCCACCTCAATTAAATTTCTCTGGAAACATCCTCACAACACTTCTGTGTTTCCATGGTGATTCTAAATCCCAGCAAGTTGACAATGCAGATGAACTCTCCTCTCACAGGGGTGTTCAGTCTCTCCGCAGGGCTCTGCAGAGGTGCCACCAACAGACCAAGCCTTTGCTCCGTTAGCACACAGGCCCATGGCTCAACAGCGTTGCATTGGGCTTTTCAGTTCACAGGACCAGAAAACCATCTAAGTTCTCCCTGTGGTTTCTCCAGTAGAGATATTTTCTTGTTCTAGTCCAGTTAATTTTCTAGAGTCTGTCGCAGGCCGCAAAGCCAGAACGAATGCTTTATCGTAGAGATTTGAGCTGGTTCTGGTGTGTGGAGCTCCACTCCCCATCAAAAACATCCCATGGGAATGACTGATGGGATTGCCCCAAACACCCCCAGACAAGCCATGGGTATCCTTGAAGAAGGACATGAGTTGGTCATAGAATCCAACCAGGTTGCTGGGCTAGCTACGACCCAAGCTCTCCAGCAGGAGCTGGGGCACTTCTGTTGGCTCATGTGTTGACTTAGGTTTTCAGCTCATGGCGCTGTTTGGGAGGTTGTAGAGGTTAGAATTGTAGGACTTGTCTAGAGGGTGTAGGGTACTTGAACTATGACCCTGGAGGTTGTAGTTTATCCTTGTCTCTCTGAGGGGGTGAGTTCCTCCTTTGTCACATGCTCTCATCTCCAGGATGTCAGCCCAAGTTCATAGGGCACATGGTGGTAGTGTATTTGCTGTAGAGCCAAGGATGACATTGAAAGTTTCTTGCCTCCTATGTCCGGGATTATAGGCACGCATCTCCATGCCTTGTTTCTGAGATGCTGGAATCAAACCCAGGGCTTTGTGCATGCTGGACAAGCACTCTAGTAAGTGAGCTTCCCTCTCCAAGCACTGTGTTTGAATAGTCGACTCTCTCTTTTCTTTTAATACATTTTTAATTGAAATGGACTGGTCACTCTCCTAACTTCCTTTCCTCCAATCCTCAAGTACCCTGCCTCCAACCCCTCCCTCACATCCCCATTCTCCACTTGATAGCCTGTTTTTTATGGTTACATATATGTACATGTATGCTTACTATGTATAAGTAGATCCTCTGAGTTTATTTTTGTTGTCATTGTGTTGTTTGGTGGCAGTGCTGGGTCCCATTGGCATCATGAAGGGACATCACGTAACTCTACGTATGCTGCGCCAGCTCCTCACTTCTGCTGTGACAGCTTACCTGAGAGGAAAACTTCTCTACACTTCAATCTGCTCTGTCATTCCAATATTTCCCTGTCCATACTGCCCCACCCTTCTGCCTCAACAACTAAGGGTCAAATGGGCCTTATTTAATTCACTGAGGTATTCCTCATTTATCAAGAACGTGGCTTGCCTTTTGAGAATTGCCCTTTATTGTGGGCACATCTGCCCCCTAGTGGTAGTAGGGGAAAATACAACTGGATTTTGAAGTGCTGGAATGGAGGGATTTTGATCTAGTCTCACTGTTCTCTTTCCCTTCCTCTATTACAAACAGGAATGGCACGCCCTTTGCCTGACACACTACTGTGATGATATTTTATTTGTGTTCTAATAAATAAAGCTTGCATGGAGGTCAGAGGAAAAAGCCAGCCACTATATTGAACATTAAGGTCAGGCAGGTAGCACACGACCTTAATCCTAGCATTCGGGAGGCAGAGATTCATCCAGATCTCTGTGAGTTCAAGGCCACACTGGAACAGAGCCAGGCATGGTGACACGTGCCTTTAATCCCAGCACTAGTTAACCATAGAGGTCTATAAAGACAGACAGGCAGACAGGCAGACAGACAGGAAGTGATAGAGCTGGGCAAAAAGAGGAAGTGATGTAGCTGGGCGGAGAGAGGAAGTGAGATGGCAGGGGCAGAAAGGATATAGGCATGAGTATACAGGAAGTAGCCCTCTCTTTGGCTGAGGATTTCATGGCAGTAAGAATGTGGCTGGCTTCTTTCTGCTTCTCTGATCTCTCAGTTTTTACCCCAATATCTGGCTCCGGGTTTTTTCTTAATAAGACTGTTTAGCAATTTGTGTTACACACCACTGTGTTTTTAAAGCGTGTAACTAGCTTTAATTTTAGAAGTATTTTCTTGGAGTCTCAAAGGAGACTGTGGAGTTGGCAAGTGAGCAATGTTGAAATAGTGAAGACAGAACATCGGGACCAACAGGACACATTTACTTTGTGATGGACAGGGATCCTGGAGATCAGCGTAAGGATGCCACCCTTTGGATATGGAACATTACCCAAGGTCCCGTGTTAAAGATTGGTGGTCTTCATGGTGGCACTGGTTGGAGATGGTGAAACTTATAAGAGTATACAGCCAAGTGGGAAGTCTCAGGTCATGTGGGGCTATTCCAAATTGAGATTTGGTTCTCTCTGTCTCTGTCTCTGTCTCTCTGTCTCTGCCTCTCTCTCTCTTTCCCTTTCTCCTTCTTTCATCCTCTCCTCTCCCTACCTCTTTCTCCACTCCCTCCCTCTCTCTCTTTCTCCTTCCCTCCCCTCTCAGGGCATCACTCCTGCCTGTGACAAAGATTCTCCTATGGAGTTAAAGCTCCACCCTCATTTTTCTTTCCCTCTTTGGCCCTGCTCCCTGTCACTCGGCACAGAAGAACAGCAAGGAATCCACTCAATCAAGAACTAGAAACTCCAAAGCTATAAGCTCAAATAGACTTTTTATCTTAATTCTGTCAAAAATCATCTCAGAAACAAGAAGCTGAGTGACAGACATTTATTGTTTACCTGAGTCGGGAACATTTAACCTAGGATATACTAGCTCTTTTGAAACAGTCAATTGTGTTAACTACAGCATCAAATTGTATCCTAGAATATTGGCAGTTACTTCTCCTCCCAGCCACCCCTCCTCAGTATTGTTATCTGTAAAAGCAGCACGCAACTCTGAGAAGCGTAACACCAATGTCTTACCATCTACCCAGATGCTCTATGCATTCCTTTAGTTTGTAAAGCACCTTACTATGGCAGGGAGAGTGCAGGCTTTGAAATCCAGCCATCTGGTTTATGCCCAGCTCTGCCACACAGTGGCTCTCTGGTCTCGGGAGAATGGCATATGGTCTGTGGAGGAGTGTTACAGTGACATCACAGATTACTGTGGCGACCAACTGTGGTGAGTCAGAACAACATGAGTATTTAGTTCACAGCCCAGTGTCAGACAGTGTCACACCTTCTGAATGCTTTGTGGCAGCTTTAATAAATATGCTAAAAAACAAAACAAAAGCAAAAAAAACAGAATAAAACAAACAAACAAACAAACACACAGAAAAACCCAACTTTGCAAGCAGGCCAGCTAGACTCTCACTAGCTCAGAGACTTTGGGCAAGGCACTTCACATCTTTGGATCCAGTTATTTTTCAAATAAGGGTGAAAATAAAATGGGTGAATCTAAGACAGAATCATGACTGACTTGCATAGTATTGAGATTCCAGTCAGCATCTGTGTACAGCTGGCTGGGTTTTTTGCTCTTACATTCAGGAAATCAGGTTTAAAGAGAGTTCCTTCTGTCACTCCAGGTGGAAGATCTAGGATTCGAGCCTGGATTACTTCAGGCTGGACCTGGAAGGAAGCCTTTCTACTGTTCTCCATGTGAGAGTGAGCACTCCCATCTTTTAGTAATTGATCTTCCTCCAGAGCTCTAGATCCCTCCAGTCAGTCCATGGAGGTCAATTCCCATCCCACTCCCGGGTTCAGACAGCAAAGACTCTCCAGCTAGTAACTTCCAGCTCATGCATCAACATACCGTTGCTTCCTGGAGAGATTTGATAATAGATGAATATTTGAGTCCCATGACCCTTACACAGTTTCTCTCTAATATAAAAGTGAATTTCTCAGTTGCCTGAATGTGCTGAGGAGAGGCAATGCCATTGTTCTGATAACTTATATTGAAAAACAACCCTAAAAAGTACTATAGATCACTCTCTCCACATCTGTAGGAAAGCCAGATCACAGAACTTGGACCCCTGGCCAGCTTCCAGTATTGGTTTTGATCCTTTCCATTTGCTAGCCAGAGACTTATTTGTCTCTCATCACTAACCACGCTTCCTGCTTTCCCCTGACTTCACTTCTGACATACAAGTTCGTCTTCTCCACATTGATCCATTTTTCCAGCTCTCTGGTGCCAACTAGCACAGACTTAGTGAAAATCCCAGATTAAGGGTTCAACCTCACAAGCCCACCCTTCCATTTCAGACACCAATTGCCAGTCTCAGACTGTGACCAGTCTCAGATCTGACCAACACCCTGCAGGTTTTTCCAACCTAAGCAACCAAGTCTCCAACCCTTTTCTTTTAGATTTTTATGGAGACTTTATTATGTAAGCATAGATAATTAAATAATTGGTCACCAATGACCATTAGTTCCATTTCCTTGCTGGAGGTTAGGACCATTTAGTAATAGATTTAGTTCCCTTGGCAACCAGCCTCCCCCACCTAGGAGCTATTGGGGCTACAAACATAAGTTATCTCATGGCATACAAAACAGGTACATCGCTTAAGAGAGCTCAAGGACTTGAGCAAAGAACAGGGAAGGGAAAGACGTATTATTAGTTATATCAGAATATCGGGCCCCCTAACAGGAACACCACTTACCCTCCCATGTCAGAGATTTGGAGTCCTTTTTCCTTTCTCTGCAAAGCGTTGGGCTTCCCTCCTTTTTACCCTCTCTAGGCCTTGATCTCCCTCCCACCACCCAGAGGAAAGTAAGCCGTCAGAGGAAATGCCTGCTGCTCCCATGGCCTCACTGCTCCTCCTTTAACTGGACTACCTGTCTAGCTCCTGAAAAAGAAGAGTCCCTTCCCAGTCCTCTGTGGGCCTCATGCCATGTCGCCTTCCTACGGAACTCACATCGATTGCTGTCTAAGAAGTCTCTCACGTGTTTCTCTTTGCTGGCCGTGGTCAGTGTTTTCAAATTCTGCCTCTCCTTTTTAAATCCTACAGGAAAACATTTCTTGATTTCAAACCCTCTTTTGGCTAATTTTTTAATCCTTTCTTTCCCCATTCAGATTCAGTTTTGTTCAAGGTTACTCAAACTCCAGGCACCCAACTTCTTCACCTCTCATTGGCTATAACCCTTCCATCAGGCTCCTGACCCCATTACACAGGCCACATTACATTACACAGGCCACAGTGCCATCTGTGGAGCTGCCATTGATCACTCTTGATGTCAAATCTCCAGAGTTCAAGTCATGCATTTTACTATCTGGTGTAAGTAGTTGTAGGCACTGTGTAAGGCAGCAGGAATCGGTGTAAATGTACCGACATCCCCGGCATCATACGAGTATACCCCTGGTTAAAATCCTTAAATGCCTTCCCATTGCTCATAAAGACAAAAGCCCAAAACAAAGCACTCCACCCTTTCCTACACCTGTAGTTCTGAGTCTTTTTCTTCACTCCACAGCATCAATCTTACTTGGTTTCTTCCCACTTCAGGGTTTTTGCAATCAGTATCTCTTCAGCCTAGAGATTTTCTTATACTTTCTTTTCCTGTACACTCCGATTGCGCTACTCCAGCTATGTCTCTTTGCATAGGTAGAGGAATTTAAAGGGCCAAGAACAATTGTCATATGACACTATGTACTCTTTCTAGGTGTGCAGGATCCTGCAATTTTCCTCATAGACTAGAGCCTCTTCCGTCAACTGTACATGTCTCTTACTTGAGTTTATTCTCACAAAGTGGTTTAACCCATTAGAGAGAGCAGCCCAGGCCTGAAGCATGTTTTGTGGAGTGGTTGGTAAAGTTGGGAATGTGGTTTGGATAGACAAACTGAGACATCCTCACTCCTGTGTGCAGGGGTGCAGGCTGCAGAAATGAACCTGGGGTTGGAAAGACCATCCTCACTCCTGTGTGCAGGGGTGCAGCTGCAGAACTGAACCTGGGCTGGGGAAGGCCATCCTCACTCCTGTGTGCAGGGGTGCAGGCTGCAGAACTGAACCTGGGCTGGGGAGGACCATCCTCACTCCTGTGTGCAGGGGTGCAGGCTGTAGAACTGAACCTGGGCTGGGGAAGACCATCCTCATTCCTATGTTTTATATAACATAATTCTTTATTGATTCTTTGAAAATTTCACATCATGCTCCTGAACCCTGCTCACTTCCCAGTTCCTCCATATCTGCCTCTTACCCCTGCAGTGTCCCCTCTTCAAAGAACCACCTCTAAATTAATTAAAAACAAAACAAAAAGAACAAACCCCCACTTGCCCCTCCATCTTTGCAACGCCTTTTCATTCATCCTAGTGGCATCAGGGGCTGTGGGTTGTCACACAGTATACCCCCTTTGCCTAATCAGCTCCACCCACAGAATGCAATTAGTCGTTGGTCTGGTTCAAAGGCCTCTGGTGTCTGGTACACCATCATCACTGGATCCTCACTGAAACTCTTCTTGAATAGCCCACAGCTGCCCTGAGTCGTGGAGATCCTGCAGCTAATGCTCTGCAGGGACCAGTCCCTTCACACACTCCAGCAGGTCATAGATAAGGGTAGATGTTAGGGTGGGCCAACCCAATACCCAGGTTTTGGGTTTGGGTGGTAGCTGGGCTGGTCTGTCTGGGCTACTGAGACTGACCCCCTCAGGCAAGGGGCAGAGCCAGTTCACCTAGGCCCATGCCATCTGGGCCAGCTCTCCCGTATCAGTGGTGAGGGGCAGGGCCATCTCTCCCAAGGGTAGGGACAACTCTCCTGCTACAGTGTCCAGCAAGGGGCAGGTCTAGCTATCCCAGGGCCAGTGAGGGGCGGGGCTGACATGTTTCCTATGACCTCCTGTGTAACACAGGCCATGGACATTAACACAGACCCCATTTGTAGCTGGACCATGGACCCAGACATGGCCCTTGGCAGCAGCTACAGCCCAGATGTCACCATGGCCCCAGTGGCAGCCCAAGCCACCCATACCAGTATGGCCCCCATTGGCAGCAAGGCCCTTGGACACCAACGTGGCCTCAGATGGTGGCCTAGACCCCATATGGCCTTTGATGGTATCAGGAACCACAGACATCAACACAGACCGTGGCTGCTGTAGAGCCATGGACCCAGGCATGGTCCTCAGTAGCAGCCTGAGCCCAGATGTACCATGGCCCCAGGTGGCAGCACAGACCACTCAGATTGGCATGACCCCCATGGCAGCAGGGCCCTTAGACACTAACATGGCCTGCAGTAGGACCATAGACCCAGACATGTCCTGGGTGGCAGCGCAGACCACCCAGATTAGCATGGCTCCAGCGGCAGTGTGGCTCTGGGACACCTACATGGACTCAGATGTCTGACCAGACCCCAGTCATCTGAACAGCCTTCAGTGGTTACTGAGCCATGGGCATGAGCACAGACCCTGGCTGCTGCAGGGCCAAAGGCCTAGACATGGCCCTGGCAGCAGCTTGGGCCCAGATGTTATCATGTCCCCCACTGGCATCACAGGCCACCTAGATCAGCATGGCCCTGGTGGTAGCATGGCCCTCGGACACCAAAGTGGCCACAGGTGGCGGCTCAGACCCCAGACATCCTCATGGCCCTTGTTGGCAACATGGGTCATGGATGTCAACACAGACCCTGGCTGCGGTAGGATCACAGACCCAGACATGGCCCTAGGCAGCAGCCCAGGCCCACCTTGGTCCCAGGTGGCAAGCAGGCTGCCAACATCCGCTAGCACTGCCCTTGACCTTCCGACCTGCCTCTTACCACAGCACATGAGCTGTTCCACCTCTCTTTTTCTCTCTCTCCTACACACTTGCTCATCATAATGGCTTCCACCCACAAGGCTCCAGGTATGGCTGTGGACACCTTCGGCCAGCCTAGGCCTTGAGGAACCAGGATGGCTGGTGGGTGCCTTTCGCCTGCCTGAGCAGCGAAGCTTTGGTATCTTAACTTTCATTTTTTAAATGTTTAGAACTTCCTTTGTAGTCCAGAATCTGATAGTGAGAACTTACAGAAAGAAAGAGTTGATCCCCACATCCCAGCATTTGCCATGTAGAGTGACTGGATGGGAAATGGATGGGGAAATGGGGGCTGTGTTCTGCAAATCAACCTTCTGGACAACAAAGGCATGTTCTGCAGGCAAAGCGCTGGCTGCTGGGTAAATAACCTGCCTATTCCTACCGAGGCTGGGATGATTTCTCTCAGGGCAGCTCTGCCTTGGAAACTACTTTCTGTAATTCCATAGCAAGTGCATATAAATAATAATTGTAGCTAGCATTTACTGAGCATATGCTCGGGACTTTAAATGCCTGTTCTGTGCAATATTTTATTGAGTAGTTATAATATTATGTTCTCTCCATTTTATGGATGAGAAAACTGAGGCTGAGGCTAGTTAGGTACCATGTCCTAGGCTACAAAGCTAGTGTCAAGTCTCTGCCCTGTGCACTTCATAATTATATGTGCAGAAGCCAAAGTCCTCGTGTGTTTCCCTTCTGGGGCTTTGAGTGTGAGGGATGGTGTATGAGGGCTTCATTCTCCAACACCAACTTGCCTTAGGAGATGAGAAGTCACAAGGCACTAAACCTGGAGTTGAGAGCAGGATGGCTGCTGCCCCACAAGAAAGCACTCAGTGCAGTCTCTACACTCAATTTCCTCTCCTGAGTCTGTGGGGACACAGAGAAGACAAGGTACCCCGTGGGAGGACAGTCACCGGATTTTCATGGACTGATCATGGCATGGAGAGTCCTAAAGAACAAAACAAATTTCAGCTGCTAAAAGGTAACTTTTTCACATGCTGTAAGCTCCAATTAGCAAGAGTCTGTGAATAGTCTACTTCCTCCAAGTGAGTTTCCACTGTGAGGTTAGCAAACAGCATCTCAGAGTAGAGCTGGAGCATCCATCCGCTGTTCTTAGCCACAGTGTCACCACACAGGCTTCTGGAAGGAGTCCTGGAGATGCTCAAAGTCTGGCTTCTTCAACTGTTCTCTACACCCCTCATCACATGAGAAATTTTTATGTGGGCATGGACAGAAATAGTGATATAAGCCAAACACTGAGAATAGTCACAAAGAAATTCATTTTAAAACAATTCTTTGGTGTTCATATATTTCACCATTTATTAAGGATGAAAAAATTTGCATAATGAGATGGATGTGATTGTTTTTCATGAAGAACTTAACCTTGGTTGAGTATTTGGTACTGCAGGATGTAGAACACCCTTAATGGGTTTCAAAGCTGATCAGTATTTTGATTTTATAATAATCAATCTTAAGAACACCATTTTGCATATTATGTAGTACAAATGTCAAAAGAATGTTTAGGATCATTTCAGAAACGGTTGGAAATTCTTTCCCGATGTCAAGCCAAAATTTATTTAATGATTCTTTTCAATATCAAGTTAGCAATTTTTGAAGTCAAACAACACATTAAAATGAAGAGATGTGCTAATTTAATACATGCCGAGAAATGACCATAGGAAAATATCAAAACTCTATTTCAACAGAACAGTACAATCCAGATAATTTGATATACATGGGCTTGTTAGGAAAGTATTCAAAGTCTGTTTCTTGTGATTAAATTACTAAATTTCTATAAGAGCAAACAACTTTGTATGTATAGTAAAAACATATCAATTCATAACATAGAATAGTCTGGAATCTGAGCCGAGGCTGTTGAGACATTATTTGATGATGTTTTGCAGAACAATGATGTGCAATATGCAAGTGTACATGTCTGTTCAGTACCAAGGCTGCAACATGGGCAAGTACCTCGAGAAACATCTCAGATTCCTTACACCTTTGACTTCAAATTAAGTTCTGGTCAGGAACCTTTTATTGTTGCCACTACTGTGTGTGTGTCGCCTGAGTATTTGGTTATGGATTGTGGATGGGGTTGCTACCAACAGCTTGAGAAGCTGGAGTCTGGGCTGGAGAGATGGCTCAGTAGATAATGTGCTTGCCCCACACCTGTGAGAACTGGAATTCGTATCCCCAGAACCCATTTAACCCTGGGTAAGGTATGGTGGGAGACACAGAGGCAGGATCCAGGGCAAGCTATCTGAGTAGTCTTTTGCTGAGCTCTGGGTTTAATTGAGAGACCCTGCCTTAAAGAATAAGGTGGAATTTCTCTCTCTCTCTCTCTCTCTCTCTCTCTCTCTCTCTCTCTCTCTCTCTCTCAAAAAGAAAAGAAACAGGGCTTTAGGTCAAGTCAGGTTTGAAGCTGTGAATGAAGACAAGAGAGAGCAGAAGAGGACTGGCTGGACAGAATCGCATGGGTATAGAGTCCACAGCTGCCTGTTTCAATGTCCACCTCTCCCTTGTGTGTGTGGAGGGGGCAGGGTCATTCCCAGGGTCAGTTCAATGCCAGATTAGCAGATGTCAATCCCTCAGGACTTTCAGAAGCTATCGAAGGAACAGAGCACAGTTTCCAGCAATCCCACATCAATGACATTTTTGATGCCTATTTTCAATGAAACCGTTTTCCTCTTAGAATTACTGTCTGTGATTTGCTCACAATAGTAAACATGTAGGGAACACTTCCAGAGGCCCCCAGCAGTTGGCTTGCGGTTTGTATTTCTACTTTGAATGTTTATATACCTTTTTAAAGCTCCTTTGCTTAGGGTCTCAGACTGTTTATGACAGTTGAGAGCACTCAATGTTCTCTCTTAGGCCTGTGTAAATTTACACCAGTACCATGAAGACCTGGGAATAGTGGCATCATTTGTCTCACGTCAGAAAAGTGGCACTGAGATTCCCATATCTGATCAGCTTCCTCCCTGAAACCTTCCCACCTTGGACTAACAGGGAGGAAGGAGAGGAATAGAGTGTGGAAAGTGAGGAACTGCCAAGCTTAGAAGAGGTCACCATGTACTCTTTATGACTCTACTTTATGAGTAAACGAATCTCAGCGGTAACCAGGGACCATTTTTGTGGTCTATGAAGTCAGATTACTGCTTTCTCCCTCCGTCATCAGACGGGGTAGAAGTAGGACACTTTTATCTCCCATGTAGGCCCAGGATGGCTGCGCATCTTGTGGGACCCACAGATCCACTCTGGCATGGCTTATATTGGGCCAGCGCTCACAGACAGGGTAGTGGTTTGTTTTAATGGTGTGAAAAATTGACAGTCATAGCTCCCCTAAAAACACTGTATTTCCATGTAACCACAATCAATAACAGCTAACAGCGTCATATACATATCCCAGTTACAGTAACACAGTAGTAAGAGTAGCTGACAGGGGTTTTCAGACATCTAGGCATGGGACAAGCTGAATTCTTAACACTGTTAACTGCCAGGGATTAGCAAGATTGGGGTTTATTTCTTTTCAGGAAACATGAACACATGGGGACTTTTTTTTCTGTCACATTTTTTATTCTTCAAACTAGCATATTTTAGACTATTCTTCAGTCTTAATTTCACAAGAGGTTAATATATGTCTCTAAAAATGGGTTCTCCAGTTAAATGCATGTGTGAACTCTAAGATGAGCTTTGCCTATTAGCCAGGCTCCTGGAGAATCTCGAGTGTGGGCTGCTATGTTCACACCACCAATGAGTCTCTGGCTCTGCCAGGCAAATGAAGACACAGCTCTCTTGGGATTACATTTTTATCGGCTTCTCTGACACTTAACGTGTACAGATTATAGCTCCATTGGGGTTATTTCTTCAGAACATTAAGCTCAGCAATTACAAGTGAATTTTCCCATAATTTCTTTCTTTCTTTTTTTTTCCTCACAGCTTCATCTCCCAGGGTTTGAAAAAATAGACTCCTATATGCTAACAATTGCCTCAGCTCACATGCATGAATCCCTTGGTCGTTGCCATTTTTGCCAAGTCATTTGAATTCCTCTGTGCCTCCCCAGCTACCTTGACCTTTTCTAGTTCACGGCCAGCCCCACCCTCCGGCAACCATCATCTTGTGCAGGAGGCTGCTGATGTGTGTGAGCTTTGTGGAAATGTCACCTCCTTCTTCCACTCTGTTGTCCAGCGCTGAGTACCTGTTTCAGCGGGGCATTGTGGCTGCATCTCAGGGAAAGGATTAGCGAATGAATGGATATACTCAGCGTTGGGAGGATCTGTTCAATAATGCATGGCTAGGCATGTTGATCTTTTAGGGAGAAGAGTGCTCTGTAAATCAGAGCACTATTAAAATATTTACATGTTAGTCTAATAAAAAATGATAAAAGCAGTTTTCACTATAATAGGGATTCTGATAATTTGCATTTACATAGCACATTATTGGCACAACAATGGTGTCCCTTTGAGTAGCTTCATTTAATGTGGTTTTGCTTTAATTATCTCTCACAGGGAAGCTATAAAATGACAGTAAAACAATTTGCAAATATGTGTGTTATCCATACATGGTAAATAACAATTAAATTGTAAATACAGTTCAATAGAAAGTGACATTCCTCATGATAATATTTTAGTTGTTTGTATGATACACATCAACTCTTTTACCCCTACATTTTTTCTTTTGTCCTGTTATCTCCTATGTATTAATTAAATGATTTCTGAGGTATCAAAAATGTTCATAAATGCAGTGTGTGTTCACAAGTTAACATGCAAGTTCAGATCTGTATGGTGCTGCATTATCTGATAAACTAGCACATCATGACATCTGACCATTTCACTGCACCCTTCAGTAATAGGACTTCTGCTTTTTGCAAGTCACTGTGAGTGTTGCCTTGGAAACAGAGTGAGCCAGCCGAGAGTACCAGGGGGAGGGGCCACTGGGGATATATCCACATCACATCTCTTTTCTCTTCCCAACCCCTCTGCTCTGTGCGTTCCACATGGAGCCTATTGGCTTTGCTTCCAAATTGTTGTCTGCCTCTTCTGTGGCCTGGCAGAATTGGATCACCATCTCTGCTGTAGGGGGAGGTCTCCCAGTTCAGAGAATCGGTGGTCTATCTAAAGTCGTATGGAGACCCGTGAGAGACAGAATCTGAACTTGGATTTCTAGACTCAAGGGAGGGAGGAATTCTAATGAATATGGAATACAGCTCAAGTCTGATTTATTGCTTCATATGGTTCCCAATCGAAAAAATTAGAACTGAAAATACGCAAGCCCCGTTGCTCCTTGAATAAATGAGCTAACGAACAAATGACTTGGCAGGTCTCTGCAGATGTCCCCCGCTGACCTCTCAGGTTTTCAAGAGGCCAGCACTGAGCTCCCACTAAGCCCTTAGTACCCGACTCTTCACCTCCTCATCCCATGCTGAGTGCTCATTCTCTGTTGAGCCAGAGGAAAGGATTCCTCTGCTGCCCAGGTTCTCCCTGGGACATTTTTTTTTTTTTGAGCAAGCACCAGGGATGTGGGACTTTTACCCTCTTTACCCTCTTCATCCTCTCCTCCTGCTCTAATCTGCCTCTGTGCTGAGGTGCAGACAGAGTCCACTTGGGATTTGTGATCCAAATCAGTAAAGATTTGGATGCTTAAAATGAACTCTCCAGTCCTGGAGAAGCAGCCTTAAAAGTGTGGGGCAAGGACACTGTCTGCGAAAAGAGACACATCCTGACTGAGATTCCCGTTCCCTGTCAACATCTCCCTCCTCTCTGCTGTGCTGGGGAGAGGCCTGTAAGCAGCTCTAGGGTTGAGATTATGTAACGTGTTGAATGAATGATGCTCCCTGGTACCTCAGAGAAGAAGCATTCCATTTTAACAGGGTTCAGGCAGTACTTCCCACAATGCAGTGGGTCATGGGAGTTGCCAGTCTCTGGAAAATAAAGGAAGGCTACTCCTCCTCTGTCTCCATTCTTAAGCAGAATCACTGATTTGGAGCCATTACCGTATGAGGACCATGTCTCCTTCCTGACAGTTGAAGGTGTGAGGCCATGCGCCTGTCTTTCCATCTTTCTTTCTTATTCCTTTCCTCCTTTCTCCTTCCTTCCTTCCTTCCTTCCTTCCTTCCTTCCTTCCTTCCTTCCTTCCTCCCTCCCTCCCTTCCTTCCTTCCTTCCCACTTCCTCCCTCTTTCCCTCCCTCCCTTCCTTTTTTCTTCCATCCCTCCATCCATTCCTCCCTCCCTCTCTTTCTTTCTTTCCTTAAGAGCACAGATTTATTCTTGTTTTATCTTTATTCTAAGATTTGTTGGCCTCAAAAAGCCATAAAAATTTATTAGAATATTTTCTTGTTGCTTGGGAAGATCAATGAAATCATTAAACATGTCTGAGACTTTAAATCTGAAAAATTTCAAATCCGTAGTCTGCCATTCTTTGACATTCTCTTTAGGATTGTTCCACTGCTGACTTCGACCTGGTTCAGTAATCTTCTAAAATTAAAAACTCTAGGCAAATTATTCAGGGCTCAAACTAAACTGAATTTTTTTTTTTAAAAAGAACCTTGCATTGTCCTGGGAACATCAGTGTGCAGCGTCAGAAGACTGTTCGTGGGTACTGACCCTTTCATGGTCTTGTAAGATCCTGAAGGTTGATTCTAAAGTGCATAGAAGAACCTAGATCACTTGAAAATTCTCTTGTACGAACTGATAACCTATGGTAACTAGAATTTCTCAATTATAGAACTATGCACAGCAATGAAAAGGACAACAGAAATCCTCATCTTCACCCTGTAAAACTTGCCAGCTAGGTTGCAGGACTCAGTTGCCCTCCAGTAGGGAGGACCCTTCATGCCTCTTTCACGTTTCCCTGAGGCTTTCACTCTAGTCTCTGCCTTCTTGGCCACGCTGCTGCTGCATCCCTTCTCTCTGCTGAACCTTCATTAAACCCCATCACCAATTCTCGTTTGTTTCATTTTGAGTATTGTATGACATGGTTATGCAATGATACAGATCCAGTCTGTGTCTAGAATCTTAGAAAAGCTAAGAAATGTAGTTGTCCCACCACTGCTCACTATAACGCATCAAAGGCTTTGGTTACTAGTCATCTAGATGGGAATCAGTGCATAGGTGTGTTTAGTTCCTATGTCTGTATTGCCTACCTTATCTGTTCCCTTAGGAGCTAATTCCAGACTCTTTGCTTGCTTTTCCAAAAGTCACCTGTGTTTACACAATTACACAACAAACACATCCTGACATGGAACCTTGTCTGTCCTAGAGGGTCCCCACAACATTTTGCTTGTTATTCTAAATGGTGCCAGTTCATCCCATTGGAAGCTTGTATTTCTGTCAGTGTAAAAGCACTTCTAATTCCTATCCATCTCATTGTAGAGACTCTAATGACTTTACTGATGTTTATGAATTAGAAACACATTTTAAAATAAAACTGATGAAGAATTACCAGGTTCTTCCAAATTTATAAATAACAGATATCTCCCCATCAACAGCAGGTAACAGTGCACAGGAAAAGTCATCCAAACAGGAATACTCGCCCCTGAGTTACTTCAATGTCAGGAAGCCTCTTAACTTATTATCTCCTGAGTTCTGGTCCAGGCAGTACCAACAGACATTCACTATGTAAACAGCTCACATGGAGCAAGGGAAATAATAATTCTTGAGAAGACAGTCTGGCTCAGATGAAGGCAGGAAACCTACAGACCAAGAGGTGTCATCCCGAGTCTTCAACTATGTATAATTTTGTTCTTATTTATTCATGTGGTGACCTTGGGCAGGTCATTTTGCTTATGTAAGCACTTTACCTCAGTGGGAGCACTGTCCAGCAGTGCAGACTGGGAAAAGAAGGCAGGGTGGCAGGAGTTACAGTTATTGCTCATTGCTGTGGGCCAGCCATGTCATTTGAACATGAAATGCTCCCTAGAAGCTCATCTTTTGAGGACTCAGTGCCTTGTTAGTGGCATTGTTTTAGGGGGACCTTGGAAGCTTTGGATGTGGTGTCTAAAGGGAGCAGTTTGGAGCAGTAGAAGCAGGACTTACCTACCATACCTGCTTCCACTCCCAAACTGGCTCTCGCTGGTTTCCGATCATCCAAAGCTCCCACCGCTATGAATGGTGCCATCCCAGGTACCATGCTTTCCCTCATCATGAGGGACTGAGAGCTCCTGAGCTGTGAGCCTCATCCTTCCTCTCTGTGCTAGTTACCAGTCTCATCTCTGAGACAAAAGATGTGCCCAAAATCAACCAACCAACCAACCAACCAACCAACCAACCAACCGACAGAGAGACAGACAGACAGACAGACAAAAAAATCTGTGATGGTTTGAGTAAAAAACATTCCCCACAGGCTTATCTATGGAGCACCTGATCCCCAACTGGTGGTGCTGTCTACAGAGGCTATGGGACCTGTAGGCGGTAGAGCTCACTAGGGGATTTAGAGACTTGCTCACTTCCTGTTTGCTTTCTCTATGTAGAGATAAAATATGATCAGCTTCCTTCCTGTTTCTGTTGAAAAGCCATGTATTCCCAGATTATGGACACTTCCTCTGAAACTGAAAGATAAACTCCTTTTTTTTACCTCTTAAATTGCTTTTGGTCATAGTGTTTTATCACAGCAACAGGAGCATAATTAACACGGCAGCTTAAGGAAGGGAGGGAGGAACGAAGGGAGGGAGGGAGGGAAGGAGGGAGGGAGAGAGGGAGGGAGGGAGGGAGGGATAGAGGGAGAGGGAGGGAAGCAGGAAGAGAGGGAGGGAGGGTTTACAATATGAGGGTGTCCTCTGCCGTGATCAGGAGGGCGTGGAGGCAGGAGCATGAGGCAACGGGCCACAGCACATTCACAGGAGGAAGTAAAGAGGGACAAATGCTGCTGTTTAGTTTGCATTCCTTTTTTCCATCCAGTTCAGAACCCTGGCCCATGGAAGTTGCTTCCCACAGTCAGAGTGGATCCTACCCAATTTATCTAGCCTAGGAAGCCCCTCATAGACGTGCTCAGAAGTTGGTCTCCTAGGCGAGTCTAGATCTTATCAAGTTGACAACCCATGATCACCACCACATTCCCTGAGTTGCTGCTCTGCCAGGTGACTTTTTACAGTGATGGGCAAGCAGATGACTGTCTCATCATCTTAAGGAGCAGGAAGTTGAGGCTCTGAGACGGTAGAGCCACAACAGGAAGAAGTGGAGGAAGGGTTAGACCTGGGTCATCCAACTCCAAGGCACAGTCATCTTAGGAGCTGAATGTGCCTTTGTGCTAGTTTAAAGAGAATGACATTCCGAGAGACCAATGATTTCTGGATGAAACTGGGGGACTTCAAGGTCGGACAAGGGCTACCACAGTTCTAAGACCAGGGGAGCTGCTTTTAATGTTTCACAGCACAGAGAGTAACTAGATGGACAACCAATTGTTGTTTAGTTCATAAAGAATTAGAGAAGAATTTTAACCCTGATAACACAAATAAGAAATGTTTATGGAGATAGAAACACCAATTACTCTGATTTGATTTTCTACATTACATATGTATAAATTATCATATAACTCATAGATATGCATAATTATTATATATACATTTAAAAGTAATAGCTGGGGAGTTTCATATCAAGAGGAGGGAGTGTTCAGCTTATTTCCATCATGTTAGTGGATTACAAAGCCAAGAAGGGACCAGAAATTCCACTCATGGTGGGTTCTCCGGGAATCCTGGTAAACTATATAGCCTGGCTCTTGGTCAGGGAGAAGGTCTTGATGAAAGATGTTCCAAGTCCTGGTGGCACTCACACTCTTACTAGCTTCTTTAGTCTCTTTTTTTAATGACCCTGTCTTAGTCAAGATTTCTATTGCTGTGATAAAATACCACAAACAAAACCAACTTGGGGAGGAAAGGGTGTGTCTCAGGTTACAATTCTCAGGTCATACTCCATAGCTAAGGGAAGTCAGGGCAGGAACCTAGGGGCAGGAGCTGATGCAGAGGCCATGGAGGAGTGCTACTTACTAGCTTGCTCCTCATGGCTTACTCAGCTTTTCTCTTTCTCTCTCTCTCTTTCCCTCCCTCCCTCCTTCCATTCCTTTCATTCATTTTTTTTTTCAAGACAGGGTTTCTCTGTGTAGCCCTGGCTATTCTGGAACTCGCTCTGTACACCAGGCTGGCCTCGAACTCAGAGATCTGTTTGCCTCTGCCTCCAAAATGGTGGGATTAAAGGTGTGCACCACAACACCCAGCTCAGCCTGCTTTCTTATAGCACCTAGGACCACCTGCCCAGGAGCGGGGCTGCCTACAATGAGCTAGGCCCTCCCATAACAATCATCAGTCAATACAATGCACCACAGTCTCGCCCACAGGTCAGTCTGTAGAAACATCTTGACTGAAGTTCCCTCTTTCTAAATGGCTGGAGCTTGTGTCAAGTTGACATAAAACATGGGGGCACAGTGCCCCTCCCTCTTAAATACGCTCAGCATTGGTCAGATGTCCTAGACAGTTGTCCTAACCTTCAGTCCCAGGTGACTCTGAGCTGCTCTTACACAAAGAAAAGTAAAATTTCCCCCCGAGGGCAATAAAGAATAATCAAGCCATTTAAGCATAAGAAATATGCAATTAGACTTTCCGTTTAGAAAAAAAATTAAACCTGAGGAGAATACTTATGCTTACTCTAATCCTCTCATCTCACTCATCGTCTTGTACACATCCCTACTTAGAGCCCAGGACTGTGCTGTGGCTGCCGGAAGGACCTCCTCATCCCCTCACCTATACATAACCTTCCCTACTCAGAACACAGGACTGTACCATGACTCTGTTGGCAGGGGTCCTCTCCTCTGGGGTCTCAAATACAAACTGGTCTATAAGACCAGATGCAGTTTCTTCTCTCTGAAGCTGCCCTCACCTCTCCCCACAGCTCTGATGCTTCCAAATGAGACTCTCTGTTACGTCCCATGTATTCATTCGTCATGCTGAACATTCCTTTGCAGTCATCCATCTTCCTCATCCACACTCAAGACCTGACATAGAGGAGGAGAGGGGATGCTGGACAGGAGCATAGTAGGAGGACATAGAGGAAAGTGATAGGCGTAGGAGAATTCAGACTTACCATGCTGTCCTTTTCGGTAGTAGCTCCTAAGCCTATTGCCTCAGTCAAGGAGAAGTTTCACATTAATGTTCTCAACTTCAACCATGTGGATGGTAAATCCACCATCATTGGGCATTTTGTTTGCAACTGTGGGGTGCTGAGTAGAGAATCAAGAAATCTGAGGAGGCAGGAGAGTTAAGGCTCACGCTGTGACTGAGGGTCCAAGATGTGGGTGCACAGCCTCCTTCAGGTGATCTGGTTGCAGAATGCAGAAAGAAGGACATGCTCTTCAGGTAGGGGATGCTGTTGGGGTCTAATGTGGCATCCCTGTCTGCGCCCCAATGCACTTACCCCTCCTCACATGGTCAAGGTCCTTCAAGTGTGCCTGGGACTTGATCAAAGTCAAGGTGGAAAGGATAACCACTGGGGTCTCCTTGAAGAAACCTGAGACCAGTAAATACTATGCCATGAAGACTTCATCAAGAACACCGGCAGGGACACTTCCCAGGTACTGCAGTCCATGTCTCCAGGGACCTTCACACTGCATGGGTAGCCCAGGCTTTATTTACAAGGCTTGAGGAAGGAAGTGTGGATCGGAGCCTTGAAAGTGTCTCCCTCGCTCCTGTCAATCATCCACCCTGAAAGAATTAGGGAGAAGATTCTCATCACTTGAATGAAGCCCCCTGCCCTTGGTTTTCTGATTTTTGAGGCAAGTAGAGAGTTTGGGGACAAGGAGGCAACAGTTGATGGACCTTTTATGGCATACATGAGAGTATCACAGGCTAGAAGAATCCTTGTACACCACATTGAAGAGGTCTGTGAATTGCTTTTGAGTTTCTGGGGACTGTTTCTATGTTTTTCAACTATGTATGGAATTTTTGGACAGCTGGAAGCTCTAGTGCAGCATGCATGATGGTACCTCTCTTAACCCTGTGTGGGATTGCCAGGCAGTGTTCACTGTGGATCAGAGCATGGGAGGACTGCAGGCAGGTCTCTCCAAGAACATGCAGACCACATACACACACTGCTATTGCCCATCCCTATGTCTCCAGGCAGGCCTGAAATACATCATTGTGGTGGTCAACAGGACAGACTTAATGGAATGCCTACAGCACCAAACACAACCTGAGAACGCCTATAACACGGTTGCCATGGCTTCCATGTCTGTCTTAGTCTGGCACTGCGATAACACGTTTGACACCAGTGTGTCAGGTGGCTCAGCAGTACACATGGTCTTGGACTAGGGTGCCAGAAACCATACCCCAGATTCACTTCCACTCTGCCTGTGGGCTGATGCTCTTGTTCAAGGATGGAGAAGGAGGATAACCCCATGGGGTGACTGGTAGGAGCTTTGAACTTTGTCCTTTCACCTTTTTGTTGGGCCAACAAGCCTCTGAGGTTTTCACACCAAGAGTGTATGAGATTGTGGCTAAGGTGGCTAAGGGCTGGGTAGAGCTGAGACTTCAGTGCTTATATAACTCTGGTTTGTCAGGGTTCAAATCCTGTCTCTTCTCTGAGCTTAGAGAAAGTACAAAAGTTCCCTGAATTCTGTTATTGTGAGATACAGCATGCTCAATACCTTCTAGGATGTACTACTATGTACACTTAGACCCTGCTACCATAGAAGAGGAAATTGACTGCACAATGCAATCAGATTTCTCTTACAAAGACCATATACCCAAAATACTGAAAATTCTGACTTAAAATGGGTCAATCTCCAGGAAACCTCTTGAACCTCTTCTGAGTCAAGTTGGACATACCATTGCTTCTCCTATTCCTGCGATTCTGAGGTAGCAGGCTAGATTGTCATTCTTCGGTTTTTCAGCTATCAGTGACATCACCTGTTTCTCCTGTCATGTTGGCTCCCTTTCAAGTTAAACCTCCTGGGAAACACTGACCCAGCACAGACCTGGAAATCGTAGCAGGAGAGGATCAGGCCTGTCTCGAGACAGATGTCAAGAGCCCCACTTGTCTCCAGTGTTGGGAAGCCTGTCAGGGTCCAGCTGCTGCCAGCATGAGCCCATGCCTACTGGGACCCAGACCAAGCGGTGGAGCACCTCAGGCTGTCAATGTCGTCAAAAGTCACCCCTCGTGGACAGGGGATCCAGGCAGGGAAAAGGGACGTAGGAATCCAGTGCAGAACGCTCCCATACTATGTTCCACCTCCTATTGAGACCTGTACCAGTGAACAAACCATTTTATCTGGATCCTTTGTTTAGATTTGTATGAATCCTAATTATAGCTTTGCTGAAAATGAATGGGAACTAAACATTTAACTCTGAAGCACCCGGAGTTCTAGTATCACTCAATAAGCACTGTGCAATAATGAGTGGACATCACTATATATGTACTGAAATGAGTGAAAGAATAGATGGATGTCAGTTCACTCTTAATTCTCAAAAACTCAGGGCTCAGGTGCTTGTTTTTGAGGATGGCTTCAAAAATTAAATTTGCAAAGAAAACTTAAAACATCAGTTGTCCTAATCTGGTTCTTTTGTTATGTTAAAACACTGGCAAAAAGCAACGTGGGGATGAACAAGTTTTGGTTCGAAGGCTATAGTCCATCAAAGAGGGAAGCCCAAGCAGAGACGTGGAGGCAGAAATGAAGGCCATAGAGACACACTGATTACCACCTTCCATCTTGCAGCTTGTTCAGCTGGCTTTCTTAGACAGACCAGGCCCACCTGCCCGGGGGTAGCACTGCCTACGGTAAACTGGGACCATCCACATCAATCATTGATCGAGAAAATGCCACACAGATGTGCCCACAGACAGTTCCTCAGCTGATGGCCCTCTTTCCAGTGACTAGTTTGTGTCGGGTTGACAAAACCTAACCGGTACATCAGCTAACTTTCAAGTACCTGTTCTCTTCTAGGTCATCTTTCAGTGGACACCCAACAGCACCTTTTGGGAGAAATGCACTAAAATGGTTTCTGATGCATGGGCAATCCGGTCCCATGAGCATTTGGGGCAGTACTACAATAAAGCGAGTTTCTCAGCAAATGGTGGCTGTTTCATGCAGACAGAGAGTAAGAGCTCCAGCACTAGAGGGTAGGGCTTTGTAGTTGTCCTCTGGTGGGTCATTGGGGACCTGGTGATCCAGAGTCCTACATAGGCCTTAGCATAATGTAAATGGATCAGAGCCATCTTAGTTGAAATTATTAGTTGCTTTGTGGTTGCATGTCAAGTATTAGAAGCCTTCATTTGTTAGGTTTGCTGCCTCCTGGGTAGCACAATGAAACGTTCCTCAGGATGCCTTCTACTACTTACACTTCTATGAAAAGTTGCAAAGTGGTCCTGTCTTCTTCAGACTCACATGGCCAGCCTGCTCGTTGCATCCAATCGAATCTGACAGTGATGGACAGTGCCCCAACCATGCATGTGATCGTGGTGACCTGGGGTGAATGCAGGCTTTACCACCCAGTTCCCACAGTCTAGCAGTGGAGACATATATGTGACGGAAGACAAATTACCTGTTGTAAAAGCACAGTGATAGGGGTAACTTTATGAGGCTCTGGAGAAATGTGAGAACTAACAATGGAGTTGGAAGAACAAGAGGAATTGACCTCTGTAAAAGTATACGCAAAGGTTTGGGATGGTGAGCATGGAGGACACGATGGCTGGCCTGCACCATGGATAGGTAAATAGACAGACATCTTATTTAAGTTCCTAGATGTCACTCTGAGGGTCTGAGCTTGATGTGGAGGCCAAGAGGAGTCACGCAGGGTATAAGTGGCTGACTTTCCTCTAAATGAGGAGTATGGGTTTTTGTTTTTGTTTTGAGACAAGGTTTCTCTGTATAGCTTTGGAGCCTTTCCTGGAACTCACTCTGTAGCCCAGGCTGACCTCAAACCTACAGAGATCCACCTGCCTTTACCTCCCTAGTTCTGAGATTAAAGGCATGTGCCACCACTGCCTGGTGAGTATGGGTTTTAAACTTCCTTAGAACTGGATTTGGTTCTCATCTAAGATAAAGCCCATTCCTTCTTGACTTGATATGGCCCAGTCAGGATGACATCTATGTCATTGTTATAGAAATAAATGGTCAAGACTCCAAAAGACTGAGATGGTCCCTTCTCTGGCCATAGGCTTAATTGAAATTCTGAGAAGATTCTATTGACATTTGTTGGAACACAATCATTCTTGTCATACCAAGCCAAGTCCTTGATACAGCAAACAGAAACACAGGCTTCCATTGTCCATTCAAATGAACAACTGATGTCTCAGCTTCTTTGGGATGTGCTCATGGTGTCAGCGCTGTTTGCGTTTCATGATAACACAATCCAAATGAGAAAAGTCATCCTGTAGGAAACCTGTTTTCCTTCTATTCTTCAAAACAAAATTCTATTGCCACACAGAACAATATGCCAATCACAACACAGATATCATCAGACCAAGATTCCTAAAGAGAATCCTGCCTGTCACCACCACGCTCATCCTATTTTCCTACAGACCATCTGAGGGCTGGAACTGTTTCCATGGATAAACCTTTCTCTACTTGCATTCCCATTTCCCATAATTACAAAGTCCTCATTATTTTCTATATTGTCTCTGCCACATTAGTTTTGTGAGACAATGGTGCATAACTCAAACACAGGGCCAGTCTAAATGAGAAACTGGCAGAGGGCTCTCGGGACAACTGCATTATTCATGAAAAGACATCAGAACAATTGGAGGATAACATTAGCTTTTACATCACAGCAGCAATTACAAGACAATTATCCCAAATAGTATAATTGTCTCAGCTACGGCTTGTGGGGCAGAGCCCTCACAGTGTCTGTACCACTATCTTGCCATGCTACCGTGAAAACTGGTCTGCATGTTGTAAGAGGAAAGTCTAGAGAGGAAAACACTTGACTTCTCTTCCCTCTGCGGTACCTGACAGCACATAGCAAGCTACCAGACATTGTGTGGGAAAGGCAGCATGAAGCCATGCTTACATCATTTAAATCACTGCCTTGCTTCTTCCAGGATGTACCCCCATTAGCTGCTAGCTCCCGTCTTTGTAGAAATAAGAGTCCTAGCACAGAGCCTGAATCTCACTTCTAGATGTGGTCCCTCAACCAAGGACACCCTGTATGGGACAGTGTGAAGGTGTGTGTTTGGGTGACAACTAGGTGACTGACCACTTCCTGACAATGGAATTTGGTACCTATTAGTATAAAAGCAGCCACCTGGTACTCAGTGGATGTGCAAGACAGCTGCCATACCTTACTCGCCCCAGCATCAACAAATCCCACTCTCTTCTTACCCGTCACTTTCTTTGGTTTAGGCTCTGCTCTAAGGGCTTTAGTTACATTACCAACAGACCGGAGCTGTGGTTCCTGCTTGCCTAGTGACAGTGGCTATGCACTGTCCCTGGAGGTATACAGTGTGCTGTCTCTGGCACTGACAGAGCAAGATTCAAATGGAGATGACGCACTCGCTTCTCTTCCCTGATCTCATGCCTTTCACGCTCTCTCTACTTCTCCCATCTTTTCTCTTCTGCTGTCCTGGGCTTTAGACTAGAAACTGGAACTGCAGGACTCCACAGAACAGTGTGTTTCCTTGGGGCTCCAAGGAAGTATCTACTCTCCCTAGAGTCTCTCCTGTATCTCCTGGTTGTCATTGACCCTTGATGTTCCTTGACTTGTAGAAGCAGCACTCAGCCTTGTGGCCACATGGCTTTCTCTTTGTCTCATTCCTTCTTCTTATTGTTGGCAATGGTTATTTTGGATTAATATAATCCAGTATGCCCTCATTTTAAACTCACATACATCTGCCAAGACCCTACTGCCAAATATGGTTGTTCACAGGCACCGGGTAGGAAGGCATGAAATATCATTTTGGCGACACAGTAAACCTTAGAACAGAGACAAACCCAAGTCTTTGAAACCCTGTGTGAGGTGTTGTTTTCATAGTGCAATTAAAGGAGGAGCTTTATGGGTATAAAATAAAAATCAGCAAGTACTAGGTAATCATTCAACAGCCTTGAACATGCTCATTGGACAGCTGATGAATTCCTAAGTGTTGTGGGAAGTCTGGAAACACAGATAGAAGCAATGTCTGGAATTATTTGGAAAGTAGGAAATTCTGAAGCTATAGTAAATTGTAGCACATGTGGATTCTGGGTTTTACATACACATATATACATGTATGCAGACATGCATACACACATATATACACACATAAATATACACATACATAGACACACACACATGCAAACAAACACACATTCATACAACCATACTTATACATACACATACACTCATACATACAAACATACACACAGACCCATACGTATATATTCATAAACATACATACAAGAAAGAATACACACACACATATACACTCACACATACACACATGCATGCATACATATGCAAAAGACATACATACATATTCACACATACACACATGCATATGCACACACATACACACACACACATGCAAACAAACACACATTCATACAAACATACTTATACATACACATACACTCATACATACAAACATACACACAGACCCATACGTATATATTCATAAACATACATACAAGAAAGAATACACACACACATATACACTTACACATACACACATGCATGCATACATATGCAAAAGACATACATACATATTCACACATACACACATGCATATGCACACACATACACAGATTATAAATAGAGTGATTATAGTTTCATGTCATGGAAGATAGAAAATTCAATTGAATTTTTCTCTTAAGTATTTTTTCATGTACTACAATCATTTCCCCAGTTTTGATGTCATTTGACACTGATTTTCACTGGAAAATCAAAATCAAAGGAAATAACTTAATTTTCTGATGCCATTACATAAACATTGCTCTTCACATTATCTGAATTCAAGATCTATGCCATGTGACCAGAAAATTAAATTTTCTCATTGTTAAAAATGATCAGAATAATTGAGCAGAATGCCTTCAGGTTACAGCTCTCCTAATTACCTTGTATCTTGAATTCTTAATTAATTATATTCTGAGGCATGAGGAAGCAAGTCCCCGTATGCAATGAGCCCTCTGAAGCCTTTTTCTGTGCTGGATAAATGATCTCTTCTCACTGTCTTTCAGGGTTGTTCCTTTTGGTCATTTTAATCTCATTCCTCTCAAGTTAATTTCCTACCATTTAGAACAAGCACCCAGACCGTTAGCTTTCTCCAGCCCAGATCGCCTCACCTGTCACCACATTCCTCTGTGACCCAGTTAAATGCTATTTCTTTCTGGGTCACAGAAACGATGCAGTCCTACAGCCTCTGTATCAAGAAGCAGCTTCTGAAATAGATGGGAATCTTGACTTTACTAGGAAGTGAATGGTGTGGGGTGAGAGCCTGTGTGGCTGGTGGCACACTAAGGCCCTGCAGCTCACTTTTTTTTTTTTTTTTTTGAGACACTGTTTCTCAATTGGCGAGGCTCACTGGCCAGCATGCCCCTGTCACTCTGCCTGTCTCTGTTTCCCCAGGGCTGGCATTTCAAGCGTGCTGTGTCACACCAAGCTTTTATAAGTAGGTTCTAGGGATTGAACTCACATCCTTGTGTTTGTACAGCAAGCACTTTACCAACTGAGCTATTTCCCCAGTCTGGGAATGTATGTTTTAAGGACTATGTTGGGTTTTCCTGTGTTGCAGACACAGACAACACTGAGGCTAAAGGTTGTAAAGTCACGACTTTTCCAACACGAGCTTCTGTAGTGGATACCAGTAGGAACTGCTTACATGAAATCTTTTCCCCAAACCTTCCTGTTGGAGCATCCAGCCTGAGAAGCAGGTCTCTGGTGCCTCTGAACATGCAGCCTCTACAGTTCTACCAGTCTGACATCAGGTCTTTCTCAGTGTGCTTTCTCTGGACAAAGTGAGGAACACTACTGAAGCACGGTCCTAATTAGTCTTAATAAAACCCGGAGTCAGATGTCAGGGTGAAAGCTGAAAGATCAGAGAGCAGAGAAGCCACCGGAGACTTCTTACCTCTACAAAATCTCAGACCAAATGGGCATCCATCCCTACTAATACTCAGACTGAATAGGGCTGATCCTGTCTCTGTCTGCCTTATGTTCCTGTCTCCACCTCCCAAGTGCTGGGATCAAAGGTGTGAGCCACAACCTCCCGGCGGTTTCTCTTTTAGACTAGTTCAATCTCAGGGTGGCCTTGAACTCCTGATCTTCCTCCCCCCAACTGCTGGGATTAAAGGTGTGTACCACCACTGCTTGGCCTCTATGGTTAACTAGTGGCTAGCTCCACCCTCTGATCTCCAGGCAAGCTTTATTTGTTACAACACAAACAAAATATCACACAACACACTACAGTTTTCAGTATCTATGTCTTAGGGTTTTTGTGGCTGTGATGAAACACCATGACCAAAAAGCAAGTTGGGGAGAAAAGGGTTTATTTGGCTTACACTTCCATATTGCTGTTAATTATTGAAGGAAGTCAAGGCAGGAACTCAAACAGGGCAGGAACCAAGAAGCAAGAGCTGATGCAGAGGCCGTGGAGAGGTGCTGCTTACTGGCTTGCTCCCCATGGCTTGCTCAGCCTGCTTTCTTATAGCACCTAGGACCAGCTGCCCAGGGATGGCACCACCTACCATGCATTGGGCCGTCTTCCATTGATCACTAATTGAGAAAACATGTTATAGTTGGGTCTTATGGAGGCATTTCCTTAACTGAGGCTCCTTCCTCTCTGATGACTCTAGCTTGTGTCAAGTTGACACACAAAACCAGCCAGCATAATCTACAAATGTGGAAGCTGAAAAGCCAGTTTTGGGGATGGCAGTGAAGAGCCATGATATCTGCAACCCAGGGTCTTCTGGGAATCTTGAAGAGCACAAAATCAGTTTTACTCAGTTGACAGAGTGAGTGCAATATAGATTTCTATATGTGGAATGTGTAATATTGATAGGATTATAATTTATTCTATTTATAATTATTAAATGGTTTTGCAGGTAGTTAAAATGGGAAGAAATTCTTAGAATTAAAACCAGACAGACACATCCTCTGGCCTAAATTTTTCCTTCCAGAAACTTGTCTTCAGAAATACCTGCATGTGTGCCTGTTTTCACAGCGATGCTCACTGCAACATCAATGTCAAACATTAGCCTATGATGAAGGGCTTGCTTTTCTAAACCACAGACTGATCATAGTACAGTGAACAGCACAGCCATTACACAGAGACACACAACAGACAATCCATCCAGCTTGGACACAGGAGGTCTTCAGGATGTTAAGTGATACAGTGAGTTTCAGGACAATTTATATCTACAAAACAAATTTTGTTATGAACCCTCCTTTCATTTGTACGTGTACTTGATGGGTACATATGACTTGGATTATTTGGGATATGATTACCAAGTATTATAGGCTAGAAGATGTATAAACAGCAAAAATTTATTTTTTGTAGTTTTGGAGAGTGGAAGTCAGAGATCAGGGTACCAGCGTAGTTGGAGTCTGAGGACCTCTCCCATTTGTAATGCCAATATTTTATTATGGAAGGCAGTGGTGAAAATGTTTTCAGCCCCGCCCCTTTATAGTAAGAGCACTAATCAATCCCATTTGTGAGAGCTCCTCACTCATAACTTTATTGTCTTTCAAAATCCTCACTTCCCCAAACCAGAGTATTAAATTTGGGGTTTCAATATATGCATTTTGGGAAGACATAATATTTAGCCCATAGCACATACATGTGAGGTAGCTTCATCTGAATGTCTCAACAGTCATGAGGTTCAGTGAGACTGTCCAATCATAGAGCACTCCTTGAAGAAAGTCTAGGGGGAGTACAAAGCCTGAGAAAGAGAACTGGGGAGAAGGTTGAACCTATGGAATGCAGTGGGGATGTCTGAAGAGCTGATAGATCATAAAACACATGAAAAGGAGGAACACAAAAAGGTGCTGGGAAGAGAATGATTTTTGTATGAAGCTTAAAGATGCCTCCTACGTTAAGGAAGTGGCCCTGTTTCTACCAGAGATAGGAATGGTGTGAAGACCCTGTTTCTATGGGAAATGGGGATGGTGTGAAGATCCTATTTCTGTTGGAGATGGGAATGGTGTGAAGACCCTGTTTCTATGGGAGGTGGAAACGGTGTAAAGACCTTGTTTCTATGGGAGGTGAAATGGTGTGGACACAGCTGCAGGGCAAGCAGACCTCCATGCATAGCTTTGTAGGCTTCTGTCTTCATGAGGCAGTCAATTTTTATTCTGTGGACTATTTTTATAAAGATCCTGTATGTTCATGAGAAAAATGTATATCAACATGTACCCACACTGAAATAAGCCTGAAGGAATATTTACAGAACATTGGTACATGTTTATGTACATATATCTATTATATGTTACACATGTATAATTTATAAAATACTGGTAGTCATTGATGAAAACATACATATGACATGTTTTCTTGTCTTCATTTTCTCAGGTTGTAATGAACTTGCACTGCTCAGGAAATAATAAAAAGAAATAATACAAGTTGGGTATCCCTAATCTGAAGACCCAAATGCTACAAAATCTGAAACATTTGAGCACTGACATACCACCACCAGAGGAACACTCCACATTGAACCTCACACAGTAGATGGCAGGTCCACTGAATATATCCTGTGTGATAGGGAATATAAATGAATTGCATGTTTAGACTCAAGTCCCAGCCTCAACATAGCTCATTATGTACATACAAGAAGTCAAAAACTAAACAAAAATTGAAAATTTGAAACACTTTTGAACCCACGAATAAGGGGTAAAGGACAATCAACCTGTAGTACAATAAATAATTAAAGAAATGAAGAAATCAATAGAAGGAACACTTTTTATATGAGAACTGTCTTAATCTTTTGTTTATTCGGTTGTAAATGTAGGGTACAGCCTAAACAACTAAAGAGGAGAGGGCAATGGTAAGTGATGAGGTGATGAGGAAGGGTGGGGTGAGCAAAAGGACACATGGGACATGAATGAGGAAAAGGGGTTGGGGAGGAGGCACAGCGGGGCACCAGGGCTGCAGTTGAGGATGAGGAGGGCGAAGAACACTAAAACTCACTTTGTTCAAAAATCATAATGACACGTGACACCTTATATGTTAATTTTTAAATTTTAAAATATTTCTTTTTTCTGTTTTAAGTCATTTTAAAGCTTGTTCAAGTGGTTTATTTGTGTGTGTGTGTGTGTGTGTGTGTGTGTGTGTGCAGGTAGATATTGTCACTGTTTAATATTCAGATTGATCCAAATTTTCTTCTTCTTTTTTTTTTTTTTTTTGGTGTTTTTGAGACAGGGTTTCTCTGTGTAGTTTTGGTGCCTGTCCTGGATCTTGCTCTGTAGACCAGGCTGGCCTCGAACTCACAGAGATCTGCCTGGGTCTGCCTCCTGAGTGCTGGAATTAAAGGCATGTGCCACCACCGCCCAGCTCCAAATTTCCTTTATTAAAACAGTATAGAGTTGGCAGAACTGTCTAAAATTTAAGTAGAATTTTAAAGCAAAGGAGTGCAGACAAAATGGGAGAACTTTGAAAAAAACAACACAAACCAACCAATATTTGTCAAGATGAACTTGTAAGTGGAAAGTCTTCCCTTCTGTGCAGAGAACCGTGCTTTCTAAACCTGATAGTGAGGTTGGTGATTTTGTACAAATCCCGTCGCTAACAGAATCACTCCATTGGCTAGCGTGTATTCACACAGGATGCTCAGGCGGAAGCATGGTGGGCAGGGCCTCCACTGCTGGGGCGAAGGGAAGGGAAGGTCACAGTGGGAATGCGTGTGGACTTCTCGGAGGACTTTAGCTTCCCACAGTGCACTGTGAAAAGCAGAAACTGTTAACCGCCAAGTCTGGGGAATCAGTGATGTCACTTGGGTGAAAATTTTAAGGAACTGTGAATAAAATATCTTCCAACTTGACTGCAGTCCTGTGAAAGATTGGCCATTGATGACATCTGGGCATTGGGCTTTGGGAAGGTTCTTGTAGTTTCCAGAACTGGTCAGAGTGACTCATTTATGAATGTTTCTACAAACAGCTTTGTTCCCAGTGAACACCCACCTCACCCCATGTAGCTATTCCTCTCACTGAATTTGCTTTGCATTCTTTCATTTAGGTAAATCATAGGTGAGATCTTTTGAGAGAATTATTTCTAAGTTAGAATCCAGCCTTTCTTCTGCAAAGACACAGCAAAGAAAGTGGACAGATAAAACCTATCCTCTCTGCTCATCTGAGAGGCCAGTGTTGTGTCTCATCTCTGGGCTGCCCTACCATTTTACAAGGAAGGGTGAAGATTTAAGTCAAGGCTTTCCTGAAAGGGTGGCACAGGGAAGAAACGCCTGTGACTGAATGTCTTCTTCCTGCTCTGCTCCTGAGCACATTGCTGTGGTGGTGCAGGCCTGGGTGGGTTTGGGTGGGGTGGGGAGGTGGGAAGGAGTACAGGGCACTGGTGAGTGGCAGGATACCAGCATCACCAACACTGCCCTCGCAGAAAGCCCTTCTTACCAGTATGGCCAAATTTACCAAAATGAAGAATGATTGAGGAAGAAAAAGGTAGTTAGCTGCAAACAGGAGTAAGTTTTTAGTCAAAACCTTCTAAGAAAGCCATATATATACAGGGTTAGTGATATACAAAGATACTATGTGGAGGAAAGTCATTACTTGGCCTGAAGGTAGCTTCTAGTGTGGAGGGAACTTTTAGAGATCTAGTTGGTTCAAACTAGTTTGTGACAGGCAACAACTAGACTCTTAGGAATACTAGAAGCTATTTCCCATCATGTTATAGCTTGAAATTATAACTGGAATAATTGTTACACAGAGGCTAGTGATAAGAGACAAGGATTGAATCTGTAAGTTATCTAGAGAGCCAACCGTCTGAGAAGCAGCAGATGAGCACACTAAGAACTGCCTTGTATCTCATTCCCAACTGACTTTAGGGGAAGCAGGAGAAGGAAACAAAGGGGATGAGCTGTTCTCGAGCTTAGGTTAGCCTCTCTGGTCAGTTGTGAGAGAGTTCTTCCAATGCAAGGGCATCTAGGCATTTGGTAGCCAAGGAACACCACCAAGTCACACCATGCAACAAACTTCACACAAGAGATTTGTTGGGGGAGAACAGAGTGGCAGCTGCCTCTGACCAGGAACAGACTGTGGAGGCTGGGCAGAGGGCAGGGCCTTTTGCAGAGTTGTTGGAGCATACCCAGTGAGCTAGTGGGAAAGTATGGGTAGTTGTTTTTGGCCCTTAATGCTGAGGGCTGGGGATTTCAGGAGCTCCAGGTCAAGCCAGGGCAGGTTTTTCCCCGGTGCCTACACTGTGGTCAGCCACATTTCTGAGACTAACATCTGTGCCTCTCTGACCACCATCCCTTGCATTCTTCCTTTCCTCCATGGATGTCTGGGTTCAGGCACCTCTTAGAACACCGAGTCAAATTACTGTCTGCTGATCTCAACCTTATTCTCCTACCAGTTAACTCAGAACAAACTACTGACATTGTGAGTATATGCTAAGCTGATAATAACACACGCATGCAGATCTGTTTCTACAGTATGGAACACAACGTATTATAATAAAAAATAAGAAAATGCCTCTATCCGTCCCTTCTGTCATTTGTCAAAATCAGCCACAACAGGAGTATTTCTCCAAAGAATTGGTGCACATTGTAAGTTGGTGCCCACCTTCCTATCCAGCTTTTAATCCTTACCTTTGTATCACAGGGGGATAGACAAGTCACCAAAGATTGCTCTGTTGAAGGGGAGCCCCTGAGCAGAGGACTTCACGCATGAAGGGGAGTGGTGCTTAGCTGTAGTACTCCAGTGGGGTTGTGGTTGAAGGCTCTAGTGTCCTGGCTAGCACCCAGCAGGTGTATATCCACAGTGGATGAAGTGGATGAAGGAATAGCCCACTTTGACAGCAGCTCCAGCCCCTTTCCTGCTGACCCTGACCCACCTCACCAAGGGGAGCATGTCTTCAGAACCTTCAAAGTCACTTCCTCAGATTAGCATTTGTATCCTGTTCTCTCCTCTCACACATTTTAACCTTTACTTCATACAGAGAAGTTTCTGGAGACTTGGAGGAAGACTCAAGCACCAGTTATGACCTAAACTTTTGAAAAGAAGTTTTTTGATGGAGGGAGGGAAGGGAGAGAGAAGGAGGGAGGGAGGGAGGGAAGGAGAGAGAGAGAGAGAGAGAGAGAGAGAGAGAGAGAGAGAGAGAGAGAGAGAGAGAGAGGAGAGGAGGGAGAGACAGAGGAAGTGGAGCCCTGCCTTGCAGAGCTGGAATTGGGTTCAGTGATTCCAGCTGAGATGGAAGTTGGTGACCTTTGCTCTCTGGCCTCCAGCATTCTCTATTTCATGCTTCTTATCAGGCAAAGGCCCACAGACCATATGCCCGGGAAGACATAAGATTTTACTGTATGGGTATCAGAATATCATTTAAACAATCTCTGAGCTGAAACAAAGGAAGCCACACCCTCTCCTTCAGAACAGAGACCGTCTCTGAGGCATAGGCCATGCTGGATGGGTCTTCCTAGCAGAGTACTTGCTCCCAAAGTACTTGCCATGTCAGATGGATGTGATGAGACACTTAAGAAGAGCCAACGCAGTGGAGTTTCATACTATTTTTTTTCTTTTACTTGAAAACTTGTTTTAATGATCAAATTTGGCAGTTACAAACCTGTACACCATTGGGTAGACTTTTTTTCTTGTTTTAGTTTTTGGCTATATTTTTTGTGTCCTTTTATTTCATTTTGTTTTTCTTTCATTTCTTTTCTTCTTCTTCTTTTTTTTTTTTTTTTTTAAAGAACACAAGACTGAATACCGCCAACAGCAATATATGCAGAAACAATCCATTTCTGTAAGGGACAAGATTCAGTGAACTATCCGCTTTCCCCTTTGCATAAGGTTTGGGGTGATGTGTGTGGGAGCTGAGGTGAGCGTGTAGGTGAAGAAGTGACAGCTCGTTCTGTCTAGGAAATGGCATGAAGGTCGAGTGCTTAATAACTGGGCAAAACACATTCATCTTAAAAAAAGCCAATAGAAACATTTTTTGAAAACAGAGTTAAATGAAAACAACAGAATAAAAGGAAAGACACAATACATTTCAAAATGAATAAAAAACATCTTTTTCAAATCTAAAGTCCTCTTTTTTTGTGGGTGTACCTCAAAAGTTTACAGAACAACAACGTGGATGACTAAGAATTCTATTTGACCCTCCAAATTAAAGCATCCGGATAGGCATCAAATACTGTATCTACAAATGCCTGGAAAATTGAAACCACCTATATACAATTTTATAAACATTTTAAACACCAAAAACATACATCTTTTACAAACCAGCCTGTTTATAACAGACAAATGTACAACATGGTCTCTGGTAACAGTGCTTTGCAAGAACCCTCCCCATTTCCAGACACATCTGTCACTCCCGAAATCCAGTAGTATGGGCTCATAAAATTGTGAAATAGGAGCAATTCAGGGATTTGTTTGCTGAAGGGTGCTACAGGACATTCTAATGGGTCCAACACACTCCAAACGACTACAGAATTCTCTAGTGCATCCTGAACACTGGAAGAGACTAATTATGGCCTTTGTGTATTGTTACATACTTGTAATTATTGCTTTTCATTAATACATAAGGAAAGAAATACCTTATTTTTTCCTGTCTTAGCCGTCTGGCTAAATGTTCGCTGATGTCAAACCCATGCATGGCGACTTTAAACCTCCTGTGACGTACAACCGGAAGCTCAAAGAGATGGGCCTGAATCAGCAATGTGCAGTTGAAGGTTGCAAGACACAAACTAACAAGAACACACACCACCTCCTCACAGACCACACGGAGAGATGGCACTGAAGAAATGCCCCTTGGAAGCCCCAGGTCCCATAAAGCACAGGACATCCAAATCTAAGCACATGACCAGTGTCTGCAGCAGTGAGGAGGCCAGACATCTGCCAGACAACCCACGGAACAGAAACACTAGATCTTCCTGAATTACTTCATCTAACCAGGTCTTTCATGGTTTGTTCTGATCATCTTTCTCTGTTTGTTTGTGTGGCTCTCTCAGCTTCTGCAAAGCAGACACAGCACTGTGACTAGGGAGTCAGCAGAAAAAGGCCAATAGGAAACATTTCCCTTTGTTCTGAGATAGTGATTGCTTATGGCAGTTCCGGGTAAATCTGCCCAGGCCTTCCTGTGACTCTAACAGCTTAAAATTGAAGATTATGGCCTTGACCTACATATATTGCTATGACTTTCCCATTGCATTTTGTGAGTGGGCAGGATAGGGGTAACATAGAAAGCAGGCATGGGATAAGGCTCAGCAGCAAAATACTCTCAGAGGAAGGGAATAAATGAAGCACACTCTCTATCCTTTATAGCCCTATAGCTCCTGCTTTGAGTGGGACAAAGATTAACAGCTTCTCTCACACTCACCAGAACGTGTGCAACACAACTCCCAACAGATACACAGACACTCACTAATTGGCTAATTTTCTATCGTGGTGGACAGAACAAGAACAGATAGTGGGCAGAGCTTATGAGAAGGAATCAGCAACATTAAACCCATAAAACACACCTAGTGGGTGTGCTACACACCACCAGTTTCACTACCAGTGACAACTATAGTCTGAATATAGTTCTGTGCTCACTCCATCCCCGTTCTAGAAACATTCATTTGGCAAAAGCAGCATTTTGATGAATGTCCAAATCTCTGGACCCACCAGAGTCCCGGAGAAATGGTCTTTATTTGTTTTGTTTTCTTGCATATTTCAGTGAAGGAACAGCGGGAAGTTAGGGGTTCAGTAGAAGGAAGCAGCTGCCGGTTCAGGACAGCTTAGTGGTGTGCAACATTACAGAAGAGAAGCAGTGCCTGCGTGGACGGGTGACAGTTTTTGTCAATGAGTTAACTTTTGTGTGAGCCTGGGCAAGTCTCTTCCTCTCTCTGGGCATGCTTCTTCCCTTATGAAGTATGGGGGCAAGCCTAGAAAATCTTAATGACCCAGTTCTTTAGAACTGTGGTCATGCCACCTAGTTGCACATAGATCTCACTGCACCACACATTCTAATCTGTAAGGAAATCTAATTTTTTAAAAAGAGAAGAACCCAATAGATGTCTGTAGAGCTCTTTTGCTGAAATTTAACAGAAAGGTGTCCTAAAGAAAAAAGTATGGTATGTAGGTCAGAGGAGAGGGTGGGCGGGGATTTCATCAGTGACTCGGCAACTGCCTGCTGTTAGCTCTATTTATGCCTTCATTATAGGGTTGGCCAGGCGGTCTCTCTGGGAGAGATGCTGGCTAAGCACTGGTGACTCATTGGCATGGATCTCATCTCATATTGCCTGGGGGCAAGAAATGAGTTGTTGGTTTTCCTTTGATGGTTTTATGCTGTTGTGTTATTAGAGCACAGCGGTGATTCAATTCTGGACCATTAGTTTGTCATTTTCTTTGCGATTCTTGCAAATGTGCTTCTTACCTAAGAAAAATACTAAAGACTTTATCCTTGAAAGCAGCCTTAGTGAAAGTCATTAATTTCAAGACCACAGTGTGGAGAATGCCTCCATGGGTGAGTCTAACCTGGAGAACGGAAGAGAAAAGCAGAGAAACCAGACAAGCATATCCTCTAACTCAGGAAGTCTGGGAATGGAAGGGATCTTTTAAAATGACAGATGTTCAGAAACACTGATTCCTCCAGAGAAGTAAGAGGATTAAAGACAATGGAGGAGGTGATAGGAAGATCCCAGACAGCTCCCTTTACACACCAGGAGCCATCCATACAGAGATTAGCTCACTAGGCAGATGTGCAAATATGCGTTTCTTTGCCGTGCTCACTGCACAGGCTGTGGCCACAGCTGATCGAAGTGGAAGAGGAAAGTTAACTCCACTGCCGACTTGAACTTTGGAATGTTGGGGTTTTGTATTCTCAGTGGGATGAGCATTCTTTCACGGGAAAGTGATGGCCAAAGGCCATAGGTTAGATGGGAGGGAGACCCCAGGGTGTAATCAAATGTTACACAATTTCAAATAGTAGTTCTGGAAAACTATAAAATAGTCTTTAAAAAAATCACAGTACTTGCTTTAAGTTATTATAAATGGCAGTACTAAAATAAGGTTAACTGAATTGGAGTAAGATATGGCATTTGGTGTTTCTGTAACGCTAAAGATCAGAGAAATCAGGAGGCTGAGCAATGCTTGCTCACCTCATAATTTCCAGCACTGAATCCTAAACCCTTTGGGGCAGCTTCCCTCAAGAGCAGCTGCAGTGAGTGCACACTCAGAGCAATACTTAGGCCCTCCTCACATACACACAGGCACACACACTTGCACACATGCATCCACCCACCCACCCACACACACACAATTTAATTTATACATGGTCACTACTTACCATTTTCTTAAAAACCTAAGAATATTTATAATGACACCACTACCAGTTTAGAATAACACATACAACTTTCACCTTCAGTGTGAAGAATTGTGATCACCTCTGACAATCTCACATTCCCCCTTCTCTGAATCTGTGAATTCTGCTTAGGCTTTCCAATATGTCTCATTCTAGAGAGCAATATACCAGCAGGGGCCTATTTCTGCAGCAGTGTTAGAACCAAGATATGGCTAGGATCGCTTGCCAGAAAACACAGAGCAAGGTCGTTACAGTCTTTCTAATGTTTGAACATTAACCTCCCCCAACCCACCACTGGAGTCTAGATAGTCTTTTATTGCTCTTTCCTGGAAACTTTCTCGAAGACCACAAACCCAACTATACGATACCAGATGCTTAACACAAACAAGAAAAAAAAAATCTGAGCACACTAAGCATGTTACTCAAACCTAATTTTATAGCTGAAAATTAGACAGCTTGTTTAAAAATAGAGTTGGTTTTAAAGGCTTCCGTCCACCTTCTTGTTTAACATTCACGTCTCTTTTCTTTCATCTAGAACACTAACTTTCTGACAAACATCACTACTATTTTCACTTCCTTGGCTCAAAATCGCATGCACCAATGCCCCTGGCGGTGGCAGGGTTTAATACTGCAAGGACCTTTGCTTTCATACCTTCCGGGGCACAGTAATGCTCAAAGCCATTCGTGTTCTCCCTTTGACTTAGTAAACCCATCCCTTCGTCTCTGCATTCCAAGCCACAAACACAGGTACCCACAAACAAGGATTGTCAGCTCCCCCTCCCCCAAAAACAATTTCTGAGCCTCTCCTTGTCACTCTGGGAGTCAAGCTTGCTTGTGACAGTAAGACTTGTGAAGGTGTTCCTCATAGAAAATCCACATTTCCACAGACTTCTTCTCTCCATCCAGACGCAAGTGCAGCTTATTTCCTTCCATGCTGTAACAGTCAGGGCACAGCACCTATGGGTGTCCTCTACACCTGGGTCTGGTGCTGTGTTTCCATGAAGGGAATGTGAAGGTTGGCGAGGTGGAGCTCGCCTGCGCTCTCGTAGTCACTCATGGCTACCTCAGAGTCGTCAAAGCCACAGCGGGCTGACCTATCCGAGGATGAGGTGCCTCTGGATTTGTGCAAGGACAGAGACACGCTGTCTGCTGGGCCCATGACCTCTGCGCCCTGGTTCATGCTTCCTGCAAAAGTACTAAAATCGCAGCTGGAGGGGGGGCCCCCCAAATCTGTTTCGTTGGGAAGTGGGTGAGGAGGGAGGTACTGGCTGGGGTGAAACCGGGGCCTTCTCCTGCAGTCTGGGCTCATGGTGCCAGCTAGTGAGGTGGGCTGGGAGGGAGGCAGTGCCTCATACTGGTCAGAGAAGTCCTCAGGCAGTGGTGGGGGCAGCTGATCCTGACTCAGGAACTCTTCTTCGTGAGGTGGCGGGTATTCACTGTCAATGTCATATCCACCTAGGTAGTAGTCGCTCTCCAGCTCCCGTGTGCTACCCTGGTGTGCCGACCCTCCATCTTGGCTCTCATAGTTGGGCATTTCCTCGATGTCAGACAGCCGTGCCCCAGGCATCCAGTCAGAGGTATCCCAATGATAGGCTGTGAGAGGAAATCCAGATGATTAGCTACCTGCAGACTAGAGGTGGGGCAGGGACGAGCAGAGAGCAGGGATGGGCCTGCCATGCATTACTAATGCCTAGGAAACCCCAAGAGCCAAGGTCATATGCAAACTCTCTATAAGGGCCCATTGGGGCCAGCCATGTTGTGGCGTGGAGAGAGAGAAGGTACCTGGCCAGTGCAGACTCATACTCACTAGGCCCAGAGAGATGGCCAACAAAGGCATGCTGATGGAACACAGACTCAGGATCCTCAATATCCACCCCTACCCCTTTTCCCTTCCACATGCTGTGCACAAGGCCAGGCTGATAGCATGCTGGCAGAGAGATGCACCAGTGTATTGTGAACTGCCCAAAGCAAGGAGCTTTGCAGGGGAATGGGTGGCTTTCACACACAGGGAATGAGGCCAGGAAAGGAATGCATGTGGAACTGAGCACACAAGATGCTTGGAACATGCAAAACTCAGATTGGGAGACTCGGAGGGGGTGGGGGGAGGGGCATGGTACAAGTGAGTGGAGAGGTGCGAAACACTGAAATGAGCTGGTATCCTGGGTGGTGGCAGAGTCACCTCTGTTGTAGTTCTGTCCTTGGTCCATACCAGACACTGTTCAAACACAAAGTGAAAAGTGAACCTGGCCATCCAGGCCATGTGAAGAGAGACAAAGCAGGTATTTCAGAAGCCTTAAAACTACTCCCAGGGAACCAAGGCCTAACACTGAGTTTAGTTTTTTTTTTGTTTTTTTTTTTTTTTTAAAAAAAACTCTCCCCATCGCTATTTAGGAAAGTAAGACATAAATCCCATCTGTATTTTGTTACAGTTTTATTAAAGTACTAACAAAATTACCTGATATAAATTAATCCCCATAAAATTTCCATTTCTGATGATTTTATAAGTATCCACAGCTCACAGAAGCTATTCAAAACATACAAGAATGAATGTAATATTGACTGATTAACCTGGATTGCAAATGAATATTCTTTACTTTGAAGAGATTTGATGAGAGAACCTAAATATTAAAAAAATATGAACTAGATTTTTCTCTTAAAATTATTAAGTTTATTGCAATCCATAGAGATACATCTGGCATTGAATTTGATTTTTTTTCTGGTGCTGGAGAACAAATCTAGAGTCTGGACTAGTTAGGCAAGTTGTCTATCATTGAGCTAAATTCCCAACCCCATTATTTTATCTAGAACCACCACTATCTTGTCCTTTCTGTTGATTACAGTCAACCCAGATAGGGCACCACAGAAGCAAACTTTCCAGAAGGACACAGACATGCTATGAGAGGAGGGGACAAACAAACAAACAAAAATCAAAACCAAAGATAACAGTAAATACCTTCGTTCTCTATAGAGTCAACTACATTGTTGACAAGCTGAATGACAGTCACTATGGATGCTTTTGGCAGGAGAAGAAGACAGGAGGGAGGGGAAGGACAGTTTCTGGTTAGTTACATATTTCAAACACATGTTAATGACCAATAACAACAATAATGAAGACATTATACATAAACTCCCACAGCCTTCCCACAGTCTGTCCCTCAGGTGTCAAGAGGACACATATATTGAGTCCTGGGGACTGTTGGAACAGAATGGAAACAGCAGAAAGATAGGAGGATGTACTCCTAAAAAGCATGATTTTCAAGGATGTCTGAGTCATTTCTTCACACTCCACGGCCTGTCACATTACACCAGGAAGATGGTGGCCCACGGAACTCCTGGAGATTTCTCATTAGCATTCTCAGAGGCCCCAGAGGAAGACTGTTCCTGGGGAGAACTACTTGTTGGTCAGCAATGTGCTCTGAATCCAATGTCTACTGTGTAGGATTCTTTGAATTGATGGCCTCACACAAGCCACTGATAGTCCAGACCAACCTGAAGCCTATCTCTTGCTGGTGAGGCTTGGGGTATGTGAAGGAGACCTCTGTTCTATTAGAGTTGCTTTAGATGCTCATGACTTCAGATGAAAGGGCTCAGTGCTACCTGCCCAGATGCAGGTCATGAAGGGGTAGGCGAGAGAGTTAAAGAGCCTTTGAGAGCCATCAGCCAGATGTTATAGCTGGAGCTACTGCTGGTCTCTGAAATGATAAGTTCTCAGTGTTTAACAGAAGATGCAAAGTTGCTATAGTTTTTCTTCTCGCTGGAGGTGAAGAAGGGAGGGTGCAGAAAGTAAGCACACCTGGGTCAGAGGCCAGTGCCTTTGGTTTGAAAACGGTCAGAAGAAATTTACATGGTTTGTTAACCCAGAAGATAGATACATCTGTGTGTGTCTGTTTGTATATGTGTGTGTGCGTATGCATGTGTGTTTGTGCATGGTAGATGCATGTGTACAGGTTGATGGGCCTGTGCAATCACATGGGGAGACCAGAGCAGAATGCAGAATGCCTAAGTATTTTTCTCTCTCACTCGGCCTTGTTGCCTTGAGGCAAGTTCTATCAGTGGACAGGAAACTTGGAATGTTGGCTTGGCTGACTGGCCTGTCTCTTTCCCCCAGTGCTTGGGTTTGCTCTGTGCCACATGATTTTTGTTTGTTTGTTTGTTTTTGTTTTTGTTTTTGGAGACAGGGTTTCTCTGTGTAGCTTTGGCACCTTTCCTGGAACTCACTCTGTAGCCCAGGCTGGTCTCGAACTGCCTCTGCCTCCCGAGTGCTGGGATTAAAGGCGTGTGCCACCACCGCCTAGCTGCCACATGATTTTCTGTAGATGCTAGAGATCCTAACTCAGGTCCTTATGCACAGAACAGTGCTCTTGCCTATGGAGCCATTTTCCCAGCTCTTGCATTGAAACTTCTTTAGGGGTGGCTCATGTTGGGGGAACATGTGGAAGAGGTTTGGGTTACATGTGAGAAAGCAAGCTGTTGTAGTCCATTGACTACTTCTTGGGTCACTTTCCCTGTTTGCTCGGAGGCTGGGACTGTGCTGTCAATTTCGTTCTGCTCAGAACACCCAGCCCAGGACTTAGCACACAGTGGATTAGCAAGAGTTCATGTGTTGAAAGATCACATTAATTAGGAAGTGTTAATTTTTCTTTGCCAACTGCTGGTAAACAGAAAAGGCAACCTAAGGTGTTGGCTAGGGTGGGCTGCCTGCCCCAAGGATCATCTGAAATGATTCTTGCTCTAGTACCACATGACAAACATTAGCTAGTTGGACTTTTCTTCCTCTTTCCCTCTTATCCTCCACAGCTGGTTTCCTAGTTAGAAACATCAGCTCCTTCTCCATCTGCACAGGCTCTTGGGAACTGGATGCACCAGATTCGGAGTTACCAAAGCAGTCTGGGAGCCACAGGGACTTTGTGCAGCATTCTGGGCAGACAGACATTTTTTCTAAGGATCTGTGTCATAGTTTTTAATCAGTTCTCCAAAATCCCACGACCCCACATGATTGATTAGAAGGGAAATTCAATTGAACAAAGACATCACTGGCTCTACAGAAAGTCACCCTGTCTCCAAAGTAATCTCTAATGATGCAGTGGCTGAATGCAGAGCAGGGAGTGAGAGGGTACAAGCAGCAAGGGAACACATCATCATAGATGTCTGCTGTTGAGGAGGAGGCAATTCTGCCACCATCTAAATCAAAGAGGGAGCTGTTGTCCACTCCCTCTGATGCAGATTCTGCTCTGACCGGTGCCCTGTCATTGGGAACTCTGGCAAGGACTCTCAACAATGGGTAAAAATGGTTAAGAGCCAACATACAGGCCAAGAAACAATAGCAGTCGTGTCCCCCTTCTCCTCTTCCACTGTCCCCAATGCCGGGAAGGGAATGTGCTTACCATTGTCATCGCCAGAATCCGACTGGAAGGAGCTGAGGGACTGAACTTCGGAGTTACTGCCTTTGTTACTGTTGGTGAAGCAGGTCACCTCTCCCGGGTCGTCAGCCCCTTTGTCTTCATGAACAGGCAAGAGAAAGCAGAAACAGCGCTCAGCCTCGTGCAATCTTTCAGTCTGGCTCTCTCCCTTCCTACCCCTTTTTCTTAGAGGCTTTCTGATTTGCTTCGAGAAAATAAGTTAGCTCCACAATGGAAAATTGATTGTGCCATAGGGGGCAAAGGTCTGTCAATCAAGTGATTTACATTATGGATTTGGACCCCTTAACCCGTGGTAAATGAGCTTCCGCATAGCTGTCAGCTCAAAGTAGGTGTTCCTGCCTCAAAGTGAGGACTGCGGAGACAGGGAAATGGGGATGGAGTAGCTGACTTGCTCTTCATTCAGACTTAATTTATGTCATTTACATGAACCGATGTGGTGTCAACACCAGGTTAAATGAGATTACTTTTAAAACAGGGGCATAAATATTTTATAGGCAAGAAAGCCGTTATATTTCTTCCAGCTTCCATCTCTGGGGATAAGTGGAATTTTCAGCTCTGCCTTCTAGAGGGCAGTGGTGTTTCATCCTGGGGCTGCCAATGTTCTCTGCCCTGTGTCTGGTAAGAGGACAGACAGATGTGAATTTTCCCTTATTCACTTGGTTCTCTCTCTCTCTCTCTCTCTCTCTCTCTCTCTCTCTCTCTCTCTCTCTCTTTCTCTCTCTCTGCTATAGAAAAATAGCCAGATTCCCTTCACACACACACACACACACACACACACACACACACACACACACACTCACACACACACAAATGCACACACACAAATGTACACACTCACACACACCCCTTCTACTTTGATAGATGTACAAAGCAAAAAAAGCACCATATCTTGAGGTGGTCAAGTCCACAATGAATTAGTTGCCCAGAAACTGTCTTGCTAGCTCTAACTGTTCCTTGCTTAACAAAGAAGGAAACGTGTTCTAGAAAATCCAATGATACTTCAGGGGAAAATGTGAGCTTTGGCTTGGGGTGGGTTCTGGAAATAAAGCTGTCATGTCATGAGGTGTTGATGAAAAATATCCTCCAAGAACTACTGCAGACCACCTTGGAATGTGAGTGTCCAGAGACTCAGATCTGTGATGAAGGGAACAGTTACTTGGTTTTGCAGCCACAGATCTCTGCACAAAGAGTAACATCAAGGTAAACATAAGGACTCTCCACCTGCTTTCAGAGGATGAAGCCAGAGCCTCGGATAAACCGATGGAAGTGTCAAGAGCCCCAGGGTGGGGGGTTTACTTCCCCACAGCTACAACTCAAAACACAATGGTGTATTTCAGCAAAGAGCAAGGTGTTCATGACCTAGCTCCGAACACTGGAGAACATGCAGGTGGTCAGCTGGCCCTGGTGGCCTCAATGACACCTGCAAGCCCTTTGCTTTGCCTTTAACTTAGAACTCCCTTCATTTCCAAAATAAAAGGGAGTGCTTTGCCTGGGCATGATAGCATACAGATTTAATTCTAGGATTTAGGAGGCAGAGGCAGGCAGATCTCTGTGAGTGAGTTCTAGGCCCTAGTCTACTTAGTAAGTTCCAGGACAGGTGGTACTACACAGTGAGATCCAATAAACAAGCAAACAAACCAACAACAATCAAAAGGGGGCTCTCCACAGCATTGTTATGATCCCTGACTCCACTTAAGAGCCCAGGGGATGGTTTAAAATACAGGACAGACCCAGCAGATGGCATTAGCATAGAAATACCTCACCTTACGTCTCCCCTCCCTTGGAGCGATTCTCTCTCATACTCTGCTCTGCCTCTTTGCTGAGCTCCTGGAGCAGTTCTACTAAGAGCCCAGACTCTGCCCTTTGCTTCCATCAAGCTAGTCTTCTCCAGGAGCTGATAACGGTACCCATGTTGGATAAGCCATTTAGCTGTGATAGTACAAGCAGATGGCAGACACACAGCAATGGCAGCTTTACTTCCACATTCTCATCAAATCACGGTGTCTACCCCCATACGTATTTTTTCCTTTGTCTTGGTCAGTTCCTAGTACCTCACACGAGGAGCCTTATGGACATGCTTGGCTTCTATAATAAAAGCTGCCTCTCCTCCCCCTCCTCTTTCTTTCCAGGGAGAGTTTGTTTTCCATTCTGCCCTCTGCCCTCAGACTGGCATGTCCAAGCTTCTTTCAGAGGTCCAGCCAGTCTACTGTCTCTTTCCCCTCGGTGAGCTGACTGTCCTCCATCAACTGTACAATATGCAGATGGTAGTCAACTGTCATCTCTTTGACTTCTGGATTGCCCCTCCCCAACCCCTGCATGCATCCTTAATACCCGCCTTGCTACTTCCTGATTCAAGGAGACCCTCTCCAATAGTTTCCTACCGAAATTCACTCAATGTTAAGGATTCCTCAGTAATGCCCCTTTGTCCAGGAGCATGGTTCACTTCCTTGTCTGAACTTGTTCTGTAGGACCATCTGAAGCCCACACCATCCTCTCTCCTCGGCGGGCGTGTATAACAATCCCAGCCACACCAACGCTGCTACTCAGCACACCAAGCCCTTTCCCACTCCAGGGCTTATACCCCCAGGTCTTTTCCCAGGGGTTAGCATCTTGCTGCAGGAAGCCAAAGGGAGAGGGAAATAGAGCCACCTGGCTCCAGCCACTGCCTGTGTTCCATCATCTTCTTCATGAGACTGCCTTTCCTTCCTCCCCGCTTCTCAGAGGTTAGCATGGTTTGAGCTGCGGAGACCCAGGGGCTTCCCAGCGCACCCGCCCATTACTGCATCTCACTTACTTTCAGGTCCTGTGTCCCAGCCATTCTTCCGGATGGAATCGCAGTCCGAGCGGCAGGGAGACACAGCTGGGAGGTTGGGGGCCACGCTGCATACCACCACACCTCGACGTGCAGTCAGGATGCGCGGAGACTCTGGATGGAACGTGCTCATCTCCTGTGGCTCACCACCCAGTGCATCCAGCCCCTTGTCCATATTGCTCCTGGAGTCGCTCTGGAAGCAGGGTGTGTAGGCCATGGGGCGCACTGGCACCTGTGGGGGCCCCACCTCCTGGTACACATTGCGCCCGTCCCCTGCACGCAGGCTACGGAATGGGATGCCATTGCTCTTGTGCAGCAGCGCGGCTGTGGCTGGGTCCTGCACGAGCGTGATGTTGTTCCGCGAGTAATTCTTTCGAAAGACCTTCTTGCGAAAGACGATGAAGAGCACGACCAGGGTGAAGATGACGAAGAGGACCACAGCAATGCCTATCAGTTCCTCCTTGCCCACGTATGAGTGGCCGGCTTGGATGTTGGGCACGACCACGGGACGCAAGCCACAGTACTGGCCCACATAGCCTGGGGTGCAGTTGCAGAAGAAGGAGCCAAAGAGGTTGACGCAGGAGGCCCCATTCTCACACTCCTCTCGCTCACACTCGTCCACGTCATCCTCGCACCTTCAGAGACAAAGTACACAGAAGCCCTTCCAACATCAGGACCACTAGACCAGAGTTCAGACAAAAGGCCCAGCTTTAAAACAGAAGGAAACCCCTAAAGGGTACAATTCCACGTGGCAGTGTGTGCGTGTGTGAGTATATGCATGTTCATATTCATATGTGCATGTTCATATCCAATACTCTGGTCAGGCGCACCTTAGATTTAAAACGGTGCAAGTTTAGAAACAGCATATAGTATGCATTTCTCACATCATGTGAAACACTTCTGCACCCTTTCCCTAAGGGTGCAACATAGGACCTCATAATCAAATTCACCAGTATTTCTGCAGGGAAACATGGATGGTTGCACCAACTGAGAGAAATGGACAAGGAAGAGCATTGGAGCAGTTCTAGGCCTCTTGTACCACCACAGCACTATACCTACAAAGCAGGCTTTTAGAATTAGTGTGTGTGTGTGTGTGTGTGTGTGTGTGTGTGTGTGTGTGTGTCTGTCTGTCTGAATACCATGTGTGTGCAGGTGTCTGCACAGGCTAGAAGAGGGCACTAGATCCCTTGGAGCTAGAATTACAGGTGGTTGTGAGCCACCCAACATGGGTGCTGGGAACTGAATTCAGGCCCTCTGGAAGAGCAGCGAGCTGTCTTAGCCACTGGCCTCTCTTTCTGGTCCAATGTAGCAAGCCTTTAAGTCTGACTCCTTCTTACTTTAACACTGAAAGTTCGTGAAAGAACGTCTGCCCTCCACGCTTCTCCACCTAAGTGATTGTTCTGATATGCTCATTGAAAAAGCCTGATTCACCTATAGTTTTGGTAACCCACCTTTTAAAATGTAGTTCAAACATCCCCAATTTGAACAGATTAGGGCCAGGTCAGCCAGAAATTAGTTAGAATCAGAGTATTTAAAAATAAATGCAACTTTATTACTTTAAATTACATCCAGCGATTCAACGTCAGCTAAGTATTTCTTGGTAGACTCCTCAGAGACTTGCTCTAATGAACATGCCAGGCTGATCTGTAATTAGACTATCGCTCGCTGAGAGTACACGGATATACTTTGAAATGATCAAGGATGCCCGGAAGTGGCCTTTTACTCAGAAATTAAAGCATTCCCTTTCCATCTGGTTAACACTTAAATTTCACTCATTTCCTGGAGGAAAAGTTTTCAAAGGAGAGGTAAGGATTAATTTCTCAGAATAGTCATTAAACACTATACAGTAGAGTCCAGCCGGTTCTGGGAAGTGAGTTTTATGTGTATCTCAGAATTATACTGGAAAGTATGAGTGGTGTTAAGCACGTTTGAAGTGTCTTCTATATTATGGAATACATAGGGATTGAATAAGCTTGAAAAGACAAAAAGATAAAGTAAAACATACAGATCAGATATAACCCTAGAGTCCCTACTGACATTGTAAGTACTTAAAAAAATGTAGTTAGTGGTGTGTGTGTACGTTTATTTATGTGTGTTGTATTTTCTTGTCAGTGTGGTTGTGGTGTGCACATGCCCTGTGGAGACCAGAGGTTGATGTCGATGTCTTTCTCCACCACTTTCCATCTTGATCTTTTGTGAGACCCCATCTCTCACTGAACCGTAAGCACACTAGTTTGAATAGGCTGATTGGCTAATGAAATCCCAGCCCTAGGATTACAAGTCTGTGCCACCATGCCCAGGTTTTTATGTGGGTACTAGGGACTCTTTTACTGTAGTCACTTTTCCTACTAAGCCAGCCCCTGTGAGCACTGTATGGGAAAGACAGCAGTGTGGCCATTTATTCTAATGAACTATGCTGGGTTGTTTTCTTAGGATAAGAAACAGTGTAGAGAGAGGTCCTTGAAGAGTCTCACTTACGTGACACCTGTGAGGCCAGTTTTACAGCTGCAGACGAAAGTGTTTCCTATGGGGTCGCAGGATCCTCCATTCCGGCAAGGGTTGGGGAAGCAGGCTGTGATCTCTGATTCACAGTTTCTTCCAGTGAACTGTGAGAGACAGGAACACTGATAGCCTGGGGGAAACAGAGGGCCTCATGAGCTGAGGATGCCACAGTGATGTACAGAGTCCTTGGACTCATCTGTGACAAGTATTCCCAACTCCTTATCTTGAGCACAGTCCAAATTCCAAAGCTGATCAGCACACTGGCTATGTGGAACTCATTTGCCATAAAAATACCAGGGTACAGTTGGGATTCCATGTTAGTTCACTAAAAATTCCCCTAACTTTGCACATTTTAAGGAACGCTAACGATATTGTCAGAGGCACTAAGAGCAGAGACCAGGGTGGTGCGTGAGGTGACAGTGCTTTCTCTACCACCTTCTACAAATGGTGACAGCTCAGGGTGGGAGAGGCCGTTGGTGCCACGCTCCCTCCTGCCCTGAGCTCCAAGTGAGGCCAAGTCAATGCAACCAAAACTCAAGCCCTAACCCTTCGCCTCCCCAGTGCAGAGCCTCACCATTGCATCGCTTTCACGTTCTGTTCATGAACCTGTCATGTAAAAATAGGCACCGAAGTCTGCACTACAGACAACATTAACTACCCGAGGAACTAAGACCCTCAGACTATTACATGTGTCTCGGGGTGGAAGGAGACATTACCATGGATATTTTTTTCTTAAAGAAATTGTTGTTGCCCCTAGAGTTAGACAGGCACTTGGTAAATGGGGGATGGTCTGTGAGTCCTGCTTTGTCAATCACAGTATTTATACTGCCTTAGAGACAATCCGGGCATCCCTTTTAGTATTTTAATATTTTCTTCTGTGGAATGTTGATACTTTGTGATTGTTTCTAACATAATCATTTTCTGTTGGCTTTCCATCATATCTTTTATTTCAAAATATCAATCACACCACACATGGACAGTTTTCTGATGGCCTTCCTCTCAATATATTGTAATCTTTTAATGTTAATTAAACAAACAGTATACGTATTATTGTAATTAATTGTAATATTCTATTTGTAGCTAAGCCCCTTAGTAACCTGTGACTTTTATTTTCATGCATCTTTGTCTTAAAAAAAAAATCAAAGATGGGCCTGCATTTTGACTGCTTTTTTTCTGAATACTTATTTAAATTGACCTCCAGACTTTTCACCAGGTAGGTCTCCCCATTTGAGCCGCACATGGTTGCTTGTATTTCCACACACTAAGATCTCAGTGATGCTTCTGGGGCTCCTCCTTGAACACTTCACCTCTGCAGCTCCTGTGCAAACCTGCGCTGAAGCTCAGTTTCTGGATCACCTGGTTTATTCTCTCTTTCATTTGCAGATTCTGTAATTGCTTCCCAGGGGAAGGGGTTGTAGGAGGCAAATTTTATGAGAAGTTTTGTAGTAAAAGCCTTAGAACTCATTGAAAGTTAGATTACATTAAGAGATTGAAGCAATCTTCTGCCTGCTGTTTTTGGGAAATCCAAAGCCTCTGAAGCTTGGAAGAGGCCTGTTATTTTTTTTATTATTATTATTATATTTTTTTGTCTCCAACATTTTGGAAGGTCATATTTTTGGAATTTCATGACATTTAGCTATGCTGTGATTTAACATTGGCTTGTTCTAGCCGGTGCTTGGATCCACAGTTGGCCTTTGCAATCTTAAAACTCTCATCCTTTAAGTTTGGTAATTTTTTTGCATCATTTTATTGGTGATTTCCTTTATTTTCTCTTCTGGGGACAGTTTCTCATTTTGAATTGTTTTTGAGACTGACCGACACTGTCATCTTCCAAGAACTTTTTTTTAATGTCACTGAAGTCTCCAGCTCCACCCCCACTTCCCCCCCAATTACCATCCCTCATTACCACCCTCCCCGGGCCTTTTCTTTTGGCTAATGTACAACCTTAGCCCCAGATTTGTGTATTATGGTGATAGCATCTTATCTCTCCAAGGATATTAGTAATAATTCATGGTGTTTCTCTACCTGTATAGTTTCTCCTGTTGTTTTTTTTTTATCTCTATGATAGGTACTTCATGTTTCAGGCCAGCTAGGTTATTGTGCTCTGCCTCATAAACACTGGTCTAGATATTTAGGTATTTGTGGATTTATCACCTTTAACAACCAGTCAGTACTCTCCATAATGTGTGGGGGCTCAGGAAGAATTTTTGTCTCATAATCAACACCAAAGAGATTTTGCCCATTTCCAGCCAACTGGCTTACTGGATTATTATTTCAATGCTGTAAAAGCAGCTCTTAGATGGATTTCCAGTCACTAGCCTGCCCTAGACTTGCTAGTCCCAAATCACATTAGAGAATGCCATAAGATTAAATCTTTTTCCTACCCTTTCTGTGTATGTGTGTGAATATGCGTGCGTGCGTGTGTGTGTGTGTGTGTGTGTGTGTGTGTGTGTGTGAGAGAGAGAGAGAGAGAGAGAGAGAGAGAGAGAGAGAGAGAGAGAGAGAGAGAGAGGAGAGAGACAGACAGACAGACAGAGACACAGAGAGAGAGAGCATGATAGAGTTCTTCCTGTTGATTCTACTTCTCTGGAGTACTAACACATTATCTTCCAGATTACAGAAATCCCTCATGGTCTTCTGTAGAACATCTACTTGATGTAGCAGTCAGCTTGACTGACCCCCTTCCTCTAAAGACGGATCAGCTGTGTGGTAGTTGGAGGAGTGTCGGTGCTGGTTCTTAGTGGTAGGTGTTTGGCAGGCCGGTTATCAACCCCTGGTAGATCAATTAGAAACAGGATAACCACAGACATCAGCCAGCACTACAAAGCAGTTTTACCAGCACATTTGTAGAAAAGAAACTATGAAAAGCACCGGGATATGAGGTCAGAAAAGATGTTTACAGCCTGGGAAACCTAGTCCTAGAGCAGCCAGCACTTACTGATGCTCACAAAGCTGGATGGACTTGAACTCAGGCCTGGTCAGTGTGGTCTTGGCCTGTTTCTAACACCACACATCACTGTAACTACAACTCACTGAGCGTTTCTCTGTCATCAGGAGGAGCTCTGCATTCTGTCCAAGCTCTGCATTGTGATCTCAGACCCACCAGACAAGAGGGTTCTGGGAACAAATCTGCTTTTAAATGTTTACTTTTGGAGGAAGTTTATCATATACAATGAGAGGGGAAATGATGGGTTAAAATACTCAAGTGAGATTTTTAATAAATAATGACAGCTATTATTCATCCCCTTTGAAAGGCTTGATTATCAAAATTAACCTGTTACTACCATGATGTTATTATCTCATTATTCTGCCACAGAACCTTTTATTAACAATTTTTATAACAGTAAGTCTGCCATAATAATCCCAAATGATCCAGTGACTTAAACATCACTTCCAGCCACTCAACAGAGAATCACAGTGATCCTCAAAGGGAACAGCACAATAATCCTAGAATGGTCCCCTAGTGTCCCCCATGGGGCATTGGAGAGGTCATGAGGCTGTTCTAACATATAGGACTAGGAAGTGACTGAGTCTGAACTTAAATCCAGGCTTCCCAAGAATTTTCCATAATACTGTACAGAGTCTAGAAATTATTGAGTGAGACTAATAACTTGCCAAGAGTAAGAGGGAGTAGCTTGTGATAATTTCACATAGTTCTCCTGGGGGCAAAAGAGAAATAGTAAGACAGACAAGAACAGACACTCCTTCTGGGAGCCAAACAATCACTAGATGAACAAAGTCACGTATGTTTCTGTTCTTCTAAGAATTCCCTATGTTGTTATAACACACATAAGCATGTACACATATGCAAACATACACATACACTCCAACACACACATATACATACACACTAACACACATACACCTACACACATGCAACATACCAACACATATGCATACCTACATATACACATATCAACACATATATACATTCACATATAGTTGCACAATGTACACACTTAAACATACACAACTATAGCTACACATATTAATACATCTACACGCATACACATACCTATGCATACATGCATGCATGCATGTGCGCGCACACACACACACAAACACACACACACACAAATTCTTAGAGATATCTAGAAAATCAAATGATCACAAAATTATCTACACTGTCATGAATATAAAAGAAAAAAAAGCATTCATTGTATAATTTCCCAAAGTCTAAATAAGAATTAATTTTGGGGGAGGTAGGAGAGAAGTTACAAAACCACTAACCAGAATAACAGCTTTTCATATGTCTAGGAAAAATTCTAAGTGCTTTCTGTAACTTTTTTTTTCTTCTTATAACAACCGCATGGATTGTATTATTTAACTGGTAGCAATTATCATGGCTTCTTTACAAACGAGAAAACAGGCACTTAGGTAAGATGGTTCTCTCGTGGCTATGGAAGCCAGTGAGCAGATGGACTGTGCACACTTCTCAGCTTGGAAGAAGGAAATGGCCTTACTAGCATTGAAATATGTGTACAAAAAAAAGCCGCAGCTTCTTTTCCTTCAAATCTTGGCGACATGGGAAGTATATTTTTAAGCCTTGCCTCCAAATCTGTGTTCCTGTTTACACTTCTACTTATAGCCTATGCAGATGGTTTTGAAACCTGTACCCAGACAAACTTAAAGTGCTTCTCCTCCCCTTACTCAAAGAAGAACATCCACAAACCTATTAAACGCAAAAATAGAATTGGAACAAGCAATTAGAGAGCAGATTTGGGTGGTGTAGGCAAATGATCAAGACACTTCCTGTCTTATCCCCTTGCCTACTTGTTCTTGAACCCAGTTCACCCAGGCAATGGCCTCAACCTTCTGCTCTGCTCATCAGGGCAGATGAACATCATTGAGTCCACAGTCTTGATAAGAAAACAATGCCCACAGCATTGAGGTGGAAATATTGACAGACACATGCAAAGTACCCGAGACCTAGAGTTTCATCTGCTGCCATGCTGGCTGAATTACAGCATGATCATGACTTGGGAAACTACTTGGATGTGGTGAGGACCTGGGTCCAAGGCTGAGTCCTGGCTGTTGCCCATCATCTGCATGTGGCCATGTCCAAGATGCTTGACTTCAAAGAACCCCCTTGCTTTTTCTCAACAACCATATTCATGAATTCTCTGCCAGAGAGAACAAGGTTCTGTATTCTAGAAGTCAACGCAGGACACAGGTACCAGGTGCTTGAGTGTTGTGTTGTAATTACTGTAGACTCTGAAGTCAATCTCACCTCCCTGTCGCTTATAAACCCAGTAACTGCAGGCAGAGGAGATACGTTTGTCAGTCAAGGGTTTGTCTCACAAACGTGAGGACTTGAGTTTGCTCCAAGCCCCAGCACCACTCGAAGAAGTCCAGCATGGTAGTAATCCCAGTACCCGAGAGGGAAGTAGACACAGGCGGATCCCTGGGGCTCACTGGCTGGTTAACCCAGCCACATTATTGAATTTCAGGCCAGAGAGACGTGATTTCAGAGAGAAGTCAGGTGAGCCATCCATGTTCCGAGGAACTGCAGTGGAGGTGGCCTCTGGCTTCCACTTGCATGCACACTCATGAGCATGTACATGCACCCAAGCATACCCACTCTTTCTGTGTGTCTCTCTCTCTGACTCATCTCTGTCTCTCTCTGTCTCTGTCTCTCTCCTACAAACTGAAGCCAGAAAAGGTTTTCAATATGAATTTTAGGCTAAGTACTGAGACCCCCTAGTCTCTGCAAATCTCAATAAATGCGGGAGATTGTGTGTGTGTGTGTGTGTGTGTGTGTGTGTGTGTGTGTGTGAGAGAGAGAGAGGGGGGGGGTGTTGAGATGCTAATCACGGGTGAGATGGTCTAGTTGCTGATTTCGACCTTCATCATTGTGAATTTGACTTTTTTTCTTTTTGCAAGCAAGGTGCTTTTAGGAACTCGTGAAATGAAAACTTCTAGAGAGTACTGTGCTGTTCTCAGGACAGGTGGCCCACATTTCAGGTACTGTGTGTTAAGCCAGACCTTGAATAGTTTCCTTGAGGATATGACAGCCTTTATGTGCCCACAACATGAGGAATATAGTTGAATCTCATCTTCTGGAATATTCTTTTGTGTCTTCATATGACTCAGATCTTTTGAACTTTGCTGTTAGCATCTATTGTTACTAATGCTGTCCAAAAGAACACCAAAAATTGACCAACTTGTCATTTAGGAGAAAGTCACACAAAAAAGAAAAACATTTTCCGTAAGCTGCAGAATTCATTCAGGTGATCTCCACTGTATGCGCACAGCAGACAGACTCTCCCTTCTTGTGCCTCTGCTCAGTGAGCCAATAGTGGAATGCATGTGGGACAGGAGGGGAAGCAGGCTACTCATGTGGCACCTGCTGGTTACACAAACAGCGGCGGGACTTAGGACTTACCGTGGGTCAGCACACTGAAGCTACTTGATAACGTCTGACAGATTGAACTTCCTGACTCTTACAGGAAGGGGAACTAAACACTCCACCAAACAGGGTCCAAGGTAGCAAAGGGGGCTTTGTTGCCAAGGACACGTCTGTGTCCATCTCTTTGAATCATCTAAGAGCCCATCACGCAACTTGATAGGCAGAACATTCAGGGTTGCCGAACATGAGCAGGACAGACAATACTGTTTTGGTCTTTGAAGATCTCGGAGTAACCTGATTTTGCTGACAAGAGAGTGATACTCCAGGTCTATTCATCTGACTTTCAACTCCTTTCAATGTCCTGTGTCTGTTTACATCTCCTGGCACCCACAGACTACATTCCTGTAGATATAGAACTCTCAGGATCCTCTAGTATCAGTGGTTCTCAAACTTGAATGTGCACAGAACCCGCCTTGTTAAAACAGAGATGCCTGAATTCCTGTAGATTCTGATATTTAAAGTTTATGTCTCCTCCCCACTGCCCTTGAATTTCTCTCACCAAAACATTCAAGAATTGGCAAGTATAATTTGGTTACCCAGCAGAGGGTTCTTCTAATGTGGGTAAGGAAGGACAGAGACAAGCAAATGTATTTCCTTTTAAATGAACAATCAAGAGACTCTTCAATAGCAAGACTTCATTTCACCAAGTTTCTTGAGTGATCGGATGCGTCTCAGAGTTGGAGAACTACTATCTATAACACAGTAGAAAACAAGAGCTAGAAGATCTCCTGGACTCCAGGACACCTGGGAACCCGAAGGTAAAATCAGAACATTGTCTAGAGGGCTTGTTGAGGTACAGACTGAATCAGCAGGTTCAGGTGGGATCTGACTTGCATCTTTCTAGCATCCTCCGTGATGGTGTAGCTTGTCCTGGGACACACTTGAGTAGAGCAAGGAGTAAAATTCTGGCCTCGCCGGGCAGTGGTGGCGCACGCCTTTAATCCCAGCACTTGGGAGGCAGAGCCAGGCGGATCTCTGTGAGTTCGAGGCCAGCTTGGGCTACCAAGTGAGTTCCAGGAAAGGCGCAAAGCTACACAGAGAAACCCTGTCTCAAAAAAAAAAAAAAATATTCTGGCCTCACACTTTCCCATGCATGTGATACTAGACTTCTTATTTAACTTTGCTGGCCTATTTAATCTGTAAAATGGGAGCAGGTAGTAGAAGGGAAGAATGTTTCCAGAGTATTGAAAAATCAGATAACTTAGTGTATAAGCATTTGCAAGGTAAGCAATATTCCAGTACTGTGTACATTCAAACAAGTATCTCCGACCACTGAAAATTTGCCCATGCTTCCTTTCAGGATTTAGGCGTCCAGTTTCATGCAAAGCTGTCTGAGTGATTGCCTCTGGCCTGGTGACAGAGGCTTGGTGCATTTCTTCACTAAATTACAGCTTAGCTTCTGCTGCATCTCCCCTTAGTTGTCTTGAGTTGAGCATGACGAAGCATGGAAAATTGAGCACATCTTATTCAGAATGTGGGTGCTCTCTGGTCTGTGCCCCACCCAATGGGTCTGAAAATCTAAGGGTCAGAACAGGCTCCAGCCAGTCAGCCAATTCTTTCCCATGGTGGTTGCTGTTTCCAGGTCATGTTGTGATTTATATATATATATATATATATATATATATATATATATATATATATATATATATATATATATATATACACATATACATATGTATATGTATATATAGAGTTTTAAGACATTACAAAGGGGCAGCCTTCTTTCTGTGGTTGATTTACAGAGTCACGTCACAAGCTCGCACTCTGTGCTTTGACTCCCCTGGGTTGCTGAGGGTTGCTTCTCGGGCAGGAAGAATTATAAGGCTGGTCAGAGCTGCTGACTGTACCATTCCAGGCTAGTAGATGCAACCCTTTGGTCCTTGTGCCAAAGCTTTGGTTGGGTTTGGGGTAGTTGGGAGGAATCCTAAAAGGAAATGTTTCTTGCTGTGGGTTGACTTTATAGATTATTAATGTTCTGGAACAATGTGCCACAGTTTGAGAATGGAGTCTGTTACCAGGAGACCCAGTCCTCCAGTATTGTTCTGTGATCAAGGGGATGGCAATAGTAAATCATATCCTGGTATTTTATAGTGATCCATAGGAGAGAGTTAAAAAAAAAAAAAAAAACTAAAAGAAAAACCCAGACTGATATTCCTGTGTACTCTACCATCAGATTGTCACGTGCAGGGCTTACCTTTAAGGATCTCAGTCTACTTCCTTAATTCAAATACTGTATGCATCCTAGCTTTTCATCTGGGAGCCCAAGACCACGGCTGTGTGGTTAGACCTCTCTGGCAGCCAGAAGGAGTTCATGAGGGCGTGGCTATATTTCATTTCACTGTGCTTTAAATAAGGCATTTCTTGTAAATGACTTTATGATTAATTTAATGATTCCATAAATAGGAAGTAGAGGCCTTATTTTTGGCTCATTCCTTTCTTGTAACCTGTAGTGGGTAGCCATTCCAACTTTGATCTGGAAGTTCCAACCCCCATTGAGGCTTCAGTAACTGTCTCGCCTACAAGGCGGGGCCGAGAGAGGACCCTGAAGACCTGAGATCTGGATGCACTGGCTCTCTTGGTTCCTGGACCCTGGACATTGGAGGTAGACTGAGCAGAGTTCTTCAGAGAACACCACTGGACTGCGCCACGCCTTTCCCAGACCCTGTAAACTATCCCTTCACTTGTAAGTTACCCCACAAAATAAACCTCCCTTTTAACTACGTGGAATGGCCTTAATAATTTCACCAATAGTAACCCACCCTCCTAATTTGGCAAAAGGGATTTTTCTGGTAGTAAAAACAAGGACATGACAAAAATGTCCATGATAGGTGCTGAAGAGGTGGCCCAGTGGTTAATAGAACCCAAGTTCTATTCCCACTATTCACATGGCAGCTAACAACTGCCTGCAACTCTGGTTCCAGGGGGAACCAACTCTGGCCTCCTTAGGCACCAGGCATTCACATGGTGCAAGTCATCCACGTAGCCAAACCACCCATACACATAAAATAAAACAAAAAAAAGTCTTTTGAAAAAATCTTCTTAAAATGTCTGTGATATTAATAGAAAATGGAGGGAAGAAATAGAGCCTCTTCTCTGAGGTCAAGACCTCATCTTTACAGCCGGGAGGCCAGCAGTCCCCTCCTCACATACCGGAAGAGGACCTCTGACATTCTTATTTGGTGGCTCCACCTGGAGTCATGCTTCCAGAGCCAGGTTCTCTCAACCAGGCTCGGAGTGGCTTGTGGGATGACTGTCCCTCCTCACACCAGCAGAGTAGTGGGCTTGAGGCAGGGGAGTGATGTGGATGGATGTGAGAGAAGACGCACGATCATTTTAGAAAAGCATATGCTCTTAGGTGCAACGAGAAGACTGGAGCTGACAGGAGACTACATCGTCTTGGAAGGAAGAGGAGCCGAGGAGCCCAGACTTAAGAAGAAGGCCCTAGCATAGAAGAAAGTAGAACATGGGGGAGCAAAGAGAGATGGTTTGCATCATATACAGCAAGTCTGACCCTTAGGGAGGGCAAGGAAAGAGTCGGTGTGCAGTTCAGCTGGTGGAATGCACGAGACCCTGGTTTGATCCCCAATGCCGTGGACACTGAGTGTGGTGATGATGCATGCCTGGAATCCCAGTACTTGCAAGGCAGAGGCAGGAGGGTAAAAAAATCTAAGACCATCCTTGGTTGCACATTAAATTTGAAGCTGTCCTAGGATATATGAGACCCTGTTTCAATGAAACAAAACAAAACAAAAACCTGGTGTTTCTCAGTGGAGCCCAAGAGCCATTTAGTTATATAACATACCTGCTCTGAGTACTTAGCTAAAGGATTTTGTGGCAGTTAAAAATGTACCCTACTGAGCCAAATTCCCCTTTGTTCATTGACTATTATTATTTTAAAGATAACCCTCTATGGAAGACCACGGCTTTGCCAGGAAAAACAATGTCCTGACATGGTTCAAGTGTATTACAATTTGTGGCTGCGTACCCAGGATTTGACATGGCGTGGTGTTCCATTTCAACCCAATTTAATTATATGTCCCTTTCATAAATTGTCAGCGGCTCACACTGGTAGGGTTTTTTTGCCTCATGAAAAACTGGCCATGATTTGTCATAAGGGGTTGGTTTACAGGGCAGCCAGCGGAGATGCACTGCCCATCATTCGGGAATTATGGAGCCATAACCACCCTCTATTTACATAGACTGCTGAGACAGTAAAAACAGCAAATAGATTTCTTAAATTGAGACTGTAGAAAGTCCCTCCAGGGCACGGGGCCCTCGTTGTGACAGTGACATGTCTGAGTCTGAACAGCTTTGCTGTCTGTGTTCCTGCACCACATCGTTCCATGGACAGTTTAGAACATTCTAATAATAAAATGGACTCTAAATTCAGAGCCAGTCTGCACGAGACATAGATGCCAATGCCGCGCAGTCTCAAACGATTGTGAAGAATGTTTAAATCTGCTACTCAGATGGCTGCTGAGTAGCTCCGCAGAGGGCTGGAGGGGACCAGCTGGGGCTTCTGAGAGGTGGCAAGGCCCAGCCAGAAGGAAGCCTGACCTTGTGGACCACGACAAAGACCCTGCATCTCGGTGGAGCAGCAGATTCTTAGATCTCAGGGTCCTGGGCCTTCAACAACTACAGAGATGCTCAGTGGCTCTGTGTCCCCTCTTTGCCCCTTCATTTCCTCCCTTTACCTCCCATCTCTTCCCTGCTGTTCCCCCTTTTCCCTTGAGGATATACCTGGGGAAGATGTGACTAGAGAAGACCATTGTGCCCACCCCTGACTGGCTCCCCTCCTGAGATTCTCTGTATATTTTCATATCTCTCTCTCTCTCTCTCTCTCTCTCTCTCTCTCTCTCTCTCTCTCTCTCTCTGTGTGTGTGTGTGTGTGTGTGTGTGTGTGCGTGTGCGCACGATTAGGAGGGTGTAAAGGCTAGAGGACATCACTAGGAGTTATTTTTTTTCAGACACTTCCCATCTTTTCTGTTTTGGAGACAGGGTCTTCTCCAGCCCGGAACCCACCACGTAGGCTAGGCTGGTGGGCTATCAAGCCCCAGGGCTCACCTGTCTCCACCTTCCCGGTGCTGGGGTTTCAGGTGCACAGCACTGTGGCTAGCTTTTGATACATGGCTCCTAGTGATAAAACTCAGATTTTCACAGTTGCAAGTCAAGCACTGACTGACTGGGGTATCCCCCAGCTCCCTCTCCTTTGCTTTGACTCCTTGTGTCTTTGTAGAGTTCAGAGTAGAGCTGTTTTCAAGACACATCTCAAAAGCATGCTCCATAACCGTTAACTCTTGATTCTCGTCCTAGCGAGGCAGGTTCACTCCCCTGCCCACTTTAGTTGCTGGTAAAGTTATATCCAAGCCTGATTGGCAGCTCAGTCAGTGCAGTGACACCAGGCAGCCTTCTGCAGTGACAGCAGGTGGCTTCTAAAGTCACTCACACCTTACAGGGAGCTGAAGTCTCCAGGGGTGTGGGCTGTGCAGGGAAGAGGTGGTGGCATCTACAGTCTGGCATCCGGTTACTGGCTAACCTGCATACCCTGCTACTACCAAGCTTCTGCAGCACAGAGGATTCAGAAGCAGGTGAGCATCCTCTCCAGGAAGATCCTGGGGAAGGTGGGAGGTGCTGGTTGTGAGGGTGAGCCTCCCACAGGTGCATGCCCTCCCCTCCCCTAAGCGCCTGCACACAGGTGCACTCACCGCCAGAGGGCAGGCCGCTGCAGCTGCCCCCGTGCAGACAGGGGCTGCGTTGGCATGCATCCGGGTAGAGCACACAGCCCAGCTTCAACTCCGTCAGACCCACGACCTCGGCGAAGCTGCTGCGCTTGTTTTGGAGGGGCAGCTCGTTGTGATTAAGCACCACGGAGTCCAGGCAACCCTGGAAGCCACCGAGGACCTGTGTGACTCGCGTGTCCGTCAGACTGCGGATGTTATCTGCCTGCACCAGGGCACCAAAGAAGATGGCACTGTCGGTGCTTAGCGTCTGGAAGTACAGGGGCGCCCTGCGCCGCTCCACATAGCTGTCGTCCAGGGCCAGGCTGGTGAAATTGCGATTGAGCTCCAGGAAGACTGAGTGCCAGCTCCCGTCGTTGACAGCACGGCTGGAGATGCCTAGGATCCCAGGGCCACTGCCACAGTCCAGCTGGAACCACAGCTTGCCTTCCACAATCTGCGTGGAAAGAAATGCAGAGCTCTCGTGAGTCTAGCTCCCAGATGCTGTGATCCCAACAGGGCAGATGTTCCATCCAGGCCTGAGTTTGTATCTGTGTAAACTAAGCCCACCGCTGTCAGCCAGGAAAACACAGGCCTAACACTTCTCAGATCTTCAGGCTACCCATCATAAGGACAGCCAGGAAGCTCACAGTGGTAATTAAGAAAGTTTTTAACAACGGATCATCCCCCCTTTAAGACCTACTGGGATAACTTTTTGTTTCTGCACCACTCTCTATCACATGAATGATTTCCATCAACTCACCAATATTTACTGGACACTCACCATGTGGTAGGCAATAAGCTAAGGCAATCTACCCAGACCTTCTGGGGCTCACTAATCCAGTGGGGGAACATCACGTGTTTAATCGGAACACACATACTCCCCAGATAAACTTGCAAGAGTGTGATGTGGGGGAGACAAGAAGCCAGATAGAAGCAAAGGCTTCCTGTTGGCCAGCTTTGTGTGGACTTTGGATTTTTAAACTCTCTCTATTAAACATTGATGTAATTCTTAAGCCCGTCTTTTCCTACGCTGTTCACCACATAGACAAGAGGCACTCCCAGAGTGTCCAGGCTTGGCTACTGCATACAGCAGAGCTGTCCAGCCTTTTGTCTTCCCTGGACCACACTGTGTGGAGAAGGATTATCTGGGGCAACATATTAAATTCAGGGGTGTCTAACTCAGCCCACCACATGGTTTGCAAAAGAATACAAACATTTATTCTGAGTGACACTGGGACATGATTTTGTCATCTATAAAAGCATGAAGTTCATGCTTCAAAACTACACAATTAAGTTATAAAGTGAAAATCACAGATAATCTAATAACATTTAAGTGAGTTTATAATTTTGTGTTGAGCTGCATTCATAATTATACTAGGGTGCACTGATTGGGAGTCCTGGCTTAGAGCTTATACATACTTAACAACAAGACCTTCTGGTCAACTGTTTGCACTTTGGGGATGTTCCAATCCCTTGTTAGGGTACTACAGGGGAGACATGCCTGCTTTAGACATGGTGTCTACCACATCCCGTGGAGGCTAATACCAGAGAGCATTGCCCATAGGTGAGAAGGCTGTATCATCGAAGGATCCTAGCTGGCAGACAGCATGGATCTTCAACATACATGTAGACCCAGGCTGCCCTGCTGTTGAGATGGCCTTTGACACTTGCTGCTCCACTCTGGACTGTGTTTCTTAGAAATGCTATGTGGCATCAGGATTAAGGGATTGAGAGCTAGGCCCCCATGTGGCCAAGCTTAAATTTGGCCACTAAGGGATTAACAGCTGGGCAATGAGAGACAAAAACCTCTAGATCTAGAAAATGATTCTGTGGAGTCCAGTGTCCCAGTTGTGAATGGGATGGAGGTGGTCTGTCTGTCCTGAGAGATGCTGACACCTGCATTTCTGTATATAGCACAGACTCTCATCAAGAGAAAAAAAGTAGAAAGGAAGAATGGAAATGAAAGACCAACATGGACACTCCTTCCATGTCACCAGCAGCTAAAGAAATAAAATGTTAAATGAATTTTTAGAAATGAGCCAAGCTGGTCTTTGCACGGTGTGTTTTACTTGTGAAAGAACCAGTGGCTTCTGTAGCACACTCACCCTCACAAACATAGTGGCTTCTGTAGCACACTCACCCTCACAAGCATAGTGGCTTCTGTAGCACACTCACCCTCACAAGCATAGTGGCTTCTGTAGCACACTCACCCTCACAAACATAGTGGCTTCTGTAGCACACTCACCCTCACAAGCATAGTGGCTTCTGTAGCACACTCACCCTCACAAACAGTGGCTTCTGTAGCACACTCACCCTCACAAGTATAGTGGCTTCTGTAGCACACTCACCCTCACAAGCATCCTGTTTCAGAAAGGCCACAGTCAAACAACCCAGGGACTCCCATGTCTGCTTTGTGACTCCATGGATTTTTCTCTCCTGCAAGTCAGGGTCACAGACCATGCCCCCAAAACTCTGGGAGCCTGGAGAGCAGGGCAGAGCCAGGGACTCAGAGAATGCAGAGCTTAACTCCAGGTCTGCCTGTACCACCCTGCTCTCTGAAAAGCACGGCTCTACCTCAGTGGGTATGGAATTAGAGAACAGAGAGATGTGTCATGGTGTCTGCTGCAGAATGGCTGGTCACATCACACATGAAGTGTATGTGCACTCACCAGTATGAACACACACACACACACACACACACACACACACACACACACACACACTGCTCTGTAGTATATGTGTTTGGATGTGAGAGGGCTGAAAACAAACATTTATTTCCAGAGAGCTTTCACTTATAATCATATGCAATTGCTGGTTTTTGTTGTTGTTTAGCAAAATAGGCTGAATGGCTATTGTAAGTCACAGCAAACTTTCTCAAGTGACAATGCACAGATAACATTCACATCTGTGTTTGAGTGTAGGTAATAAAGTGATAGAACACAGCTTTGAAGACACCTTCTTCTACAGCAGCCCATCTGCTGCTTTTTGCCCCATGGCTACAGAACACTGTCCCTAGTCTGTCATGGAAAATCCGGTGGTGAAGGTGAGTTCACGTAAGTGTTTAATTAACATATTACTTGGTTCATTCCCTTCCCCCATCACTACCAATTGCCTGTGTGTAATAACCAGAAAAAAATTGACATGAGTCTGATACATCCACACACATAAAAATTCTGCAGCTAAGGAACTAAAACTATTCCCCGTGAACACTGAACACAGCTAAGTAACCCAGCCCTTTTTATAACATAAAAGCAGCAGCATCGCCAAGCGAAAGAAGCCAGGTGCCTACAGTTTCACTTTTTTCCGAAGAGACATCACCTGCATCTTGATGATTCTGGGCATTTTGAACCTTCAGGTTTGTTGCTATGACACTCTAGAATACTGGTGCCCAAAGCTACCCTGTGAAAAGTTAATAACAGTAGGTATGTTATGCCAGAGAGATAGAATACTTCCTTCTCTTTGAAGTATCTGAGTCATCTTCACATGGGAAAACTATACTCTAATAGTAGTTAATTTTCTCTGTCTGCCAAGTTTTAAAGTATTTTCTTTGCAAAAGACGAGCTTCCTCAAATCAGAGCACCAGTGAGATGTTGCAGTGGAGACTGAAGTGTGTCTGAGCTGCAAAGATCTGTAGTCATGCTACTGAAATGGCTTATTGCTTGGGCAGGTGGGTGACTTTTTTCAGTGATATGCATAATTCAGAGAAAGGTAGATGTCCTTATGTCATAAAACATCTACATCTTCAGATTTGTGTGAAATCAATGGTGTGCTTTGATCAATTTCAATGACTAGGGCATTAAGAGACAAGAAATCAGATCCATAAAAGTAATTTTCGTAGTAAAGGATTTTTAGTAGAAATTATTAAATTATGAGTCTTGTTGCATGGGACTGTTTGTCAGAGGTCTGTGTTAGCTAGCTTTGTCATTGCTGTGACCAAAATATTTTACAGAACAGCACAGGGGAGGATTTAGTCTTCAGCTTACACTTTCAGGGGGCCCAGTCCATCCTATCCAGGCAGGTGTGACATGGGAACAGGACAGCTCCCATCCTGGTGGCCAAGAAGTAGACGAAATGTGGAGTTGGAAAGGGGTCACCGACATTTAAGGTAAGTCCTTCTTTCTCAGTTAATTATCTCTGGAAGCCTCTCACAGCCATATCTAGATGTGTGCCTCACCCATCTCCTAAGTACATCTAAATCTAATCAAAGTCTCAATTAAGACCAATCATCACAAGGGTCATTAAGTAATCTCTGGAAAGGATATCCTTCAGTCATGTATTTTCAAAGCCACTTAATAGGCATCAGACATGTGGGGTACCTTTAAGAAAAAAATAATTGCATGGAGGAATAAATAAATGGGTGGACGCTCCTCTTCTTAACCCCTGACGTTCCTCTTCTTAACTCTTGACATTCCTTTTCTTAACTCCTGACGTGCTTCTAACCTCTTCACCTGTCACACTCACTGTGGAGTAGTTATTACTTGTTAAAGAAGTCAACAAATGCTTCCAAGTCTCAGTCTTCCCACAGGCAGACACGGGCACTGCCTTTAGGGAGTGGGTAAGAATCAGAAAGACATATATGTGAAAGCACTCTAAAAGTTTCTACAGTCCATGACGGAAAGACCCGCCCACATCACCTACAAAAGTACTACTCTGTCTTTCTTTCAGCTCTGGGGTATCAAGCCAAGTCTGAGAATAATCTGATTAAAGGACTTATTGACATATCACATTCCTAAACATTTTTTATATTTAAGAACATTTCTACATCAGCCACCCGAGTTTCCGTCTGCTTTCCAGTTGGTGCCAGAAGGTCTGACGGCAGCACAAAGAGCTGCTCTGCTTCGTCCTCACTTCTGCTCTGGAAATCTGACACTTTGCTTTAAGAGGCACAAAGGGGACACAGCCCCTTCTTACTCTGTGGCTTTGGTTTCCAGGAAGCTCAGAAGTGGGTCTGTGCTCAACTAATGTATTTTCTATGATTTTTTTCAATCATGATATTTTGCTTTTTTTCATGTCATTGATTGCATTGTAACCTTTTATTTTCATGTCAATGGTGCTTAGACTTTTATTGCATTTGTGTGTTTATGGTAAGTCTCAAATCTCTTTTAGAAGGTATGGTAGTAATGGGAGACAGAAAGACAAGTGCATTTCATTGCAGCCAGGATACAGTGACACTTCTGTCCATGAAGTTTTTTGTATTTTCTGACCACCATGCAACTCTTTACCACTTGCCGGGGGATGCTCTCTGGCCCCTGTTGTCTTAAATACATTTCTACAGAACACACTCTGCCCTAGAAATATAGGCAACGAGGAGGTGCAGTTTAGGCCAGCATTTCATTTTTGTGGCTGAAGCAAAGCACAGGGTGCACACTGTACCTAAAGCCAATGACATTAAATCTCCCATGAGGCTTGGTGTTCAGCAAGTCCCCAAAGAGGATACTCTTGGCAACAAGGATGACAACTCCTGCTGTTGGCAAACTCAACATGTGAAGAGAGAGAGAGAGAGAGAGAGAGAGAGAGAGAGAGATATGATGGTCTACAACCCCATGGCATTCACTCACAGAGGGTCTCTTCAGACAGCAATTGGCCTTAGATTATTGGAATTCGTTTTTAGGAATTCAATTATCCAACTTCAGAAACACATTTGTCTCGTGAGGTATCTATCACACACGTGCATGGTGAGTGCTCCCTCAGGGGTTTATTCTTCTTTTCTGTCCCCAGAGAGGTGCACCGATAACACACTTGCCAGGGACAGACAAATGGCAAGACTCAGTTTAGGATCAAGTCATCCTTATTTGATATTCTGTTCCCTCTCAAGTTTAGTGCTGTACAGAGATTATCTAACAGCAAACATTGGCATTACAGTAATCCATTAGAGCTTGAGAGAGGAGAGGGAAGGCCAGAGATACCAGGTCCTGGCAGCTCTGACAGGCTCCTTCCCATTACATGTCTAGCTGTTCTTGTTTGATGGTCAGTTTCCATTGGGCAAGCTCTGAGGACTTCTAAAGAGCCCGAGCAATAATAGAGTGAATATTCGACTGAAATATAACCCCCCACGGACAGATCAGGGGAAGCATATTTCTCCCACCCTTTCATGCCTAGACACTGGATCTGGTCTTCTCTTATCCCCCAGACCCAAAAGCTAGGTCTGAGCCAGGCGGTGGTGGTGCACGCCTTTAATCCCAGCACTCGGGAGGCAGAGCCAGGCGGATCTCTGTGAGTTCGAAACCAGCCTGGACTACCAAGTGAGTTCCAGGAAAGGCGCAAAGCTACACAGAGAAACCCTGTCTCGAAAAACCAAAAAAAAAAAAAAAAAAAAAAAGCTAAGTCTGGTCTAGAGATGTGCAGCATGTAATCTGTGATCCTTTGAGCGGGAATGTCAAGAAGAAGGGCTGAGGAGAGCTTGGAGGTGAAGAGCAGGGGGTGGGAGATACCGCACTGTGGAGTCAGGCCTTGATGTTCAGTAACTGAGCTACCTTGGGTGAATACATAAAACTCTCTGGATTGTTCTTCTTGATCAGGTAAGTGGGGATATTATGTCCATAGCAGACTTATATTAAATTGAAAATTAGAAAGATGCAGATACATTTGTTAGTATTCTTAGTGTAATCATGAAGGCACTTGAAATCCCAAGTTGCATACCAATGCCAGATTTATTTTAAATGAAATTTGTCTGCTTTAGGCAAACTTCTGAGGTCAGGAAATGATTTAAAAATTGGATGACTTGGGTTATGATAGGATACGTGGAATATTTGTGCCCAAGATCTCCTAGTTCCTCCCTGAGTAACAGTGCAGCCAACCCGAGTGTGGAGAACATGGGGTGAACATGGACAGTCAGCCTGTTAAAGGATTAGCCTTGTCATGGGATTAATAGAGAGATCTGTCCTAATGAACTGTGGAGTGATTGGAATATAAAGGAGGTGCGTGCGTATTCAAGCCCTTTCTATAGGGAGATGTCTCCACCAGCCAGTTTGAAAATACAATGACTAGAAAGAAATAGGATGCCCGCACCCTTTCCAACCCCGTTGCTCTCTCTTTTGTCCTGAAGTCTGTTCTGGGCTTCTAAACCGACAGGACACTAGTTTCAGTATCTCCCAATTTAACAGTCAATGTAGCCATATAAGAAACGATTGTGGGTGGGGCGTGGTGGCTCATGCCCATAATCACAGCACCGAGAGGCTGGGGCGGGCGGATTGTTTTGAGTTTGAAGTTGTCCTGGGCGTCAGTATAAGACTGTCTCAGCAGCAATGCAAGATAACTACAGGAGCAGAGCTGCGGAAGAATGCAGCCCATTTTACTAACCTTCAGAATCATGCAGGGGTTGGCTCGAGTATACATTACGATCCCGTTGCTTTGCAGGGTTCTCAGGCGCAGAGCTAGCTTGAAGTCTTCCTCTTTGCTATTTTCAGAAAGCCGGTACTTGATGTAACTGTTTCCAGCAAAACTGAGAGAAGTGTGCCCTGAAAAGACCATTCCAATAGCAAAAGTGTTCTTTTAAAATCCAGAAATGATCAGGGACCTATGAATCCACCCCTACACACACACACACACACACACACACACACACACACACACACACACACACCAGGAAAGCTGATTACAGACCACAGCAGTTAAGGGTGGAACCCAGGGGTCTTAATTAAAGCCAGTTCACAATTTTATATCATTAAATTATTAACCAGTCAGCTACCCAAATCATCCCACTTGTCTCATGTTCAGAGCAACTGGGTAAATTCCATAATGTGAACTTTCTTAGCAACATTAGATTCTTAACTTCCTCTTTCCAAACTTATTATTATTAAAAGGTATCATTTGATTCCTCCCCCACCATTGCCTTCTCTTAGACACGTAAGAGCGTGGCTGGGTCAGGTGATGCAGGCCCGAAATCCCAGCAGCAGGAGAGGCTGCTGCTGGAGGCTCTTAAGTCAAGGCCTGCTTAGATTATAGGGTGAGTTCACTGTAACCCTGGATGACTTATTCTCAAAATGGAAAAGCAAAGGATAGCCGCAGCTAGATGATAGAGTGCTTGCCTTGCATATACGAGGTCCTAAGTCAATCCCTCACAGTGAAAGAAATAGAATGAAAATTAAAAAGAAGAATTTTCAGTTCTGTGAAACAGAGAAAAGGCAGCAAATCCACTCTCATGAAATACTTGTATTCTCCAGTAACACCAAACAGTCAATGGGTGTCAGCTGTTGAAGAAGAAAGTCCTCCGCTGTCACAGTTCCATTGGCTAATCACTAATGACAAGGCTTCCCTTCTCTCTCTCTCTCTCTCTCTCTCTCTCTCTCTCTCTCTCTCTCTCTCTCTCTGAAAAGTGTAGGCTTAAGCTTGAGGGTTAGGAGAAAAAGGGTTTTCAGAAGAAATCAAGGCACATGGCACAGCACGGCTTCTCAAAGAAGAGTCACCCCTTCCTAGACTGTAATCCAATTCACTCCACCGATTCTGAACTCACCTGATTCTGAATTAACCCTCTTTTTAAATTTTAACATTCTCTCCGACACAATGTTGCAGCAAACAGATCAATAGCCTTGTAGAGTGAAAAGCAGAGAGAATGGAAATAAAGCAAATGGGTGACTGTCATCAGCAATCCAAAGTTCCCTGTTTAGATATCGGTAAAAAGGGATATTGTGTGCATGGCATGTGTGTCGGGGCAGGGACACCTCAGTGACTTGCTCAAGTTCCCTAGTTTTCCCTTCATTTCTTGGATAGCTCTATGCTGGACATCAACCATGATGCAGTTTGGTTCCCATTTTTATAATAGGACTTCTCCTTGCAAAGGCTGAACTTCTAAAACCCTGTGTTCAGCAAAGTGCTTGCTTTCTTTATACATTAGGCATGATAGCTCATATTCCCATGATTACTACTATAATTATCATCACTTATATCACTCACAGCACCCACAGCCATGCTGTTGGGTGTGCATTACAAGAGATAGTAACTATCTCTTGGGTTCCAAAATTGGTATTAATGTGCCTGGGTGTTAAATACACTTTATTACAAAAGATGATCCTACTAGTGTAGCAAATGAAGACACTCTCAGAGGAAAGAAGAGAAACAAAGTGAAAATAAAGTGTGAGAAGTAGATAAAAATGTTACATTGGACGAAGATCATAAGAAGATTATTTGGATGAAAATGATGTAAATATCAGCCATGCAACACGACTGTGGACCCATGATATGACCTTCCCTTTACACAAGGAGCCCTATCTTCATGTCTCATTAGCATGCACTGGCTGTGACTTGTCCCAACTAAACATGAAGGTGAACATAGGCCATGATCCTTTCTGAAGGTAAATGTTGTATGCACATGCACGTGTCTTCTGGGCAGAGTCATTCACACAAGGAACATGTTCCAGGAATAGGAGATGCAACCCTGCCCTGTCCATGCCACTCTGTACCTGAGCACTCTCCGAGCTTCCCTGGAGGACACTGGCAGAGGAATGGTCTCCTGCTGGCCTCATAACCCACACATTGCATGTCCTCTGGGCACGGCTTCTCCACACAAGGATCATTGGACCCCGGGCACACTCCTCCTGTGGCAAAGACAGAAGAAACATGATCAGGACACTAAAAGATTCACCACCAATTTAATGGATCATAAGAAATTGTCAAGGCCTGGGCTATATGTGATCTCAAGTGAGTGACAAAGGGACCACCCAGAAGCAAGTGCATCAGGATGGTCAACACTGGCGATTGGTGCCCATCACAGATCTCTGTATCTGTCAACATTCCAATGCCAGCTGAAGCAGGATAAGAGCAAAGGATAAGAGTTCACCCTATTAGAACAAAATACATCAAAGCTTTATTTGGGCCAATATCAGCTACAGAGAGATCACCACATCAAGACTCTGCCAGGAGGTACCGAGGGTTTCCAACATCCTAGCAAGCACTGTGGGCTTCTCTGTCTTCTGCAGCCCATTTCCACCCTGAAAAACTTAAGGGCACATTGTAAGAGATGTTAGCTGTTGATTTCAGGGAGAGAAAGGCAGGGGGTGGGTGGGTGGGGGATGAGGAGGAGGAATGGATGTGGGAGGGAAGGGAGAGGGGTAGTGAGTACATATTCCTAAATAAAAGTCTAACTGTAAGTTGTGAAAGCACAACTCATTTTGTCTCCTAATCCTTTCTGCCACATGGCATTTTATTGATTATCTATAAAGAGTCCCTGACAGCTATCAGAAAAAGCAGAATTATCCTTGGCTGAGTCAGGCTTCCACTCCACTGCTCTATTCACGCTCCGTCAGATGAAAGTTTAATCCCTTAGAAGGGAAATCCCTGAGAGAAGATTAAAGTGGACTAGGGCCCAGGTAAATCAGGTCAGAACTAGGGGGAAGGCAGGTACAGCCTATCGAAAGAAGCATGCTTTCCACAGGCCCAGGGTATTTTAAATGTATTTAGGATTTTTCAACTTGGAAGAGTTTAAGGGGCAAAGGACTCTTGAAAAAGTGAATCAACTAAAATTAACTCTCAAATGCAATGGCAATTCCTCAGTGGGTTAGTGTTCTTGCTGGAGTGCTCTTTCCCACTTAAGGAGGAACACGCTGGACTTCAGCTACTCCCTTCATTGGTGGGAACTGGCTCTTGAACACAGTCCTCTTCATGATGCCTTCCCTGGTTATTAAGACTGTCCCACGACAGTCATCACTGTCCAGGGGAAAGCAGGAATGTGGAGCTAACTACCTGCAAACATCTTTGGAACTGTAGTCCCCAAGAAGAGCCCCTCGCCAGCACTAGTGAACTCAGGATTCATAAGCCCCATTTGCCACTAGCTACAGACCAGCTGCAAAAGTCACTCTTGCATTAATCCAGCTCTCAGTCTTAGAAGATGAAGGAATTTTAAACTGATTATTTAGAATGAGCTCTACCATGATTCTACAAGATCCAATGCCACAAAATACATCTTGAGATTTATTTCACCCCAAATCTTTATGCTTTTCATATATTCATCAGTATTGGTGGAATATTAACTGATGTTTGACCATCTTATGAACCACTTCAGGGAGCTCTAATGACAAGTTTTAACATAACTTTAGGCATATTTGTTCAACAAATAGTTGAATTCATTCAACAAGAAAACTAAAATATTAATTCAATAAAGTAACTGAGACCAATGAGCTAATAAGCCAGGGCCTACAAGGATGATGGAAAATGATATCACAGACAAAGATGATGAAAAATGATATCCACAGACATTAAACACACACACACACACACACACACACACACACACACACACACACACTGCGCACACTACGTATCAGATCACTGTTTTGATAGGTAAAGTATGTGAGATCAAGGGATGTCCCAGAAAAGGGATGCTGTCTCCTAGGAGAACATCAGACCTCTTCATAAGGAAGAGGCTTATCTGGATTATCTAGGCAGATCCTTCCAGCTACAGTAGCTTCCAAGCAAGACCAACATGCAGTAGTTTATGTATATAAATCTGTTGTTCTCAATTCCATTACATTCCTTTTACTGTCCTATTTCAGTACACGTAGGGATGCTGTCTCCAAACATCACTACATTTTCAACATACCACTATAGATATTACATTCATTATCTGTTACGGTTTTATGTAACTGCTACATTTCTAAGAAATCTTACATCCTCAAAACTCTAATTTAAAAGCCACCATTTCAAAGAAGAAAAGATGAATAGGTAAGTTGAAACACATGACAGTGATAATATTTATTCCCATAGAAGTTGTGATATTTAACAAATAAAACTAAACATTTATGAGTATATCTAATGAAGGATAACCACCGTATTTCGGAGAAAACTTAGCACTGAAGTAGTTCTACATTTACTCCTGTTCGGCCTGTCACACCCTTCTCATCATGATAATTAGCACAGGATTTTTCACGTGATCTGCCGAATCTCTGACTTTGAGACAAAGCACAATTTACTTACAAGCAATTGGATTTCAAGCCCACAGCTCTTTTTTTTTTCCCCTTGGGGCTTTATGTCATAATACATAGAAATGCATATAATTAAACCACAGCCACCAATTAATGAATATTTTACATCCAATCCCCACTAGAGAAAAGCAGCATGAGGTATGAAAAGTAGTAATACAAATATAACAAGTGAATTATAAAGTGAATACCAATATTCAGCATATAATGATGTACAT